>NC_090238.1:33653091-34010591 GCF_024489055.1 Chanodichthys erythropterus
AAAGGAAATGACAAAGGAAAGAATGAAAGGAAGGCAATGACTAAGTTAGGAAGAAAGTGACTAAAGGTTCAGTCACATTTACCATTGTTCAAATAATTTTCAAGGGTGAAATCCAGTCATTTCAATAGGATTCGACACAATCGGGAATTTCGTTTGAGGGTAAAAGATTTCCCTAAGAAGGTTTCGCAATGGGTTGGTCACATAGAATTATTGCACTGACCAACAGAGACTGCTTGGTTTGAAAGTGACTTCTCTGTGAATGGTGCTTCATACATTGCCACAGTATGACCAATAGACTGTTTCCATCCAAAGTTGCGAATGTAATTTGTGCGCAAATTCGGAATATCTCATAATAAAACATTTGCGAATAAAGCAGCGTTTCCATCCAGTGAGTCGAAGAGAACAAATCTGTCATCATCAGTCCCATGACCTGGTGTGGACTAAGACTAAGAAAAATGAAAGGTGTTGCAATAGGAGAAGCCACTGTATGTAATAACTTTTGCAAATAATAAATTACTTGCACCTTCGAGCGTGCAGCTGAAACACAGTTAACACTGCATGTTATCTTGCATTTAGATGCCTTGTGTTTTTGAACGAAATCATGTGAGGGTGCTTCTGGGAGGGAGTTACTTTAACGACAGACTTCGCTCAGGCATTATACAGAATGACCAAAACAGCATTTCAGATGCTGTACAAAGAGATCGGTTCGCTGGTTGGTCAAGTTATGCCGTCCCATAACTTTTTCTGATACGCATCAAAGATTTTATTCAGTAAAAGTGTTTCCATCGCAGTTTATGCTCATGTTTTCGTATCGCATAAAATTTTTTATCCGACTTAGTTGAACGCATACATTTGTTTTTGTCCGCATTTTTAGAATTTGTGTGCATCTTGGTGTTTCATTCCAGTGTTTTTTATGCAATATCCCAAAATGCGAATAAAAATAGGTGGATGGAAACATAACTAATGGTTCCTTTTTGCCCATGAAACTTTGCAGATTTTGCTAATGTGTTCACACCCTATGGATAAAAAGAAAGGAACGGAAGAATGAAAGAAAAAGGATGTTGTTTTTCTATAGTATCTGGTGCATCCAGGTGCCTCTTAAGCACTATGCAATTGTGCAGAGGTCAGTGTATATCTTTGTTAATGGACAGCGTAAGGGCAGGGTGTTACGTTTTGAGTACAATAAAATCTATCAGTTTCTCCAGGGATTGATATTTAATTGAATTCTTTTGCAAACAGCTTTAGCCGACACAGTCATGCAGAGGGTTGTGCCATTGTGTGAGGTCAATTGTTCCACAATTTCATCGCATTAGCATAAGCATACTATACTGATAATAAATAAAATTGATTTTGCCATCATATCTGCTTCTTTTAAAAAAGAGATTACTGGGTTCTTGGGACACAGCTGCACACTCCAGAAACCCTGCTTGAGTGTCACGCTACCCTAAACTGATTTATGAGAGTTTTCCAGCTCCTCATAAGACCTCTCAGTGATTAACGGCAGCAATATCAGGTGAAATGTTCCCAAACAGTTTACATAATTCACTGTATTGCTCCTAAAATGGCATTGTTGTCACTTAGTGGATTATTGGAGGAAAGACTTTACCCTCACTGCTGCGCACAGTAGCGCAACAGTGAACCGCATATAGTCAATAAACCAAATGGCCGCCATGAGGAACAGATTGTGTAGTTAAAGCAAATGTTGTTTGTAGCACTCATACACTAGCAGAAGTTCAACATAAAAACAGCAATAATGTGCATGTTTTAAAGATTTATGGATTCTCACCTCCTTGCTTCATACATACAAAATATTGCTAAGTAGCAAACGGAAATGGTGGCACTTTTGCCCCTTTTCTTTACAAGCATGTGTGCTATAAATACACACACACGCGAGTATATGATATGCAAAATCTCATCTGAAATACTCAAGCGTGGTGTTTATATTGGTGAATGAAACTTTAACAGGCCTTTTACAGATAAGTATTAGCAAAAACCTGATGTGCTAAATTCGTTACATTATTGTGTTAGCAACATAGTTGAGTCCTAAATTGTGTTCTATACACAATGTAGTCTGCTATCTAGTGTACACTCTAAAAAATGCTGGGTTAAAAATAACCCAAGTTGGGTTGAAAATGGACAAACCCAGCGATTGGGTTGTTTTAACCCAGCAGTTGGGTTAAATGTTTACCCAACCTGCTGGGTAGTTTTATTTAACCTAACTATTGTTTGAAAATGACTATATGACTATACTTAAAATGAATCTAAAATGAAATTAAAATGTTCATTTATTAAGCATATTAATAAATGTTATTTTTTTTTTAAGATATTTTGGGTTCATTTTAAGTAAGCAATACTGTAATTTTTATACAATAGTTAGGTTAAATAAAACTACCCAGCAGGTTGGGCAAACATTTAACCCAACTGCTGGGTTAAAACAACCCAATCGCTGGGTTTGTTTTTCAGCCCAACTTGGGTTGTTTTTAACCCAGCATTTTTTAGAGTGTATGAATTTAAGAAGAATAGTGTTTCCAATTGAAGGATATGATGTTTCAAATGCACCTGGTGTGTTGTGACAAGCTTTAGCATGTTAGCTCCGCTCCGTTTGCTATGTAGGCAACACTGCAACTGTTGAGGGCATAAATCATTAAACTTTCCACACTTACATTTGGGTATTCCTTGGAGGATATAATCAAAAATGAAGTGGGGAAGGTTAAGGTTTTTAATTGTCAGTAAATAAATAAAATAACACTTAGATTAACAGTAACTCGCTGGGTGTAAATTGAAAAGGGGACCTAAGAGCTAAGAGGTTGGGCTAAACTAAGAGGCTATATTAAAATGAATGTAATATTGAAGATGTCACCTAATATTTGCAGAGATTTAGCTTCCAAATATCTCTCAGTTTGACTGTTAGCTCACTAACAAAAACATAGACCCTTTGTTGGGAATCACTGTAAGCAGATGAGGTTCTAGTTTACTGTGTCTCCTACGTGCCTCCAAAAATGGACACAACAAAATTGGGGATTTAATGATGTTGGACAACTTTTTTATTAGAGAAATTTGATCACAAAATTAAAAGTATGCATAATAATTAAGTAAATAGATTTACATGCTAACATTTGTTAATATCATTAAGCCGGTAAGTAACAATAAATAATTTTAGAGCATTTATTAATCTAGCGTAATGTTAATTTACAAAAATACTATTGATCTTGGTTGTCATATACATACTTATATTGTTACATTTATGTTTTTACATTATGAATGATGACCATAATCAGTGGTATATTTGTAAATTAACAAATAAATGAATGCCATAAATTATTAATGGTTACTAACGACAACAACATTTTGATTACACTTTACATTAAGTTTATATATACATATTATTAAGTTATTATTGACACTTATTAAAAAATGCTGGGTTGAAAACAACCCAAGTTGGGTTGAAAATGGACAAACCCAACTATTGTTTAAAAATTACAATATGGCTCTACTCTAAAAAATGCTGGGTTAAAAACAACCCAAGTTGGGTTGAAAATGGACAAACCCAGTGGTTGGGTTAAATGTTTGCCCAACCTGCTGGGAAGTTTTAATTAACTCAACTACTGTTTAAAAATTACTGTACTGCTTGCTTAAAATGAACCCAAAGTACACTGGAAATGAACATTTATAAGTTTGATGAATAATAATTAAACAATAAACATTTATTAAATTGCTTATTAATAAATGTTTGCCATTTGATTATTGTTGCCTCTAGTATTTATGTGTCTGATTTTTAATTTCCAACCTATTTTGGGTTCATTTTAAGCCAGACATATAGTCATTTTAAACAATAGTTGGGTTAAATAAAACTTCCCAGCACGTTGGGGAAACATTTAACCCAACCGCTGGGTTTGTCCATTTTCAACCCAACTTGGGTTGTTTTTAACCCAGCATTTTTTAGAGTAGAGCCATATTGTAATTTTTAAACAATAGTCGGGTTAAATAAAACTGCCCAGTACATTGGGCAAATACTTAACCCAACGGTTGGGTTTGTCCATTTTCAACCCAGCTTGTGTTGTTTTTAACCCAGCATTTTTTAGAGAGTATATGTCACTGAATTAAGAAAACATCAGCACAGCATCTTGAACCTGCAATTTATTATCTAAAGCTCTGAAAAACACTTTGTTCAAATGTTCGGAATGAGTTCACTTTATTGCCCTCTTCATGCATTTTTAATATTGTGAGGCTGATAAGTAAATCAACATTGAGCAAACCAATAAACTATTGGTTTTATTATCATTGTGTTTGCTGATAATTATGCTTCCATACACAAATGCTCTCTCCCCGACATCTCAATATCTCTCTGATATAGCCAAAGAACTCAGTTCAAGCAGCTGGCTGGTATTAAACCTGATCCCCTGGTTCCCTAGCAGCTTTGGGAGGCTAGCTCATAATAAAAGCATCTCTACTGGCCACAGCCCAGTGGGAAAGGATGGCCTTCAGCCAAGCCAAGCACTCTTTTGCCAACCACACCCGAACTGTAGCATCTGCTCTGCTTCTCCACTCAGCTCCAGTCATGACGGTGGGTCACGTTCAGTTCCACTGCATGCGCGCAAATCTCACTGGTGTCATTAGAGTAAATAAACCAATTGCTTATTTCAGGCTGTTTTGGAGAACGGAAATGGACCTGCTTAAGTTACGAGCTTATACGAGGCAGAGCTTCATTTTGTTTGGATGGGGCCCGGTCCAAATTGGAGACTTGCCCTCCAGTGCCTCCAATTTATGTCAAAACATATAAAAGCCCTTGTAGAGCTCTATAGGTATTGAGTCTGCATTGGGCGGACTGAAAGCCCATCTTAGTGTGTGTGGACAGCTGCTGTTTTATGTGCTAGGCTTGTTTTATCACCGGCTTTAGTTTGTGTGAGTACATTAATGCATGGGATCACCCAGGCTGATGCCAAAACAAAGGGAGGCATGAACATGGGAGAAATGCGCACACAAATGAGTTAATCTTTACAGCAAAACATAAATGCGTCTTTGCAGTTTCAGATATTGCTTTGAAAAACAATCATGTAAGCACCATGGTTGGGTGAAATTCAGAATTTAAGAACTGGCTCCTTTTCAGTTGATTAGTTGGAGTTTGAATTAAATTAGCAACGGCTCACTGGAGGTTTAACTGGAATATGAATTGGAATGAGAGGAAGAGGAATTTACGGAATTGCTATCCAACGATTTGAGTAATTTCTAGGTAGCTTCTAAATAAGAAGATTTTCATTTTGTCAGCTATTTTGCTCTGTCTAATTTACCTCTGACAGCACTCTTATGAGTATGATATTGCTTCAATGGTTCAATAAATAAGTTAATATCATGTAACTTACATTTCAGACCAGTTTGTAGATCTTTCTTCAGGAAGTATGAGTGAAGCAATAACCACTCAGCTCCAACTCCACTTCAGTTCTTCCATTTCCTGTTTCTCTAACACAGATTTCACACTCAGATTATAAAATGTTGCGTAGGAACCATCCTACATTTGAAAATTGCGTACATGTAATTGAGAATGAACTTACGCACAAAAAGCATACGCTTGCCGATCTTCTAGATCTATATAAATTACAAATGATCTTGAAATTGTGCACAGCTGAATGGTTTCAGATCTCCGCCTTGTACACGCCGCCTATCATTAACATATTAGAGAAGAGACAAGAGAACAAGTCTTGAGCTTCTAAATCCTTTACTTGAGAATGGCAAGCTTCAAGAACTGCTTAATACCTGCAGTACTCCGACTGTCTGCCACAAGGAAAAGTATGTAAAGTATGAAAACAGCGTTTTCTCAACATGTCAACAACACAAACCAAACTCTTCTAGGCCTCGGCTACAACTACAGTGCTTGATGGAAGGTAAAAATAGACAATGAAGAACATAGACTGGCATCATGCACATTTGTTACATTGTTTTGTAGTTATGTACCAGGAAGTGAGACTGGAATTGAAATACATTTTTAATATTCTCTCAAGAGCTATGCTTGAGGAACCAAACGGAAGTACATGCCTTGCATACAAACCAGTCATCATAAAAGGACAAACTGTACAGCAGATCTTATTTTAAATCCCTATAAGAACAATTCTTGAAAATAAAACTTAAAGGGTTAGTTCACCCAAAAATGAAAATTCTGTCATTTATTACTCACCCTCGTGCCATTTTACACCTCTAAGACCTCCGTTGATCTTTGGAACACAAATTAAGATATTTTTGTTGAAATCCGATGGCTCAGTGAGGCCTCCATAGCCAGCAATGACATTTCCTCTCTCAAGATCCATTAATCTACTAAAAACATATTTAAATCAGTTCATGTGAGTACAGTGGTTCAATATTAATATTATAAAGCAATAAGAATATTTTTGGTGCGCTAAAAAAAACAAAATAACGACTTATTTAGTGATGGCCGATTTCAAAACACTGCTTCATGAAGCTTCGGAGCATAATGAATCAGCGTATCGAATCATGATTCAGATCACGTGTCAAACTGCTGAAATCACATGACTTTGGCACTCCGAACTGTGGATTCAACACACTGATTCATTATGCTCCGAAGCTTCCTGAAGGTGTTTTTTGAAATCGGCCATCACTATATAAGTCATAAATTTTTTTTTTTTTTTTGGTGCACCAAAAATATTCTCGTCGCTTTATAATATTAATATTGAACCACTGTACTCACATGAACTGATTTAAATATGTTTTTAGTTCCTTTATGGATCTTGCAGGCCTCACTGAGCCATTGGATTTCAACACAAATATCTTAATTTGTGTTCTGAAGATTAACGAAGGTCTTATGGGTGTGGAACGGCATGAGCATTAGTAATAAATGGCAGAATTTTCATTTTTGGGTGAACTAACCCTTTAACTTTAAAAGTATCCTTACATATAATATTGCCTCATGGTACGATAATCTAACAGTTAAACAGAAGAACAAACTTTCACAAATATTTATTTAGGCAAATAAGATCACTGGGCATAGAAACTCTCACTCCAGGAATTATTTTATCATTTTATGGGAAAAGACAAACAAACAAACAACGCCAGTTGCAATTTTTATAGACCATGCTCACCCCCTTCCCTCTACTTTTGAAATGCTCCCATCTGGGCATGGACTCAAAATTCCTTTGGCCAGAAGAAATGCGTGTAATTCTGTTTAATTTTGTGTTTGTGTTGTTAAGCACTCATGTGGATGTATTTATGTATATATGGATGACACCAGTGTCAAAGACAAATTTCTGCACGTTGACAAACAGAATGGACAATAAAGTTAAACCTTAAACCATTCTACCCTCATTGTGTCCATTTATTGAAAGTCTATGTAATAAACATTTACAAGTCTCAAAAACTACATTGTAAAAGACTCTCCAAAAGTAATCCACATGAATCAAGCTGTTTAATCCAAGGCTTCCGAAAGGACACAATAGCTTTATATGATGAAGAGATGTTTTAGGATTTAATGCATATATAAACATCAAATCAATGCAAATACATAGAGCACATCAAATATGATAAATGGCGGCTCAAATGTGTTTGCTTTACCATTGTGGTGATTACAGAATATTAAAAATATTTAATTATTTTTTGTTCCACAGATGAATAAAAGTGGTATGACATTAGGGTTAAATAAATGATGAGAGAATTTTTATTTTTGGGTGAGCCATCCCTTTAATAACAACATATACAACAGTTATTTGTATTTCTCATTAATATAAATTCTAATTATACCACCATAAATTGAAATTACCTACAGTTTTGGGATCTAAAAGGCATTACCAATTTGGTAGCAATTTATTTTACAGTCCTGTTCCCCATTTGCTTATGCTAATTACAATAACTGGGTAATAACTAGGTACTAACCCTGAACCTACCCCTAAACCCAACCTTAACCCCTGTAGTGACCTTATATTACTCAGTATTTTCTTAGGTAAGTACACTGTAAGTACACATACTGAAAATAAAGTGCCTCCAATTCAATTCTGAATGGTACACACCCTTGGTAAAGACAGCGTCACCTCAGACACTGTGGCAACCAACCCCCCCCCCCACCAGACCACGATTTCTGCTGCCCAAATAGTTAATACAACAGCTATCAAAGTGATCAGAAGTGAGGTGTGACAGCGGACTGTGGGTCTGATACAGACAGGCCTCTCTAGGCCATGCTGGATAATGTGGGGAATCTAATAACTTTGTTTTGCTTGTTAACCTGATTGTTTTCTTACAAAGCTAATTAAGTAGTGGACACCTTAGGGATCTTCTTGACTGCCCAGCTCCCCTTCTTTCCCCGCTCTACAGACCTGCACCTTTCCGCTGTAGCTCTTGTTCCTGTCATCTGGAAATTGATGGGAGGCTGTGAACTGTCTGTTGCAGTCCCAAGGTGCCTTTGCTCAGCACATAGACAGTGCCTGAATTCCTCTTTCCTTCCAGTTGATTGCGATAAATCAATCGGAAGGTCAAATGTAATGGCAGAGGCAAAGTTTTCTCCACCGGCTGAAGCTGAGCAAGATTGTGAAGGGGAAGCTTTCTCTTGACCTCAAAGAGTGATCTTATATCCATTGCAAGACCTTCATTAATTGAACCTGTGAAGGCAAGAAGACAGATTGAAAGGGTGTCTGTGTTAATATTTAAACTCCTATGGCTTTCCTGTCAGAATATGGAGTATTTTGGGTACACACACACACACACACACACACACACACACACACACACACACACACACACACACACACACACACACACACACACACACACACACACACACACACACACACACACACACATGTTTGTTTTTGTGAATTGTGGGGACTTTCCATAGACTTCAATGCATTTTACACTGAACAAACTGTACATTCTATCCCCCTACCCTGCCCCTACCCCTAAACCTAACCCTCACAGGAAACTGTGCAAACTTTTACTTTTTCACAAAAACTCATTCTATATGATTTATAAACCCATTTACATTGTGGGGACCGCTGGCTGGTCCCCACGATGTAGGTGAACTCAGGTTTATATTACATCATGGGGACATTTGGTCCCCACAATGTAATATAAACAAAAGCACACACACACACACACACACACACACACACACACACACACACACACACACACACACACACACACACACACACACACACACACACACACACACACACACACACACACACACACACACACACACACACACACACACACACACACACACAATGCCATTTAGAGAAGCACTGTTTATATCAGTGTCTTTTCATATGTGGCACATTTGAAAAGTCATTTGAATAATATCACAAAACCAACCCGATCTCAAGGCAATTCGTACTCATTTTACGAGGTGGCTAATTTGTACTAATTCATACGTTTTTTGCTAAATCGTACATATTTTACGAGTTGACAAATTTGTATAAGTTCATATGAATGACCTACCCCAAACCCCGCCCCTAAACCTACCAATCAATGGGGTTTAGACAAATCGTACAAATTCGTACGAGTGAGGTCGTACAAAAAATCATATTATTCAATTAGCGAACTCGTAAAATACGTACGAATTGGTTGTGAGATAGCGTTGCATATGACATTTGAGCAGATATCGGACACTTTGGCTTGTGGTGCGAATGTAACTTTAGATGGGATCCCACAAGTTTATGTGCTAATGCAAACAAAATTTGCCACAAAACAACACTCCCTGCACCTTGGAGAGATAATACTGGGATTTAATCAATGTCTTAAGAAAAGCTGGCTAAAATCAATAAATCCCATGCCTGTTTGTTTTCATGCGTAAGGGTGAATCACTGCCCTGCTTCTTGAATTGGACTAATTGAAGTGTGCAATTTATAAGAAGGCTTTAAGAAGGATGTCCATGACAGAGTGATACATGAGAGCATAATTGATCTGCATGGTAAGAGACTGATATAATGGGCTGAAAGAAACCTGGATCAAGGGAAATGGATCAGCTCTCAGTGGGGAGTATCTTTGATGCTGATCTGCTGCTGCGAATGTAATGTTTATTCTCAAACAGAACTGATCTGGACTGCAAGTAATTCATGAAAAAGCAGAACAATGATATTACATTAAATATGAACTGCTTTATATGAGAGATCTACAATAAGCATAAAGGGGATTGATAAAAGTTAAATTTATTATGCAAAATTCACTTTTACATGGTGTTTGAACATAAATGTGTGTTGGCAGTGTGTAAACAACCACCCTATAATGATAAAAATCATTGCACAGGCCCTGCCCATGACTGCTGACAGACTCTGCCCTATTAGCATAGACCCCACCCTGAGTGAGCTGTACAAAGCCATGTTTATCTCCTCTCCAGAGCATTTAACGGCAGCATTCAAGTAAGAAATGTATCCTTATTAAAGCTACTAAAGTTATTCAGTCAAGAGCAGTGAGTGATTTTCTGTTTTTCTTTTGTTATTTGATTCATATTAACAGCAATACACTCTAAAAAATGCTGGGTTAAAAACAACCCAAGTTGGGTTGAAAATGGACAAACCCAGCGATTGGGTTGTTTTAACCCAGCGGTTGGGTTAAATGTTTGCCCAACCTGCTGGGTAGTTTTATTTAACTCAACTATTGTTTAAAAATGACTGTATTGCTTAATTAAAATGAACCCAAAGTATGTTGGAAATGAACATTTATTAATGTTCAATGAATAATTATTAAACAATAAACATTTATTAAATTGCTTATTAATAAATTTATATTCATAAAATATTAAATTTATATTCATAAAATATTAAAGCTTATTAATAAACATTCACCTTTTGTCTATTATTGTTGCCTCTAATTGCATCTGGTTTTGAATTTCCCAACTATTTTGGGTTGATTTTAAGCTAGCCATATAGCAATTTTTAAATAATAGTTGGTTTAAATAAAACTACCCAGCAGGTTGGGCAAACATTTAACCCAACCGCTGGGTTAAAACAACCCAATTGCTGGGTTTGTCCATTTTCAACCCAACTTGGGTTGTTTTTAACCCAGCATTTTTTAGAGTGTAGGTACTGTATATTACGCTGCTTTCATTTTAATACACAGATCTAATATACACATGCGATTTCTTTACTTGCTGTTGACAAAGCGCTATAAGATGTGAAAGAGAACTTACTTAGAGATACTAAAACCAAACAGATGTTTTTGGCAGAGTATCACAAGATGTACTGGCTCCGCCCTCTTCCGTAAAGCAGGGTAGGGAGCAACAGCTCATATGCATTTAAAGATACATGCACGAAAACAGTATGTTTTTCCCTCCACTCAAAAATGGGTATTTACAATGTGGTATAATAAATAATCTGTGGGATATTTAGAGCTGAAACTTCACAGACACATTCTGGGAACACCTGAGACTTATATAACATCTTGAAAAAAGGAGCATAATAGTTTAATCACAGTTTTTAGAAACAACTCCACAGTGACACATTCTTCTAAGAATGCATTAGTTTAAGCATTCCTCTGTCTCCAGAGAGAGCACAAAGTGAACTGCAGATGTTGTATGTATCGGTAAACACAACTGTATCAGGAAGAACAATTGATGGCGAGTGCAAGCCTGCCAACGACCTCATTCGACCCATTCTCTGAGGAAGCGGAGCCCCCTCAGGACCAGCAGGGTCTTAGTCTCCTGCTCTGGCTTAATTAATAAGTTTGACAGTAGTAGCCAGAACAACAATAGGTTTTAACCTGGCAGGATTGTGGAGCATGTAGTGATTGGGAGGCCTGTGATGAAGGTCCTGGGCAGGAATTAAAAGATCTTTGCAGGGATTGTCTCCCTCCACCAGGCAGGAGATTTGAGTCTGAATGAAATGATTGTATCAGATAGAAATCGATGGCAATCCATGGTTCCCTTAATCCAGCCGCAGCGCACAGATCAGGCTCTGATGCAGGCAATCTCTCAGCCATCATTACACAGAGTGGATCGATCGTGCTCCTTGCAAGGCCTGAGCCAGCCCTTGCTATGCCTGAGAAGAGGCCTACATAGCTTAAAGGGCTCTGGGTGCCTGACATGATACAGAGTTGTTTGTTGGAGGTAATTAACACAAACAAGAGGGAGAAGTGAAGGAGAGAGAGTAGTAAACTAAAAGTACAAGAGGTCTCTAATGGGAAAACAATGCATGTAAATAGCAATTAGAAGACAAAAAAATGATGTTTGTTTTTAAATGCATACCACAATTAATTTAGACAAGGTAATGTCTGTAAATTGTGTTAATGTGCTATATGGTTCAACTGTTATATGCTAAATACTAATACACTTAGGGCGACTCACACCAGGCACATACTCCCCACTCCCCCGCTGGCTTACACTCACATCGCACTTAATATTCCAGGCCAAAGCACACTTACGTCATTTACGATGCAACTTTTTGTTCTGAGGAAAATGGGAAAAAAAGCACTTTCGCTAATAGACTGCCTAATAGATTTATCATTTATGCACCACAACAATTTTCACTTGATTGTGCTGCATGTATCAAAAAATTATTACAGAGGCAACTGACTTTGATAGATACTGTGGCGACCAGGGCGGGCGAGAGCCGTGAGGGAACGGCGCGAGGCCGGTGGTGCGAGTGTTAATGAGCTTCACCTGGGAGGCACACCGGCCTTGAGTCCCTCACGGAGGAGCTCCGGGAGCATAAAAGGAGGAGCGACTACCGTGGAGGACGAGAGAGGACCAGGCCTGGACTTTATTTTATGGTTTATTATGTTTGTGTGGCCGGCAGACGCCCGCGAGGGCGCATTACTTTCGTTTTGTTCTTTGTTTATTTTACATTAAAGTTTTGTGGAATGTTCGCCGGTTCCCGCCTCCTTCTTCCCATATTTACGAACTGTGTTACAGATACATTTTCAGTGTTTCACTGAAAGTTCAATTCCTGTTAATCAATAAGGTAAGAACCAGAACCATAATAAACCTAAATATAATTGAATTAATTGAAACACGTACTATCCAAGTAGTAATAGAAGATGTTTGCTGTCATAATGTAGTGACACTGCCCACTCTAAGCGGGACTCGAACCTGAGTCCGCCGGCATGGGAGTCTGCGCTCTAACAAAGAGGCTTAAAACAGCAGTCTCATGCCTCTTGAGATCAGGGGAGTGAGGTTTACATGCACAGCTCTTACTGGCTACACTAACCGGCCTAAAACTCACTCCCATCCGGGTCACGGCACCAATCTAACCACTCCTGTTTGAACCGCCCGCTCTAAGCGGGACTTGAACCCTGGTCCGTTGGCATGGGAGTCGGGTGCTCTAATAAGGAGGCTAAAGACCGCAGTCTATGACAGTTACAGTAGCACACACAAGAGTTGCCAAGTGTTGCCAAGTCCGCAGGTTGATTTCCACCCCTGTACGTATGATTTCAGTGCTCCAACACCCCCAAAACACCCCCCAGATGTACAAATTCAATGGAGAATTCAGACCCTGTTGGAGAATATCACATTGGACTATTTTTGGGCTACTTTTGACTGTCCATTGGGCTACTTTTGTTACATAGACCTAGCAACCCTGCCCACCTCTTCAAGCGGGGAGGGGCACAGTACGGAGCTATCACACTAGACAAACGAACTTTGGGGGACAAACATGCTCAGCCACAGTTTAGATCGCCTAGTGTGAGTATACCCTTCATACATAGCATTTTAAGACATCATTCCCAACACCAAAAGATCCCCCAGCATTTGTATCTATATTGTAGTATTACCTTAGCAACATTCTAACACTAAACTCTATCTGCTTGTTAAGTCGTGATGTAAGGAATGCTGTTTCCGGGTCCAAGCCTCTACTCGTTTCACTTGAGAATAGCCGTTTATGAGCACTATTCATATTACACATGTAAACTAAGCATTTAAAAACTACAGTCTCCATGCTCACGGCATCCCAGACACAAATATTTTATCGATTTATAAAAGATGAATCACTATCTGGCCATCTGGGATTTTGGTATGGCGATAAAGGGTAGGATTATAATTTTTCTGTATCGTGAGTGTATGTTTGCACCATTTGTTGATTTCTTGGGGCACCTGGTAGAGCGTTTGGACCCGGAAGGGGCGACATGTGACAACAGACTTCTCATTAGCCCTGTGTCCACATATTCCTAGTTCTCTACTATATAGTATAGGCAAGTAACAAAAGAGTAGAATATCCAAATTCATACATTCATAGCTGCTTTAAGTTGGCGTTCAGCTGGTTTTATATGGTTGGTCAGCTGTCAATGTTGAACTGTCAGTGTTAAATTGTGATTACAAGCTGAGTATTATTATTACAGTAAGAGCGAATTTCTACAGGTCTATTTATTAAAACCCAGCTAAAAGCGAACACCCTTTGATTTAGATTAAAGGACGAAGCAATACATTCTGAAAATAACAATGTTTGTGAAATAAATCTCCAAGCAGCGAACAACTCCATAAGCAACTCTAATTGTAATCATCGGCAATCTCAGACATTGTTAAGTTTCTTCCCCAGTGCGCACATCAACTTAGCTCTGAAAGCCCCATTCTAATTTCCCACCTCCGTCAAAGTCTGCTCTGCTCCCAGAGCTTGCTCTCCCTCCAAGGGCTTTGTCTGGATCTATGTAAAACAAGTAATTAATTCCCAACATCAATATTCTACTCATGAGTGGTGATCAGAGCCTGTACGTGCACAGGAGAACTGCGCAGTTAAGCCATTGAGCCTCGGTTGTGAAGCGTTTTCTTTATGGGTCTTCCATAACTAACCTCCGCTCTAGTGTTTATTTCAGCCCCCTGTTCCAAAGCCTGCCGGCATCGAGGAACTTTCTCACAGCAATTAAGCGAGTGCCGCTGAGCTCGTTAATTACGCTGGCATAGTGCTGTTGTCACAAATCTAGATTTGCCCCTGGTCATTAAAAATTGCACTAAAGGATATTTTGAGATGAATTATTCAAAGTGATGGCTCGCTCTCCATTATTCATGTGCTGAGAGGACGATTTGCATCGCCACGCTGTAAATGTTATTAATCTTGCCAATTACAAAACTTGTTGCAACTTACTTGCGCATGCTAAGCCCAGTGTGCATGCCACGAGTTGGCTTTAATGTTTAAATGTTTGGATACCAATAAAAATTAAACAGTAATTGTGTAAACAAATGGATTCCTCTACCATAGCACAAATGTAATCACATATGCTGTAGGACATAAACAAATTCGCCTCTGGCGCAGGGATCTGATCGTTGCCGGCACCGCCGTAGATTTCGGCAGTACGACCGCTCTTCCTAAAGGGATGAAATCCAACAAATGCCATTTAGAATTCTGATTGAGACTTACTAACGAGTCTCATGGAAAAGCGTTAGCATAGTAGCGGGAACATATAAAAACTACTGGATTTGACAACAAGCCTGCTCAATTAATACATATCCTATAGCTATTCTTGCAATGAGGCTTTCAAGTACAAAAAACATCCTTAACACAATTAAAACATGGCGAAATATTGGTCCTAATGAGGGGTCGTTCTTGAACGTATATATTCTCTGCTGTTGGAATGGTGAATGAAGGCCTTGATGCAAAGATTTCTAATCCATATAGTCTGATGTAATGTATCTCAACCCTGAGCAAGCTAAATTACATCAGAAGCACACCCTCATTAATTACTAAAGCTGTCGGCAGCATCTGAGATAAAGGAGACTGTAATAGCAGTGAGGGAACACATACTTTAGATTGTAGAGTCAGCAGCTCTTTATGTGTGCAGCTCTGGAGCAGAACAATAAAACTTATTGACATCATGTGTGCCTCTGTATGATCACTGAGATTCAGTATGATCTTAGCAAATTTTAATCTGCATATGCAGAACACTGGAAAACTGGTCTCAGGACATCATTTCTCAAAGCAAATTTTCAATCAATATTTTTAAAAGTGTAAAAAAAATCATAATGGAGATATAATTAATTTTGAAGTTTTATTAAGTGTTAACAATGAGATTATGTGGTTTTTATAATCAACTAACACTGATTTTGTCATTTTTTACAAGATGGACAAACCAAAAATTTCGGTTTTACCAAATGACACTTTTGGTTATACCGAATGACGATATTTTCAAACATTGCTAACAGGCTGAAATCTAGCTAAACATTTTATATTTAGTACAAGTTTTTAAAATATTACAACATTTTCCACGTTTTATAGCAGTTGTATCGAATGACTTGATTTTTCGCGACATGCGTATGAGCAAGTGAAAACATGAATTTTTCAAATAGTTAAAGAGAGTTAGTTACTTTGCTTCACGACCATGTAGCCCTTTGTAGGTGTCTGAATGATGTCACATCCTGTCACATATTGACCGCATGACTTAATCCAAAATGGTCCCTTTATATTGGTTACTCCTAATGACACCAATAAAATTAATTTTCCAGGACATTGTTTTTCATAACAAAGCAACGACTTCTACACATAATTTTAATATCATTTTGCACTATGTTGATATATGATGTTATAAAATCATGCCAGAATAAAAAATATGTACATTTATTACATTTTAAGATATTTTAATCACAAATGAAATGGCTGTATTGGCATTTGGATGGTTAAACCAAATGACCTTTTCACACTTCAAAATCTTTAAAATACTTTTATATGTAGCAAAATATAATTAAAACCTTTTTGGATTCAATAAAACAAATTTAGTTGTACTACCTTACATACTTTGGATGTCATATCTTTGTTTTTTTTATTATTATTAAGGCCTTTGGACTAAAAATAACCCATCACGTCTTTGACCCGTATAATAGTGCAGACTGGAATCTATTCATTCAGCCAAATCAGTAGAGGCGCTGTCACAAAGCACTGAAATTTGAATTTATTCAAATGTTGGTTTCAGCCATCTTTAAAACCTGGAGAAAGCTATCTGTTAGCATCAATATTCATTCTAATGACACTTGTTTGGTTGGAGCAGGTCTGTGTCATTTGAAATTGGCCGTATTCTGTTGTTCAAACAGTAGAGGATGGTGTTAGCAATGCCACGGTCATGGGTTTAATTCCTAAGCAATACAAGAACTGATGAACTCTCCATATATATGTTGTTTTTCCTGGGCTCAGCTACTTTAGGTAAATTGTTTCTTAAAATGATAAGGAGATATAGTCTAAGTTTGAATACAGATCATCAGGGATTAATGTTAAATGCACTGTTTGTTCAGTGATTAACAAATTATTCACAACAGCAAAGATTGGGCCATTAGCATCAGGATCAGTTAAAATACAAAATCTTTCTAAACACATCATCACATCTCTTTGTCTCGCAAATGATAAAGAATTGAATTAACAACCACATTTTTCATAATGAAACCTCTCAATACCTCATCTTATCACTATGATAAATTGATATCACACGAATTAATCCCACTATAAAACATAGTATAAATAATGTGTCTCTTTGTAATCAAACAACATTAAAAATATTAGAACATTTAGGTGAAATTTTAATTAATGTATTGTATAATTGAGTACTTGAGATTCTGAATGCATTCCATATAACCCTTGGAGGGGTTTGGCGGGCCAGTGCAATTGAATAAATCATCGGCCGTGACTAGATTAATCAAAATGTCAGACTGCTGTTGCTGTGCATGGCTGTCTTTCAGTGCTGTTGGTTTGCAGTGAGTTAAGTCCTCCTCTTACTTTCAGAGAAAGTATCAGCCCATCACAATTTAATCTCATTGTTTCACTCCCTTTTTGTGTCAGTCTTGTTATAACATTGTCATATTCTGTTCTAAGGAAAGAAATTGATCATTTTTTTTAGGTTAAACCAGACTGTCCAATCCTGTTCCTGGAGCAGGGCTTAGGGGGGTTAATGTTGATCTCAATTATTGTGGTTCAGATTACATAATATTTTAATTTTCTGTTGATTAAACCAATTACCTTCATTGTATTAACTCCAAATTTTAAGGCGACCAGGTAACTTATTTTTTTTAAGTTAATTCTTTTTTTTTTTTACAGTGTTGACAAGCATCACTATTATTTCTCATAATTAGTTTTTTTTTTTTTTTTTTTTTTTTTAAGTGTTATCTTTGTTGCACATGACCTAATTTATTATTATTGTCCATATTATTAATATCCATTGAAAAGTCAATTGTATTATGAACTTACATTAAAGGTGCCATCGAATTGAAAATTGAATTTATCTTGGCATAGTTAAATAACAAGAGTTCATTACATGGAAAAGACATACATTGAGTTTCAAACTCCATTGTTTCCTCCTTCTTATATAAATCTCATTTGTTTAAAAGACCTCCGAAAAACAGGTGAATCTCAACATAACACCAACTGTTACGTAACAGTCGGGATCATTAATATGTACGCCCCCAATATTTGCATATGCCAGCCCATGTTCAAGGCATTAAACAAGGGCAGCCAGTATTAACGTCTGGATCTGTGCACAGCTGAACCATCAGACTAGGTAAGCAAGCGAGAACAATAGCGAAAAATGGCAGATGGAGCAATAATAACTGACATGATCCATGATAACATGATATTTTTAGTGAAATTTGTAAACTGTCCTTCTAAATGTTTCGTTAGCATGTTGCTAATGTACTGTTAAATGTGGTTAAAGTTACCATCATTTCTTACTGTATTCACGGAGACAAGACTGTATAATGCATAAACACAACTTAATTCTTTATAAATCTCTCCAACAGTGTGTAATGTTAGCTTTAGCCACGGAGCACTATCAAACTCATTCAGAATCAAATGTAAACATCCAAATAAATAAGCCTACTGTACTTACGCAATTAGACATGTTACATGACGAACACTTTGTAAAGATCCATTTTGAAGGTTATATTAGCTGTGTGAACTTTGTTTATGCACTGTTATGGCAAGTGCGAGCTCCGTGGGCGGGAGCATGAGCATTTAAAGGGGCCACAGCCTAAATCGACTCATATTTAATGATGCCCCAAAATAGGCAGTTAAAAAAATCTATGGGGTATTTTGAGCTGAAACTTCACAGACACATTCAGGGGACACCTTAGACTTATATTACATCTTTTAAAAAGACGTTCTATGGCACCTTTAAAGCAGAGACTTGAGCCATATCAGCAGATCATGATATCATTAAGGTCTTGTGACTCTCGTGACATCCAGCATCATGAGAATAGGTAATGGAGAATATTGTGAAATACTTTTTTTAATTAAGTGTTATGATTTTGTGTATTTGAATAGTGTACGTTTGTGATAAAGAGGGCTGTCTGTGTATCTGAATAGCTCAGATTGTTTTTTTAAACACCTGCATTGTCTTTTTTGTGCTTCCTTTTCACACAAACACACAAGTTAAACAACAAAATTAGCATCTCCCGTGCTCTTCCATTCTAATATTCAATGTGAGAATCTGTTTTTGCTTGTAGTAATCTCGTAAACGTGGCTTTCTCTATCCCCATGATGCGGGCTCAGGCAATAAAATCACTTACATAAACGTCTGCACCAAAAAAAAAAAAACGATGTGATAAAAACGGCTAACATATTACTAGTACCACTTTGGATTCCAAGGATGTGCTGCAGTTGATTTCCTATAGGAACGCTTTATACCCACTTTTTATCACTGGTTCTGTCCTGCTGTTTGAAAGCCTGTTTTAATATGGGCTAACACTGCCCTGTAGGATAATGAGAAGATGTGGTCCATTATGCTCCAGAGGGGGTTTTACTGTCTCACCTAGCCCATATTGTCATGGCATGTGAATACAGAAGATCACACATAGACAATATACATAGACTGATGGTATGGTTTTACAAGTTTGTTAAAAACATCAAGCTGCACTTTAGTTCAGATTTTGTTAATCTTATGTACCAAGCAATGTTTTAATACCACAATTATAATTTTTGACAGATGGGAAAAAGTCTTGCATGAACAAATCAGTGTTACCCTCAGGGACCACAACATAAACACGCTCTCACATCCAAGTAATTTAAACACTACAGGCTTATTTTTTGCAATCGTCTACAGCAGTCGTTCTCAACCCTGGAGTATCAAGCACTGCACATATTGGGTGCCTCCCTATCACACACACCTGATTCAAATGGGTGTGTCAGATAAGGGAGACATTAAATTGTGCAGCATTGGGGTAGGCCTAATCCAGGGCCAGGGTTGGGAACCACTGGTGTATAGAGCAGTGTTTACCAACCCTGTTCCTAAGGCCTGTTTTATAAAATGCCAAAGAAAATTGGGGATTCCAGTCCAAAACCTGACTTCAATTAACCTAACAAATCAGTCGGGGCTAAAGTGGTTCCATAAAAGGACTATTTAAGTTCAAGCAATCCCACTATTTTGACACAGGTTTAATGAGTTAAGATCCTTTGATGTGCATGCTATTCTTAAGCAGCCCTTAAGGTCGATCATAGATCAAATCAACCCACCATGGCAAACAGCATATATATTGTGCATTTTATGCGTTTGAGACGTGGTATGTTCCTCAGTGCATAACTTACATTTCACAGACACAAATGTTAAAAATTCATGCAAATATTTTTATTTTGCTGCTAAAATTCACAGTGAATGAATGCTGTTGCGCAGCATGTGCGCCAAAACAAAGCGCAATAGAATATAAGTGCAATAATCCTAACCAAAAAAAATACATTTTGTTAAAATAGTTGTTGTTGGACATTAAAGGATTAGTTCTTCTCAGAATTAAAATTTCCTGATAATTTACTCACCGCCATACCATCCAAGATGTTTATGTCTTTCTTTCTTTAGTCGAAAATGTTTTTGAGGAAAACATTACAGGATTTTTCTCCATATAGTGGACTTATAGCAGTGCAAGACGAGCATTTGTGGTATATATATATATATATATATATATATATATATATATATATATATATATATATATATATATATATATATATATATTTTTTTTTTAGAAAATGATCGATCGTTTGGCTAAACAAGACCCTTATTCCTCGTCTGGGATCATGTAGAGCTCTTTGAAGCTGCACTGAAACTGACATTTAGACCTTCAACCTGTTGGTAACTGTTGAAGTCCACTATATGGAGAAAAATCCTGGAATGTTTTCCTCAAAAACCTTAATTTCCTTTCGACTAAAGAAAGAAAGACATAAACATCTTTAATGAGATGGTGGTGAGTAAATTATCAGGAAATTTTCATTCTGAAGTGAACTAATACTTTAAATGTGCTTTATGTAGAATTTTAAACCTACAAGTAAGTGTATTTTTATGATAGCAGTAACTGTAATGGGACTATTGTAATGGAGTACGCTAATATAGGCCTACTTACTAAGCTCAGATGAGTTAATGTGTGTTCGCCTTACCAGCTAAAATTTAGTCTGAGCTTTTGAATAATGTGTTCTAATGTTCTTCTAATAACCATAAATGATACTACAGCTGCCATAAACAAAACCAGAGAGAAATATATTTAAAAAAAAAAACAAAACAACACAAAAAAACATTCAAACAGTCATTAAAAAAAACCTTTAGTTTACATTCAACAACTCAGGCGTAACCTGACAGTTAGCCTGCCCTGGACTAGGTTGGTTCCCCGGCATAAGTTGCCAGAGTGACTGAGTTTGAGCTATGTTAAATTTGCTTTATGGAACCAAATCAACTGACAATGAAGCTTATTTGGTAAACTTGTTTTATGGAGGCACACCAGCAGTAACTATTTTGGATGTCTTCCTTATCTAACCCATCCATTTCAGGTCTTACAGTCTTTACTAACAAGCTAATTGAGCTGAATCAGGCATGTTTGATTAGAGAGTTCTAATGTTATTCTATGACAAAAAAAAAGTCCACTATTTTCCTCAGATTAACCCACCTCTAAACAGCACATAATCACAAAACAAACAGTGGTTTGTTTTCCATGTCACTCTTCTTGGCCAAAATAAGATGCAATGTGGACCAGACCTTTTCCAGTTCAATGACTACCAGACTACCGGAGACAGAAAGAGAAAGAGAGAGAGAGACAGGGACACAGAGGTGAAAAAGACTGAAGGGGAAAGAGAGTAAAAGAACAAGCTCTGATTAGACTCCATATTATGTATGCATCTCCATACTTCCTCTCTGCTCCTCTTTTATTAAGGATCTTATGATGTGCCATCATTCATGTGTGTGTGTCATTCTTCCCTTCTGAATGGGATCATAATCTCCTCAGCTTTGCTTTTAATGGCAAAAGTGACAATATGCTAATACCTGCTGGGTGTGCACCTCAATTTGACACCTCTGTGATTCTGTGGGTTAGCGTAGGCAGATGTGCCCACTGAAGTGGAACCGGCAGGGCCACGTAACAGGCTTACTCATTAATGAGGCTCTGACAAACCACAAGCATGCCAATTAATGGGACTGAATGAACCCTTTAAACTGGAAGATTAAGAACTGACGCGTACTGACGAGACAACGGAGGCCGTAGCTGTAATGTATTCCAGACTATGGCGGAAGACTCTGATGGTAATGGTTTCACACAGGACACTGTCAGTGCCAGTGCTCTCACATTGGGAGGTGAAAAGGCAAGACACATGGGTTGTTCTGTCAACGAATTGTAAAGATTGTAGACTGGTGCGCAAAGTGCACCAAAGGTCAAAGCTTGTTTATCTCGAGCACCACAAGAAAGTCTTCTAAAAAGGGTCTTGTAAACGGACTAATAAGGAGCTGACAGTTTATGGATCTCGTTGTGTGGCAGGCCTGATTAGGTGTGTGTCCACCTGACATGTTACCTCCCTTTGTCTGGAAGAGACTGTAGAAGTTGAAGTCCCATGAGAGATGACCCCACTAGCACCTTGTCCACCACTGACAAATGTCTTCTCCGCAGGGTAGTGTCAATCAGGCAGCACAAGCACTTTATTGAACCACTGCCATGCTTTGGGACGGGACAAGTGACCGTATGAGTTTTTTTCCCCCTCTCCCATCCTTGTTCTGTTCACCTTGTGTCCCATTTGTACCATCTACTGTATGTCTTGCCTTCCAAGATGGGTAAAGGTACAAAGAGGAAGCATGGAAGGGTGTTTGAGAAGATTGCTGAGACGCTGCAATGGGAACGTAAAGCACATAAGGGTGGTCAGCCCAGTAAGTGGTCTGACATAGGCCCCTCAGTAGGCTGCATTGATTGTTCTCCCCTCTCCCTCGACCCCTCACTGTAGCAGGAGGCCTCAAGCAAAATGCCGGTAATTGATCCTACAGTATATCCCCTTGTGCGTTTCCCTGGCCTGCAGATGCTGCAGGGGATGTTTCACTACTAATGCACCCCCTTGTTTCGGCACTTGCTGTTCCTGCTGCGGTAAACCCTTAAGTCCCAGCAAGAGTGGATCATTAGGCCGAGGAACATCAAGTCTCCAGAAGCTGCCTACATTCTGGGTCTATGTTTTCCACCATCCCAATTATTATTTACAATTCCTATAGAGGCTCTGATGTACTGTAGAATCATTGATATTTCAACATTGGACCCCACATTCTCAGAAAAAAAGGTACAAAAGCTGTAACTGGCGCAGAACCCTTTCAAAAGATACATAATAGTACCAAAATTGTACATATTAGTAGCTTTAGAAAGGGTACTGCCCCAGTGACTGCTTTTGTACCTTTTCAGTGAGAAACCGAAGCTTGTGATCAACTGAAGCTTGTGTTGCAATGAGCAGTTATTCTCACATTCTCTATTAAAAAACCTTCAAAATGATGTATGATTTGTTGGAATCTGACAAAAAAATGAATGAGCTGCAGCTGTTTAAAGTTGATAGAGTCAGCAAAGTCAATTTTGGGAGTTTTCTGAAGGTTCCAAAACAAAATCACCTAGCAACTAAACCTTAAAATCCTTGGTAATAACACCAAGTTTGGCACAAACCAAATCAAAACCCATATCTATAGGAAAAAATATATATATATATATATTCAACTTTTTCCCCCCCATGATTCCACAATTGTTTGATTAACATTAATGAAACAGCTTATATATTATATGTGTCCAGTATTACTGCATAAGATCATTTTGTTTACATCAGCATGAGTTTGAAAATCACATTTCATTGGTTTAGACTCATGTCATCTAGAATTCTCAATGAATATTCACAAAGTTGGAATGCTGCGCTTTAAAACGATACCAAACTTGTGCTGAGATTTTTCATGATCAAAGAAATGGTACTCCTCTCAGAAAACAATATTTTTAGATGTTTAATTGCTATTTGAAGCATTGGGATTGCTAGACGAGGGCCTAATGAACAATTTTTTTTTGAAAACCTCAATTTCCATTTTTCACTTGTTTTGCTTGTAGCTCAAAATTAGCGTGCACATTCTGACTCATTTTGCCAACACAGGTCACAAATCATCACTACCAGTTTGTTCCATTGCCCTGCTGCAATCAATCACCATACTAAGTTTTCATATCCCAAAGACTGATTCCCACTCTTGTATCCAAACAAACATACTGTCAGATGGAGTTCTTAGGTACTCTTTAGTTGCTCTGTTTGAGTTAAGCACCTGCCAGAAAGCTCTGAAACCAAGCATAAAGTCTATCAACTGACAGCATTTCTGTAATTTCTTCAGGGCTAAATTAGGTATTCAGGTTAGTTTTCACCTTCTGCAAGTTGTAAGAGAACTGCATATGCTAAATTATAAGCTTCATTGGTCAGGCTAATTAATGGTTCATAGCATCCCCTTGAATTTATTACTCTAGATGAGAGCAGCCAAATCACACAAGGTGGACCCTTATAGCTAACTGCGAATGAGTTACTGGTCCATGGAACAGGACACTTTGAAAAACCAACTTGTTATTATCGGTCTGTTCATTACGTCCTCGCTGTTACAGTCTGTCATCATACTGCTCTAGTCAGTCTTTCATGAAACTTGCTTTGCCCTGGCTACTTGTTGCTAACAAATAAGAATTTGATAGGGTTTTGTCAGACTAGTTTTTAAGAGCATAGTTTTAAAAAAGAACCTACTGTATGTAGAGCAATATGATACTAGACAGAGCTACATCTTGACATTTTGTTCACACCTGGTATTAAGATGCATTTTGGTCAATTGGATCACAACTGGATGATACTAAGTACAGGTGTAAATGGGGTGTAAAACGTTTTGAGCTTGTCCAGTTTCGACCACTTCTAGAGGTAGTCAAAAACACATTTGACCAGATTGCTTTTGTAGACGCTCGTGTGGTCGAATGTGTTCGAACAGCAACAAAAGATCACCTACTCTCCGCGTAAACATTATGTGAAGCGCGCTAGCCAGACGGGATTTAAACTTTGTAAAATGTCCAAAAACATACATTTACCTGCCCATAGAGCCTTCCCTCAAAGAAATCATGACAGAAGTGGTTGAAAGTAGACAAAAGAGATAACAGGAATGTGTCTCCCTCGTCTACTTGTGATCCAATCGACCAAAACGCATCTTAATACCAGGTGTAAACAGGGCAATTGTAATTGGGTATCTGCCTTGTAGTTTCTCTTTTAGAATCATCTCAATTTGTAATATAATAACCAAAAATAACCAAATAAACTGTGCAAAAATGGGTCTCGTTCATGTGTCCACAGCACATTGTCATCAACACTTACTTTCTTCTCCTCTACAGTGAACATGACATCTCTACGAAGTCTGCCCAGCAACCAATTGGCTGTAAGCTTCAGTCCAGGAAGCACCAATTACAGCAGCATCTGTGATAGTCCCTTATGTTTTGTCTGATGCGGATGAGGTGCTACAAGTTGTCAGCCGCAGACCTCTCTCGTGTGGCCTTGCCCGATGTCACACTCTTGCATCATGAGGTGAAGATGGAGTGTGTTGTCTCAGCCACAGACGGATGTCCGCAGTTGGCCTCTGGAGTCTCAGACCACAAAGTGAGAGGAGTAATTGAGTATCAGTGGTCAGCCCCCTTCAGGCTTACTAAAGGGGGAAGAGATCATGCCTCCAAATACCTTTAAGCTCAGTCGAATCTGGCACACATTAATCTCTCTGCTTCCAACTGTTTAAAAGCCTACTGAACTTTTGAGGTTTTCACAAACTGCAGGATAGCTGAAAGTTTGGAATAAATAATTAATCTGCTTTAAAACATACAAATACGCCGTGAGTATGAGTTTTGCATTATATGTATGTGACCCTGGACCACAAAATCAGTCATAAGTCACACGGCTATAGTTGTAGCAATAGCCAGCAATACATTGTATGGGTCAAAATTATTGTTTTTTCTTTTAAGCCAAAAATCATTAGGATATTAAGTAAAGATCATGTTCCATGAAGATATTTTGTAAATTTCCTACAGTAAATATATCAAAACTGTATTTTTGTGAGTGGACATGCATTGCTAAGGACTTCATTTGGACAACTTTAAAGGTGATGCAAACCATGCATCAATGGAAAGCTTATTTATTTAGCTTTCAGATGATGTATAAATTTTAATAAAAAAAAAAAAAACTGACCCTTATGGTTTTGTGGTCCAGGGTCACACTTATTTATTTAACCATTACAAGGTAGTAAATGATATTTACAGTGCCAGCATGTGTTTGCCAAATAAAATGAGCATTTACAATTTGGCTTCTAATAGTAACTGACACACCAATTCATTTTAATATGACTATATTTCTTTTCTACTCTGTAAACCAAACTGTGTGAATTAGTTCCAAATCATAACACTGCCCTATGTCACAAGGAAAAACTTCAGACACAATATTTGAGCTTAAACTTTACAACACCGGTGACAGAAATGGGTTTTGAAGACTATTCACAGTGCGGTGATGTCACCACCATGTCTTGGATTGCCTTTGAGTTGCACCATATCGAACCCCTGCTGATGTGGTTACCTTAGTGCCACAGTGGTGAGATAGAAAAATAGATTTTAAGTAAAAAAAGAAAACGAACAAAAAGCGAGCAATAACTCTTCATGTTTTCAGTCTTGTGGTGGAATATCCTCTTTTCTCCCGGGAATGGCTTTTGTTCTTGCTGGAATCAGAATATCAATCAAAGCAAACTGTAAATGAGACACAGAGGGATGTGAAAGTAGTGCTGTTGCTAATTGATCAATGGCTTGTTCAAGGACTTAAGAGTCTGACTGGTCTCATTAGCTCAAATGTACGGAGGTCTTTAAATACGGCACCTTTCAGAGAAAACATCGCCAGAGGGCATTCTTCCTCCCCTCAAATAAAACTGCAACTGAAAATATCGGTGAGTTTATTTGGTGCTGTCATCCCTTCAAAGTGTTGTTGTTTTTTGCAGTTGGCGGACAGATGCTGTGTTCAAAGTGTTAGATTCCTTGTTTTTTCCCTCAGCTACAACTTAGGGCTATCAAGGACTTAGCACACAACTGATCCTCTAATACCCCGAATTTCATACAATTGTGTTGCTTGAAAATGAAAAGAAATACAACATAAAATATCTCTGGCTCTTATGAGGGTGGCCATTAGCGCTCTAAAGACTGGACTGGGTTTAACTTGTCAGAGAACTTCAAAGCCGGCGGTGCTGGTCTCTCTGAATCCGCTCGGGCTGATGGGGTATTATTGATTGCGTGCTAAAACATCTCAGGGCGCTGGTGTACAACATTGGGCTTTTAAATGCAGCCCCTCAGACACAGAGCATGCATAATGCATTTGTTTCCATCAGAAAGGTAGATACACTAGAAATAGTGAGGTCGAACTGATTTAGTCAAACTTGTGCTAAAGCACAGGTTTATGCAGGGGATTTAGTGTGCAAATTATACAATGACTAAGAGTACAATATAATAAAATCTTTAAAATCTTTTTCAAGGGGAAGTGTGTAATTTTTGTGCAACTCAAGACATAAAACTGACTTTTTCTTCAACTTCAAGCACTGTCCCGGGGGTTAATTTTTATTAAAACAGATTTCAACTTTTTTTCTTTAGTATTTACTACAGAAAACTGACAGAGCTCTTGACATCTAACGCTGTATTAACAGTGCATGTTGTGATGATGAAAGCTGAATCTACTTCAACATTATCTGATAACGTGTCTTAATTATTAATTTTATTAATACTTGTCTTGTGGCCGTACGTAGTGAAAAAAATGAGAAGTATTTTGTGTTAAAGGAGTCGGAGATTATGATTTCACTTTTTTAACTTTAGTTAGTGTGTAATGTTGCTGATAGAGCACAAACAACATCTGCAAAGTTACAGCGCTGAAAGTTTAAAGCAAATGGAAATATTTTCTTTTAAAGAATTCTCTAAGAACTACAACAAACGGCTGGTAGGGACTACAACAAGCTTCTTCCTGTGTTGGTGACATCACTAACCCTAAAATTGACATAAACCCTGCACCCGAGAACACACAACAAAGGGGGTGAGGCCACACAGCAAATTCATCAGTGTTAAATTTCAAGTGTTAAGCCAATTCAGAGTAAAGTGTTGAAGTTATAGTGTCAAATTTAGCTTCAGTGTAATCACTGAGTTACAGGTATGCAACACCCCCCAGTGTTATTTGCAACATCCGGGCATTTATTCAGCGATCTCGCTGAAAGATTTTTCCAGACGCCATTTTCTCGTGCCATGCGGAGGATAATGAAAAACGACAACTGGTGAGTTAAAGCTACTTTAAAGTTTACGTTTAAGGGATACTTTATATCAACATTATTCATTTAGTGTTAGTTTTTAATATTTTTACATACGGGGATGTATTAACGCGCAAATTATTTATTTGTCCTTGTTCGTTACACAAGGCGCCATCTGAAGCGGTTTTAAATATTGCTCCAATCGGTTATAAATAAGAAGTGTCTCAAGGAAAATGTTTTACTCGGTGCTTGCATTGTATGGCTCTTTTTGTGCAAACATGAAGTTTATCGGAGTTGTTGATATGGTAACGTTAGGTGTGTCGAACATGCGTCCTGCAGGCAGAGCTTAACGTTAGCCCGCGGATCAGAGGCCTTTTCCAACGGCTCTGCCGCTGAGGCGTCCAAGCCGGCCTGAGGGATGATTCCAACAATTATATAAAAATACAGTTATTGGAGACACAATTTTCTTTTTTGCTTTCATTTCGAGTTAGAGAGTTTTAGTGGGCTATTTCCGGGGGTTTTGTTTGTAATAATATCGCGCGCAATCTAACGTTATTCAGCAACGTCAACGTTAATTGCTTTTTATCATTGAAAATAAGTGTCACAAACTAATAAAATACCTCTGATGGCGTTTACTTTATTTTAACAATACATTTGATGTACGTTCTCTTGTGTAGGAATCAACCGGATCACGAGACACTATACTTTTAAAATTTTCTTCTTCAGGTAAGTAATTTGTTTTTTATCTGTAAGGTTAAAGTTGTCATGAGGCTAACATAACCTTGTGAAGTTAGATATTTAATAATTGTGTCTTAAAGTCCTAAAAAGCAATATGATTAATATGAATTCTGCATGTATTGTAAAAGTATTTATTGTATATATAAATCTTGTAAATATCTTTCATAAAAGGGATTTTTTGTTTTTGTTTTCAGGTAAGTGCATTTGTTAAACAGGGTAGAAAGATATTGCTGTCATCCTTAGAAGTTGACTGGTGATCACCCATCCACAATCCTTCCTGATGAATCACACACCATCCTCAGAGTGTTTCCAAGGCTGCTGGACACTAAAGATCTAGTAAGTATTGGCATCCTTTTTTTCAATTACAATTAATATCTCTGAGCTTAGTAGGCTATATGATTGTCAGAAATATGAATAAAAGTTTCTGTTTCTGTTGCTGCATATAGCTCAAGGTTTTAGCCTCCTCTTTGGTCCACAAACAGCTGTCAAACTGCTGGAGAAGTGGCCTACATTCTATAAGGAAAAGGTGATCAGAAAAGCAGATAACCTTGACCTTACTACCACCTCAGTGCTCCAGAGTTTGCTGAAGCCTGCCAGGAATCAGTACCATGATGAATCTTCAGAGGATCACCCAGGTATTCATTTCACAGCACTCATGTGACAACAACACAAAAAGGGAGGGGAAAAAAATCACTTTTTTTGTTTTTGTTTCTTTTTAGAGTGGGACAGTGATATGACATATTTTCTGCTGCTTCTGCATATCCTGCCACCACAACCTTTAAAAAAGGAAAAAACTGAAGATCAGCACAGCTCAGTCCATGGACCATCTAGCTGTATTTCACAAGGTATGTGCCAGGCTACAGTTTGTGATTTTTAGTGGGTAGCAAAAACTACATTGTTTCCATGGAGCACTGAAAAGCATTAAAAGTCATTAAATGGATTTCACGAAAAAAAAAAGGGCCTTAAAATGAATGACTTTTAATTTTATTTAAAGGGTTAGTTTGCTCAAAAATAAAAATAATGTAATTTATTACTCACCCTTCGTTCCACACCCATAAGACCATCGTTCATATTTTTGATGAAATCTGATGGCTCAGTGAGGCCTCTATTGAGAGCAAAGCCACTGAACCTCTCAAGATCCATAAAGGTACTAAAAACATAATTAAAACAGTTAATGTGACTACAGTGGTTCTACCTTAATATTATAAAGCGACGAGATTACTTTTTGTGCACCAAAAAAACAAAATAACGTCTGTGACGAGCAGGGTGGGACATTTTACAAAAGTAACGGACGACTGCCGCCCACACAAACATAATAAAACATAACTTAAAGTCCAGACCTAGGAGCTCCTCGGTGAGAGATAAGAGACAGTTGCAACGCGCAGCTGGCGCTCAATATCACTCACGTCACCAGCCTGCTGGATCTTGAGAAGTTCAGTGGCTTTGCTCTCAATGGAGGCCTCACGGAGCCATCGGATTTCATCAAAAATAACTTAAAAATAACTTATTTTTAACACACAAAATAACTTTGTTTCGAAGATGAACGAAAGTCTTACTGTGTAGAACGACATGAGGCTAAGTAATAAATGATATTATTTTCATTTTTGGGCAAAGTAACACTTTAATTAGAATTAAAAAAATTTAAATAAGTCTCTTCTGTTCACTAATAGAGCTGGGTATCTTTTGAATTTTATCGATTCTGATTCTGATTCCAATTCTGCTTATCAATTCCTAGTTTTAATTCCAAAAAGATTTTAAAAAAATTCAAAAGTGCACAAAAAATGCTAAGGTCGTGTATGGTAAAGGGTTAGTTCACCCAAAAATGAAAATAATGTCATTTATTACTCACCCTCATGCCGTTCCACACCCGTAAGACCTTCATTCATCTTCGGAACACAAATTAAGATATTTTTGATGAAATCCGATGGCTCAGTGAGGCCTGCATTGACAGCAATGATATTTCCTCTCTCAAGATCCATTTATGTACTAAAAACATATTTAAATCAGTTGTTTCATAAGAAAACATATTCGAATAAGCTGTTCGGAGCGGCAAAGTCATGTGATTTCAGCCGTTTGACATGCGATCCGAATCATGATTCGACACACTGATTCATTATGCTCTGAATCTTCCTGAAGCAGTGTTTTGAAATCGGCCATCACTATATAAGTTGTTATTTTGTTTTTTTTGGCGCACCAAAAATATTCTTGTCACTTTATAATATTAATATTGAACCACTGTACTCACATTAACTTATTTAAATATGTTTTTAGTGCATTAATGGATCTTGAGAGAGGAAATGTCATTGCTGGCTATGCAGGCCTCACGGAGCCATCGGATTTCAACTAAAATATCTTAATTTGTGTTCCGAAGATTAATGAAGGTCTTACGGGTGTGGAACGACATGAGGGTGAGTAATAAATTATTTTCATTTTTGGGTGAACTAACCCTTCAAAGAGCATTAAATTAGATTTAATCATACTTGCAGAAAACCTAAACTAGTAAGAATAGTACTATGTAAATTGATATATAATTTTTCCCACAGTCAATCAGCTGCGTTGAAGAACACTTGGAGAAACTGGAGGGACATCGGCAGCCATATCTCCTTGCCTCAGGAACTCACAAGTGGGCCATCAGCAATTATTACTACATTGTGATTGACAAGATGCTCATTCCATGTCAGGGAACCACGTTGTTGGCAGCCTTTGATGAACTATTTAGAACACTTCGTTTTCAGTGTAAGCTTTAATGATGCTCTCAGCAACATGTACACATCCCTCCAGACAGTATAGATGTTGACACCACTGAAGAAAGTCCAAAGGTGAAGGAACTGAGAGCCAAGCTCATGAACAGGAACTAAGAGTCAGTGAACAATGTTTAAGTGTTATGTTTGCGGAGTATTGCATAATGCACCTGTCATGTTATGTGAAGCTTTTGATGATACTTGAAGCTCTTCGACTTTTGATTGTTTTATGCTTACAGACTGTTTTATATTGTACCAAACGGCTGCATCATAGACTAAAAACAGCAGGTATGAGCTTGTTTTATGAAGTTTAATGTTGAACAAGGTCATTGTACAGGGTATTTTGAGTGCCCTGTCCCTGGCTTAAATGAAATGTGAAGCCCTGTTAAAAGAAAAATAATAAAATCTATTCATTGCAGCACTTTATGGTCTGATTATTGGGATGGTAACACTTATAGATGGTAACTGTTGTAACTATAGTGTAAATCCTAGGGGTCTATGTAAATACTCAACATTAATTTAGTTTAAAATTTTCTTGAACGTTGGTTAAGTGTTGACCAGGTCATCAAGTTAACTTTGAACTCCAACGTTGGTGTTCTGATCATCCATTGTGGTGTTAAAATTTTACACTATAAGAGTTTGTTAGTTAACACTGTCACAGTGTTAATAATGTTAACTCTTTTAAAAGTGTTAATTTAACACTTTGCCAGTGGTTCCCATATATACTCTGGGTAAGTGTTAATTTTAACTCTGAGGGAGTTAAATTCACTCTTTAAAATTTGCAGTGCATGTTATTGCAATACAGTACGTAACACAAATGCAATAGCATGTCATAAAAGCAAGATGCCAACACAAGTTATAACCATAATTAAACTAAACTACCTGTTCTATCTTCATGGAGCATATATTCTCTGGCTCTATAGGCATCTTACAACAGTTCCCCCATGAGCAATTTACAGATTATCATGACAGAATATACTAATTAATAACTTTAAAATAGTTAACTCCACATCATCCACATAAATTCATCCACTAACCATTTAGAAACGTCCTGTTGCATTCTACATGTTGTCACTTCCTCTTGAGTCTCTCCATCAGTGTCCGACTCCAATTTGAAACAGTTTCTAAAACTTTCAGTGAGTCTCCGTGAGGTAATCTGCGTTGTGCTAACACAAATTCTTGAAACTCCGCCCTCTTCTTGAGAGCAGCGGCTCATTTGCATTTAAGGGGACACACACAAAAATGGAACGTTTTTGCTCACAAATTTAACATGCTATAAAAAAGATCTGTGGGATACTTTGAGCTAAAACTTCACATAAACAATCTGGGGACATCAGATACTTATTTTACATCTTGTAAAAGTGGCATGATATGCTTTAAACAAGTTGTTTTTTAAATGAGGAGTAAGCTAATCTAACATCATTTATTGTCATCGCAGCACGTCGGTTATGTGGTAATGCGCTATGAAATGTTCAGTGTTCAGGGACTGCAATGGAAATGCAGAAAGCAACAGATCTGGGGGAAAAAAGTTACTGGGACAAATTGTTCCGGTTTGAATTGTTTAGGTGGAAACGCGGCTAATAAGTAAGAGTGTAAAACGTTTGTTCTAGAAGTAGCCATAGTTGAAGAAACAAACAATTTCAATAATAATCAATTCCAAACAAGTTCACAGAGGCCCTGCATTATTGTTTCTCCATCTTTTCTTTCTTTCTCACCTTGGTAGGCTTCTATACATTTGGAAATTACCATTATGTCCTGAAATGACATTAGATGCCACAAGTAGCACCACAATTGCAAGTTGTTTTTTTTTATATGTACTCATACAAATCTATAATAAAATGCTAGATAACGAGAATGAAAAACGCTCCAACATACTTCTGTTCTTATGGTTACCTTCTCAGGCAAACAACTTCTGTTCACAAGCACCTGTGCAAGGTGAAATTTCACACTCGACGTTTTGTTTTAACTTCCTTTGAAGGAAATTTTTTTGAGGAATCATTGCTTGTGAATGTGAGTTCCATCCACCGTCCATTCCTAGAAAATGTTTTTTTTTTTTTCTTCAGTGCAAATTAAAGACTAATTCAAACATAACACAATTTCTCATCAAATTGCTCTGGGATCATTTTTTTGGTCCCTGTGATTAATAAGAGCCGGAGCCGCATTCAGATCACACAGGTGCTCTAAATGAGCAAGGTCAAAGGTCAGATGATCAGTGCTGAAGCAATTTGCACCCTTCGAATAATTTCGTTCTAGACCGCCGCTGTGAAAATGTCCATTTGTTTAGCAATTCAAATATTGATCCGTCTGCTTCCAGGGGTGTTGTTCTGCACGGATGTTGAACATGCACCTTTCTATTGAACCTGAATAAATATATTGTAACGACCAGCCAGAGCAGCATTTATCAGACCAGTACAACTGAACTCTGACATGAATACAAACAAAACTGCTAGCAAACACCTACCATGAAAAATGCACCAGGATCGTAATTGGGTACCATGTGGAGCGCATCTCAGCAGACTATCCTCCAATCAAGCTCAAAACAGGTGCAGAGAACAGCACAGCTCCTTCCTCTTCTCATTTGGCTGTGTGCATGCGTGTGTGATGGGAGAGGAAACAGCGGCTGTCCTCATTACCAGCAGGCTAACACCTGAGGGATGAGATGTATGTTGATGCCCAGACCTGATTTTCACCCCTATTATCACCAGCAGGGGGTCGAAGCTGTGACATTACGGGGGGACCGAATGAGCGCGGATGGGGCACAACTGGCGGCTTACTCTAGAGGGCTACACAACTCTGGAGAAGAGCTTAATGATGAGGGGCTGAGTGCCATCAGATTGGTGTTTAGTCAGTGCGGCTAGGCTAAATCAATACCACCTGATGAGGTGTCCGACGGCCTTAAGATGTGCATCAACACAGAGTATGTTTTACCTCTCATTCCCTTCTCCCTGTGTGTCAAAACTAATTGGGTAAGACTACCTATCGTTTATTGATCCATCAAGCAGAATAGCTGTAGTCGGTGGTTGACAGGCAAAGGTGCCATATTTTTCGACTAAAGGGTTGGATCACAGAATAAGCTATAAGCTATAACATATTTAGATTAAAAATTAAGGAATAATACAACAAAACATGACAGTAGACAGTAGTGGCGCTATTCTACAGTATATTAAAAACCCTACTAAAGTGCCTTAAAAATGTGAAGCGTTATTCAATGTGTTGACGTACTTTCCACTGAAACAGGAAAGCAGGGCAGGACATATCAAACAGCTCCTCCCCCCTTTTTAAAATAGCCAATAGTGTTGCGTTTACATCAAAGAGCTAATGAGCTTGGTAAAGCCGCATTTGATAGCTTATAACAGCCACAGTCTAATAGATTCCCCCTTTAAATTTAATATGAAACTGTTACTAAAGCAAAACAGTGATCATAATCATGCTGAGGATGTGTAGTTTGAAAAGTGTGTAATTTATATTGGTGCATGGCACCAGTGTTATCTCTTCTACTCGTCAGTGCCATTTATAATGCCGAATCTGTCTAACCATTTTTCCTCCTAATCTCCTCTATATCGCTTTAAAATATACCATTCTGTGTAGAATTCAAAAGGGGTCCGATACATTCTGTGGGCTGTGCCGAGTGCACGCTGCTGTGGTTCACGTGCAACTAATGCAAAACCAGACTTCATTCGCCCTAATGGAAAGCATATTTACACTGTCTGAATTAATCATATAAAAAACAGTAAATGTGTGAACAAGTGACCGATTTCAGCCGCAGCTTCAGTGTCTATTTATAGTGCAGGGGGCGGGATGCTTCAGATTCTAGAGAGCATTTGATTGGACAGAAAATCTAATGAGAAGCTGAAGTGCAGAGTGATGTCATCAAAATCGTTGATCCATATTGGCCGATGTAATTTTTGAATGCTTATACTGTGTCTTCTAAATTCTGTAATTGTTTTGGAGCACACTAGCTTATTGATAACCTTAAGGCTAACATATTCACACTAAAAGCCAAAACACTTAAATTTTGTTTTTAGGTATGCCTATCCTTCACTGTGTGTCATTTGTGGACTAAATGTGCACAGAGCGCCTTCCGGCTGCAGGTATGACTTGAAAACACAGTTTCACATAATAATGACAACAGTGCGTTTGGGGTAAAAATTGAATAATAGTACTCCTCTGTATAGAAAATTCACAAACGTATGAGAATCCATCAATATTTCTCAAAATGTGCATGCTAAAGCCCTGAGGGATGTTATTTTGTCGAGTTTTTTCATAACGATCTCACAAGAGCTGAGGCTGACGCTCATATTTCAATGTAAAGGTAACAAATCCGTTTTTCATATTCGTAACTCATGACGCATATTAACAAATAACAGTCACTATACGATATTAAGAGTAAAATAGAGATTACAAATTAAAGCTTGAGTCTTAGATCTTTTTAATGATGTATGGTTTGTCAAGGCAATTACATTACATCTAACAGTAAATTTGATCTAATTTAAACAAAGAAGCTTCAGTGTGTCAGCGTCTTCGCACAGGTTAAGTTAATTGATATCAGGTCTGTAACATGATTAGCTATAAAAGGGATGTCTTAGAGAGGCAGAGTCTCTCAGAAGTAAAGATGGGCAGAGGCTCTCCAATCTTTGAAAGAGTGCGTAAAAAGATTGTTCTTCATCAACAAATTGCAAAGGCTTTGCAAATCTCAACATCTACAGTGCATAACAATCAAAAGAAATACCTTTATTGGATGCCCGTGGTCTTCGGGCCCTCAGACGACACTGCATCACTCATCGACATGATTGTGTCAATGACATTACTAAATGTGCCCAGGAATACTTTCAGAAACCACTGTCGGTAAACACAATCCGCCGTGCCATCTGCAGATGCCAACTAAAGCTCTATCATGCAAAAAGGAAGCCATTTGTGAACATGGTCCAGAAGCGCCGTCGTGTCCTGTGGGCCAAGAATCATTTAAAATGGACTGTTTCAAAGTGCAAAAGTGTTCTATGATCAGACGAGTCCAAATTTGACATTCTTGTTGGAAATCACAGACAACGTGTCCTCCTGGCTAAAGAGGAGGGAGACCTTCCAGCGTGTTATCAGTGTTCAGTTCAAAAGCCAGCATCTCTGATAGTATGGGGTGCATAAGTGCATACGGTATGGGCAGCTTGCATGTTTTGGAAGGCACTATGAATGCTGAAAGGTATATAAAGGTTTTAGAGCAACATATGCTCCCCTCCAGATGATGTCTATTTTAGGGAAGGCCTTGTGTATTTCAGCAGGACAATGCAAAACTACATACTGCAGCTATTACAATAGCATGGCTTCGTCGTAGAAGAGTCCGGGTGCTGAATTGGCCTGCCTGCAGTCCAGATCTTTCACCTATAGAGAACATTTGCCACATCATTAAACAAAAAATAAGTCAAAGACGACCATTAACTCTTCAGCAGCTGGAAACTTATATCAGGCAAGAATGGGACTAAATTCCAACAGCAAAACTCCAGAAACTCATAACCTCAATGCCCAGAGGTCTTCAAACTGTTTTGAAAAGAAGAGGAGATGCTACACCATGATAAACATGCCCCCGTCCCAACTATTTAGAGACCTGTAGCAGGCATCAAATTTGAAGCTCATTTTGTGCATAAAATTGTAAATTTTTCTCAGTTTAAACATTTGTTATGTTATCTATGTTCTATTGTGAATAAAATATTGGCTCATGTGGGCTCAGGTGAACCTGATGCCAGTGAAAATATATTTTTCTGTATGGCACTGCACTTAACTTAGTACTGTTCCGCCGAAAGACCTTAGTTCAGCTGATCATTTGGGATACATTCCCTGAACTTTATACCACTGTTCAGCTGGACTTCAGGAAACCTAAATTATTATATCAAGTCTAGTCTGTACCCACCAAGGGGAACATTACCCTTTCTGTTCCTTATTCCCAGACTTACACATCACCTGCTGCTATGAATTTTATTGAATCCTAACAGTGTGAAAAAGCTCCTACAGACACCGTACCAAAGATCACTTTTTTAGTGAACCCATAATCCTCAGTCTGAGCTCTGATTGCTCACCTGGGACTGTTGTATAAAGCAGCTAAAAATTTATTTCTGGTGCCCCAGAGTGCCATTCCACATGTGGCAGCCCCGAGGGCCTTAGGAATCGGAGTCTACATCACAAATAGCAGTTGGGAAAGCCATTGCGTGTCCACAAACGCTCTCCACATCGGGAAGCGTTCACATTTTCCTGCCCTTGGAACATACTTACAATGTTATGTAAAAAAATAACAAGATTAATGAGATTTCAGATACTCCCCTCGATCTCACATCAGCTCTCTCGGTGAGTTCTCTTTTAACTGCAAGGTTATGCACCAGACCGAAATTCTCTAGTGAAAAGGAAACCTTTATAAGGGCCGTCACATAAAAACACTGTTTAGTGTCGACCCCATTCATGAGAAGAGACTTTTTAGCATGGATATTTTCCCTTGTGTACAACACACACCACAGTCCAATCTGGTATAGGGTAAATATCATGTAAATAGACAGGCCATTGTTAGAAATCACTGCTGTTTTTCTTTTTCATTGGACACTAGATGGTACGAGAGTTTCGCGACCCCTCAACACAATTTTCTTAAGTACAACTTAACCGTCAAGCAGCTGTGGAGGGATGTTTGTTAAGCTACGGATCACATTTATGCCTCTGAGAGGTTCGAGTTGATTGGCTCACAGGACTCAGCAGGGAAGCCCACCGCTCTGGCTTTCCAATGACCTGATTCGACTGAGTGTCAACAGGAGAGCCATGCTGTCATATTATACAGAGTACTGTTTCCTATGGGTCTCATTGTCTCCTCTTGCAGAGATGCGCTTTACATACAAATTGGTTGAAATGTGAAAAATGTGCTTTGGCTTAAGAGACTTAGTTATTAAGAGACTTTTTTAATGATTTGCAAAACCCTACTGCTTTTTATAATTTAGTCTATAGCACTGCTATTGGAGCAGCTTCTCTGAAATCCCACTCAGTTTGTAGGAAACCATCAAAACGTGTACAAAGTGAATGTTTGACTTTGTTCCCAGAATTAAATATGCCTTTATTCCACAGCTGTGATATAGCAGGTATGTATTTTTTAGTAGCTTTAATACTGATACAGTATATTTTCATACATGAAAGTTTTAATCCGCAGCAGCACAATGAGAAAACAACTCGTAATTATGGATGAACTATTTCCGCTTCATTTTTTCCAAACACATTCAACGTACACGATAACAAATTTACATTTACTTTTGAAGCAGATGATGTTTTCAGCAAAGCAACCGAGGGAAAAGTGCATATTGTGTTTGTGACAATTACTTAAGTAGGTCAGATTCAATGACACAAGCTCTAAAGGAAACCGCAGTTACAATACGAACAGTACTAATACATGTGAAATGCAAATTCCCTAGAAATAGGTGCAGATCCTAATGTCGTTTTCTATGATCTTCAGCTTCAGCAGAGACTCTGGCACTGACTGATTTACATAACAGCACATTTTTAATGGTGCAAGACATCCCTCTGCTATGGAATAATTTTTCAGGGTCTCCTATTCTCTTGGGTATATTAAACTAGTTTATATCTATTAAACGTATTTCATAATGATCCATTGGTTCTCTAAGAAAATCAATTTAAACTTTAGAGAGCAACCAGGAATTTCAGGCTTTTTAAGAGGCTCATATAAATCCTTTGCAATTCTGCTTATGTGACATTGTGCTGCCCACAACCAGTAGCTCTGTAGGGTTGGTGGGCTCATTTTTCCGCTATCTATTCCATTTTTAAAAATGGCATTCATAAATACAATGACTTGAATACATCAGCAGGGCATTAAAATTCATTTTTGAGGGGCATGAAGTAAAAAATATCAGAGTGATAAAACTGTCCTGATATCATAATGAAAAAAAAAAAAAAAAAAACTCATTAAATGGATGAAAAAGAAATAGAAAAGAAATCCTTAAGTAGTTCAGCATAATCAATTATTAGTTCTTATGTTAACAAAACAGCTTCACTCCTCATTAATATTAAAAACCCCTTTTGGCAAAGTCATGTGGTGCAATGATCATACAGAAACATAAGACCCTCATGACTGTGTGTCAAACTTTTTATGGGAAGGCAAGCTTAATTCAGGTTGAAAAATGTCATGTGGTGAAAACTTAATGATATACATTATTTAAAAATAGATTTTTCTTTCATTTTTACCATGAACAAAATATATTATTATTATTATTATTATTATTATTTAAATAATGATTTAGATGTGGTTGTACCACAAAACATTTTAAGAATTTTGGGCCCAATCCCAATTCCATTTTATACCCCTTCGCTTACCCCTACCCTTTCCTCTTGCCCCTGGAAACAGAGTGGCAAGCAGTAGGGGTAAAATTTTGCCCTAAGCCCTGGGTATACTTTGTTTTTTTACACACACAGTCAAACGCACAGACTTGCAAAGTATACTTCATTATACTCGTACACATACACAGGCATTGACGCTTGTGCAGTTTAGAGCAATCTCTCTTGCCATGAGTTACAACACATGTACACATCTTTGTATTCTTTGATGCTAGAGTTGTACAAATGAGGGTATTTTCTAACCTCTTCGCACAATCTCTTGTCTATCTAGGCCTTAATCGTCACTGTAGCTTGCATGCGCTCCAGTCTGTTCTGTTTATAAAGTTTTTCTTTGAGTACCTTTTTTTTTTTTGAAGAAGAACATGACTGTAAATAGGAACACAAGATTGAATGTACAAACCTGATTAAGTTGGGACGCTGTACAAATTGTGAATAAAAAAGCAATGCAATAATTTACAAATCTCACAAACTTATATTTTATTCACAATAGAATTGGATAACCTATCAAATGTTGAAAGTGAGACATTTTGAAATGTCATGCCAAATATTGGCTCATGTTGGATTTCATGAGAGCTACACATTCCAAAAAAGTTGGGACAGGTAGCAATAAGAGGCCGGAAAAGTTAAATGTACATATAAGGAACAGCTGGAGGACCAATTTCAAACTTATTAAGTCAATTGGCAACATGATTGGGTATAAAAAAAGCCTCTCAGAGTGGCAGTGTCAAGATGGGCAGAGGATCACCAATTCCCCCAATGCTGCAGCGAAAAATAGTGAAGCAATTTCTCAGCGAAAAATTGCAAAGAGTTTGAAGTTATCATCAACTACAGTGCATAATATCATCCAAAGATTCAGAGAATCTGGAACAATCTCTGTGCGTAAGGGTCAAGGCCAGAAAACCATACTGGATGCCCATGATCTTCGGGCCCTTAGACGGCACTGCATCACATACAAGAATGCTACTGTAATGGAAATCACAACATGGGCTCAGGAATACTTCCAGAATACATTGTCGGTGAACACAATCCACCGTGCCATTCTACTACTCCTCCAACCAAAAGAGAATTGAGAAAGTGTAGGGGCAAGGAGTAGAAATGGGATTGGGCCTTAATCTAGATTTTTAAGATGTTTCCCTTTGATCATGGACATACATTAAAAAAAGTCTGCAGGACATCATTGTTTTTTCCTTTGGTTGTCTTTGAGAAACACAAAAACAAAACTAACCAAGCAAAGGAAATGATGAGTGTTAAGGCCCTGTTTACACCTGGTATTAAGATTTGGCAGTTTGGTTGATCAGATCACAAGTGGACGACCCTAAATACAGGTGTAAACAGGGTCTAAAACGTTTTGAGCTTGTCCACTTTCAACCACTTCCAGAGGTAGTCGAAAACGCATTCGGATGGATTGTTTTCGTAGTGTAGACGCTCATGTGTTCGAACAGCGCAAAAGACCATCTACTCTCTGCCTACTTAATGTGTAAACACTTTGGGAAGCGCGCTAGTCAGACGAGATTTAAACTTTGTCGACTTAAAACCCAAGTTTGGTTATAAGGCGAAAAATGTACCAAGCACAATGTTCTCTAACACAAGGCTATCAGAGCAGAAATGTTAGGTGTGTTCAGCTGAAGTGAAATAAATGCAATATTTGACTAATACACTGATGTTTCAGAGACATTTTAATTCAATACTTTATGTACTGCTTACAACGTCTGTTTTTACAAGAATAAAGTTTAACATAAGCATATATTATTTAAATACCAATGAAGTGGGGTCAACGATTTTATTCGTTTTATTTTGACAAACATGACACATTATAACACCGCGACTACATGAAAAGAGCTTTAACTGTTATTAACATACAGATTTGTGAGCATTAGTGGAACTGAAGGCGCGACAATAAACACGAAACACACGTGATCGTTGCCATGCGGTAAATCCGGCCAATCGTGAAACAGCTGTGTCGTCATCAGAGCTCGTGCAGCCGCTCTTGAGAAACTGCGCTGGCTGACTCAGGTGGCTGATCTCGAATCGCTCTCGTGATACTTTTCAGCCACACGTCACAGTCACATGGCGTCGGCACTGTCTCAAGTCGGACAAAATTTCTTACCTGAAGCATGCACTGCTTCAAGTCAGCCGCCGATCGGTCTGTGCGGCGCTGCATCAAGTCGAACAAGCCTATAAGCTGCTGCTCTCCATATGTTTTTCCATCGTCTCTGTTTGCGTTCATACGTAAATTGTAAATATGTAAAAAGCACATACATTTACCCGCCCATAGACCCTCCCCTCAAAGAATTCAGGACAGTAGTAGTTGAAAGTGGAAAAAAAATTCCCAGGTTCTCCCACTTCTACTTGTGCACCGATTGACCAGGACCTCAGAGATTGTCACAAAGGTTTTCTATTATACAAAACGAGAGTCCATGAGTCTGTGTGGCCTGTCAACAGTCCACGTGTCACGCCGTGCTAGAATCTGTGTTCTGCTCACTAACTTTCCATGCCTTTTTGACAGCTAACCAGTAGTTGTCCAGCTTCTGCAAATCTTTTTATTTTTTATTTTTGCATGACTCCAGAGATCTAGACAGAAGAACTTGAGACAGACCTGATTTTACAACCTGTTTGGGATTTGGCTAGTATAGCGTGACTAACACCCCTGCTGAATCGCATATGCTGCTGAATTTTAACTCCGCCATTCCGCGGGAGGCACCGCTTTCGCAGGACCTCAGAACAAATGCCATCTGTTACAAACAAACAACAAAAAGAAACGGTCCTTCTTTAAGAAATGAAGTTCGAGACCTAAGAAATAAACATATGTCATAACGTGCGACTCCAGACGGCCAATTATTTTTTATTTGGGCACTTAAACTTTGTGGAGGAGAGCAGGATATTGGCTGTAATGTATACACAATACAGCCTGAAGCAGCGGGGGCTCCGGCTCAAACTCATCCCAGGGGGCCTCTAGTGAGGGAAGTGAAGGTACCTCTGAGTGCAGACAGCCACCTGCATGTGTCTGCTTCTCTCTGTGCCAATTACTCACTGACAAACAGAGCGAGCGGCTGACAGTTTTCAGCATGTTTGGCAGATGCCAGGCACGAATGCCCCAGTGTGTGCCCCACATCAGTGCGGTCTTTCGGTGCAGGCCTTGAAATGACAGCTTGACTGGACAACTGCCAAGATCAGAGACATCCTAAGAAGAGAAAAACATACAGAGGAGATCTTCTCCCACAGATAGTAATGGAAAGTGCTTACACTGGCTCATCTACCGCATCCATAATACAGAAGTAGAAATGGCCATGAGATACACTGAAAGAATTACCACTGAAGCTGACTTTCAGAGTAGCCCGTAATGACTGTATGCAAATAATTAAATCGTTTAAAGAAAAACTGACGACTCGCAACACACTGGAGAGATTGTGTCCAATCAAATGCTTTCTAGAACAAGAGAGTCCCCTCCCCTTTGAATTATAAACACTGTAATTATTATAATAGCTGTAATAATTATAAAGCTATATTACAAAAGAAGGAAGGGATTTTCATTGACTTAAGTTGTTATTCACCTAAAAATAAAATTTCTATCACTAATTACTGACTCTTTAAAGCAGAACTAAGTAACTTTTTTACCTTCATAGTTTTCTAAGTCCTTACGATGGTTAATTGACTTGTAGTGGTGTGTTTGAGGCGAGCACTAACCCCCTCTGGCACGTCTACGCCAGAAAACAGCACTTGCAAGTTGAGCCGCGCCGACCCGACACAATCTCACCTCATGTTCACGTTCACGCGAGAGTGACAAAATGCTTTACGGTAATTCAAAAACAATGTATATATTATGACTTTATAAGAAAATGACCCACCTCTATCGAGATTTCTTGTACTGTATTTGCAAAACTACTGCGTTGGTTGGCTGCGCTTGGAGTATTTACGACAGTGTGATTCACTGAAGGAACCTGTAGGGGGAGCTTCACAAATCTTACCGAGTTCCACTTTAAACCTGAACATAAGCAACAGATATGTACACAGAATATTATAGAGCATTCATATTGTTAATGCCCATTCACATCAAGGATGATAACAATAACAAGAAAGTTATCTAAAAAATTCTAAATGTAAAAGAATATAAAAGAGTCCACACCACAACTATAACGATAATGACAGCTGATGACAGAGCTTAAGCATTTAAAGCAGGAGACAATATAACTACAGCACATCCTCTTTAAGGGTTACTTCACCCCAAATTGAAAATTCCGTCGGAGCTTGAATCAAACTGCCAAAGTCACGCCCCCCAGTGGTGAACCATTGAAATTTTAAAGCACGTAACAAAGCCTCGTTTACCGAAATCATGTTACTTTCATGCTCCGAACCACTGATTCGTAAAGATTCGTAATGCTTCGACCATCACTAGATATTGTTGAATAAAGTCACTATTTTGTTATTTTGGTGCACAAAAAGTATTTTTGTCGCTTCATAACATTACGGTTAAACTACTGTAGTCACATGAACTGTTTTAAATGGTACCTTTCTGGGCATTGAAAGTGTTGATTATCTTGTTGTCAACGGAGGCCTCACTGAGCCATTGGATTTTATCAAAAATATCTTAATTTGTGTTCTGAAGATGAACGAAGGTCTTACAGGTTTGAAACGACATGCGGGTGAAGAATTAATGACAGAATTTTCATTTTTGGGTGAACTAACCCTTTAACAAACAAGCAGTATTGCGCGTTGGTGTGGACACAAATACAGTTATCATTAGCCGGTGATGGAAACAACGGCCTTATAAATAAACGCCGTTACTAACGGATGCATTAAATTGATAAAAAGGAAGGTACAGTAAAGGCTTTTCGGTTGTTTTATTATTATTATTATTTTTTTTTTATAAAGCACATTTCTACTGCCTTGTGTGCTGCCCAAAGTGCTGTAAAAAATTTGAAAATATTTAGATTTCAAACAAATGTGTATATTGTGTTTTCCCTGGTGACCTAGTTTTCCTATGTTGTCTGATTAGTCATTTAGTTCACCTGTCATCTTATTAGTTATCTCGTTAGTCCTTGTGAATTCATACCTTATGTTCTCTTTCATTCTCTGTCCATTCTTGTCTATGTTTTACATGGTTGTGTTGTTCTTGGATTTGATCATTAAACACTATTATCTTGGACTATTCCTGTCATGTGCTTCATTCAACACACACATTTTTTTTGAAGCCTGAAAAAACTATCACAGTTTCCACCAAAATATTAAGTAGCACACATTTTTAATAATAAGAAACATTTCTTGAACAGCAAATCAGAATATTAGAATGATTTCTAAAGGATCATGTGACACTGAAGACTGGAGTAATCGTAGGAATAAACAGAACACATTTTAAAATGTATTCAAATAGAAAACAGATGTATTAAATTGTAACAATATTTCACAATATTAGTATGGGGTACCAAAAGATGACAGAAAAATTAGACACAAGAACTTGAGAATCTATGTGTCACAGTTAATCAAATATCAACTTTTACATTCTACACCAACGTAGTGAATAAAGATGTCAAGATCACCTTGATATCTACATTGTGATGTGAAGAAATTTACATTTAGAGTGATTTTTTTAGAGTGAAGAGCAAACTTTATAAAGGAATTCACTTGGTCTTGGCTTCTTGAGAGCAAATATTAGTATCTCTTTGCTTTAGGCTTACCTCATGTACTTTGTGCATCATAATATGTTGACCAAATCATATTAATTATTGTGCCATAATTACTGCAATTTATGTATGCAAATTTGGGACACAAAACCCATAATTAGAGATAACTTCAAATAATAACTTCCTTCATATAATTATTGCAATGATTCAACCCAGTGCTCAAACAAATTTCATTAATGGACTGAAAGCTAAAAACGATCAAGTATACAGTTCTAAGAGTGGATTAGTTCATGCCGTTTTACAATTATCTCTATATGCAAATGGGAAAGATAAGCAATCGCTCGGTCTTCCCGACAGCTATGAAGACAAATAAAGAAAGTTACAGAGCTTGAAATAATAACGTCAGCTATTGAAATACATTAGAGCCGCGCAAACTATAATGCTATATGGAACTCATTTAATTTACTTTGCGAATGGATTTGTGCCATATAAATAGATAAGAACATGAAAAATATGATTATTTCAGTAACATATGGGTAGCTGGGAGATAATATTAGGACATAACAACAAATTATGGATCTTCTTTGAATATAATGTATACAGTGGTTGTTTACTGTGTGGGTTAGAACGATACGAGGGATATATTGAAGGTTATAAATCCCTTGTTTATTTCGTTTAGAGAATACGATTCGTTTTGAAAGAAGTGCACTATCAGCAACTTGCAGTTTTTTCTTCTCACCTTCAAGAAGACTCATTTCTAGTCTGGTTTAGTTGCATGGATTAATGATTTCTATTAGTATGTGGTGTGCGTTTGCTCATTAAGATCTGACACTTTCTCTAGTCTGCATATCAACACAACCTATGCACTGTATCAACTGAACACTGTTTTCTTAGACCCATGTAGCCAGTTGTTCACTGTGTACTTTGTACACTTCTCAGCTGTGCACAAACTGAACCCAGGTCTGATTTAAATGGGGGCCATGGGTCCTTAACTTGTCTTCAACGCAAGTTATGGGACTCGGGGTCCACCTCCAGGTCTCCACAGCTTCTAATAATTGCTCTCTCTCTGGATGAGTAGTCTCCAAGGGCTCAATTTAGGCAGCGGATGGTCTCCCCAGTACAGATTACTATCTGGGAGCTGCTGAATTCAAAGGGATTTGTGCATTCCTGTTCAGTAGCTTGTGTCAAAGAGTCTGGAAGCAAACTGACATGCACATAATGGTTATAGAATGGGAGCCATTCACACGAGCATCACAGTTTTGGGGGGATGCTGAGGCCCCTGAAGTGTGAGGAACGGCACCTGTTAGGTTTTTTTTTTTATTACAGCTCTTGCAGTGCAGTACAGTATTGATTTTTCTCAAACACTCTGTTTAGATGTTTTATTTTAAAACCCCTAACTGTAAGTTTTTAACTTCTGCAAGTAGTTCAGTCTAATCCATGTTTTTTGACATTTTTATCATTATTAGGATTTCATTTTCTATTAGTTTTAATTGGCTTACATGCTGTATTTTGTACTCTGAGTATTCAACATGTAACCGACAATGATGTCATTGCAATATTTCAGAGTGGATTATGATTCATCTCCTTTTTCCAGCAAATAAAATAAATGTTACATGATAAATAATGGTTAAACGATTACAGAAATGATAGTCATTTTAAGATTTTGCAGTCTTGTTTAACATTATGGAATCTTTTGAAATGAGAAAAAGTCACATATATCATATTTTATTACACGGCTCTGTGAATACTTGATTCTGATTGGTCAATCAGAGGCGCCATCCAGCGGTATGTTATTCCCCGATAACAACTGCTAAAAACCAGTGCCCAAGGAAGTCGACCGGAAGTCGACCATTCCCATCCATTTGGCGTCACTTTGACAGCGAATAACTTTACATCTGAAGCGTTTAAAGACTCCATTTGTCCATTATTTATTTCTAAACATACACAACAATGTATAAAGGGCTCCATTACCTTCTATGTTACATTATGGCCCCGTAGAAACAGTTTTTGTAAAAAAAGGCTATCGATTGCGTCATAACCACTCGACTCTCTGTCGCACAGTAGAGAAATTACCGTACAGACAGGAGGAGAAGCTCGCAGGCAATAGTATGCATTAACTTAATATGCCGTACTGGCGTTACATTTTAAAATACTATACAAACTAATTAATCAGAATACTTACTCCTGCTCACTCACGCCAAAGAACTCCCCGCTCAAGCTCGCCGTCTCTGCAAGATTAACGATGGCAGTTTGCACACACAGCTACTAGAAGATTTACATCTGTCAGACAGGTTGCTGACGTCATCAAGCTTAGTTTGAGTCTGCGCGTCAGAAACGGAAGTGCTAAAAATCACTAAAAATGGGTTTCACTTGTCTCAATAGAGTGCCCCAGGGATGACGCGTTTTTGTAGGCAAAACCCGGAAGCGAGTTAGCATTTTAGGACTTCCGGTTCCAACGCCGTCAAGTCTATGGGTTTTTTTAATGGGTTTTTGCTAAATCGCCTGAAATAAGGTCTGTGGTTAACAAAGCCTCTAAATACTTTCACATTTTGATCTATGACATAAAACACACCAGTTATAACCTGCGTGTGATTTTTTAAAATTTTTACTGTGTCTTCAAATCGGCGGTTGCTAACAAATTGTTAAAAGGGACTACTTCCTTTGGCGGGGACTTTAGACGTCATCATGACAAACAGGACATTTGGACAGCATTTCTCATGAAAAAGGGGATAAGTACTCATACACAGCACAGATAATAATCAGCGAGCATGTTTTTAAATAATATTGTTTGAGTTATAAAGTTTGAGGATGCTTGGTGGTGACGACGTCGATCCGTGAACATGGTGTGCTGTAGTCCGTTTATAGCCTACTGTTAGCCTTTTATATCTGACCACTTTTATATCTGACGACTTTATTTAGGCTTCAAAATCTATAAATGTTGTGTTAACTTGTAAAGATTATCTTGATAGACAAAACGTATAAGTGTCATAACCCTTTGTTAAACACAGACTTATTTTCTGCGAGTTTCCAAAAGTCTATGGGGAAAATGCATAGGCTTTCAGTCGAGGGAACCCGTGCGCCGCTAACTTCCGGGTTGGCCTACAAAAACGTGGCATCCCTGGGGCACTCTATTGAGTTCCAATGGGGTCGCTGTGTCCATTTCTTTTACTGTCTATGCTAAAAACACAGGCTCATCTGGCTAACTGAAGTCTGCAGCGCTATACGCTAGCTAGGAACGTTTTTTCCTTGTGGAAATTTTACGTTTGGTGAGCTAATAAAATATTAAAACGCAGTCAAATCAATATTTTGTGTACAGTTATTTAATTATGTCATCCGGTATCACAGACAAACGCAATTACAAACACATCTGCTGCCATTTTGCGACTATTGTTTTGTTCACTGTAATGAATTATAAGATAACAAACAGGTACGACTTTAATCAGTTTTATCTCAGATCAATATCTCTTATCCCCATAATTATTTATGTGGCGAAATGCTGTGTAATATGTGGTATGACTGCACCGTCTCTGAAATGTCCATCTAGTTTGAACTTCCAGCCAGATGTTATCGCAGAATAAACCCCTTCAGGCTGATGCATAGGCTACTATTCCTATTAAGTAGATAAGTAAACTGCATTTAATACTGAAAACAATGTCATTGATATGACTGCCACAATTTTAATGTATTTTTCATGATTTGTTATCAAACATTTTTTCTTTTGTCAAATCAGCTTAGATAATGTAGTTCAGATAACAACATATTTTGAGTTTCTGTTGATTAAACCAATCGCCTTCATTGTATTAACTCAAATTATTCATTTCAGTGAACTCAAAATTTTAAGGCAACCAGGTAACTTACTTTTTTAAGTTTAACCAACAATTGTCACAGTGTACAGTACATAAGGATTCGTACATATTTGTATGTCTGTAAGGTTGTTAGTAAGTAAATAAATATGTAAACACATTTTAGTGTTTGACAAAAATCAACACGTGGAACATAAAAGTAACCAAAGTTGAAGAAACATTCTTGATAGTCCAAACTATCTGAAACTTTAAAATTTTTTCTATATTCCTGCCCTGCAAGCACTGGTATTTTTCCTTCAGGAAATGCACATTGATATTTCAACATTGATTTTCTGTTTAAAAACACAACAGTGCAGTCATTTTTATTGCAGTGATTCTTGTGTTGTTGCAGACATTCTGTTGTTTATCAGCAAGATATTTCTAGAAGCGTATAGAAGCTAAAACATTTTTAATATATCACACACTGTATGTGAAATTCAAATTAGTATATCTACAGTACACAATTCATTTTTTTTTTATACCAAAACCCTCAGGATCTTCTCAGAAAGTCATGCTTTCACACTTCCCATGAGGATGTTTGATCACAAATTAAGTTCACGCTGAGGTTTTATGAGTCATCTTTGCAATTCAGATCTTTCAAATAACACAGAAGAAAATGAATCACCATTAATGAGGTGGATTGCAAGGTTACTGCAGCAGAGCCCTAATGAGGGCAATATGAGCTTCAATCAGACTCAACGAACATACAGAGAAGCATAATGAAATGCTAGATACTTCAGGTGATGCAAAACATTACATTATCAAAGACCGTATGACTGTTCAGTCATAATAAGTGAAATTCAACCTGACAATTTTGGTTACAAAAATGTGTTATGGAAATGCTAATCACACATTTTTTTTTTCTCAATTTTTCTTAAATCTTAAAGAATAAAAATCTTTATGATCACCAGCACTGAGACCCTTTCTGACATTTATAAGTGATATCACACCAGCATAATATTTTATATATATAGAATATATATATATATATATATAAAATGAGCTTCCATATATATATATGGAAGCTCATTTTACAAAGGGAGAAATATTGTTATAACTAAAACATCTTGTAATGCTACATGCAATCAGACAAGGAGATCCCCCGCAAGTCTTTCCTTCCTATTTAACACCATAGTTCGAAGTTCGTTGAATGAATGACAGCTTCTTCTCATTATATTCTTCCCAGGTGACAAAAAAACTTTACTGTGTCCTACCTATATAACTATACAATCTTCTTCAGCTCTAGTTGAGATTTCATCGGCTTCCTCCTGACCTCTGCGCTCAAGCCTTGGAGGCAGGATTACTATTGAGTTAAGCTCTGTCTTTGTTCCTGTGGACTGAAAGAGTGGAAGATGCTTTTACAAAACTCAAACAGCTGAAACTTCAGTCAAACTTCTGTTGTGTTCACCATCAGTGGGAACGGCTGCAGAAGATCAATAGCTAGCACACTCAATCTCACCGCTGACTCCTTTCAAAAAACCTGAAACATTTTTTTCAGGCGTTTTCATGAGGTTACACAGAATAACGAGATGATTCCTCACTATTGCAAAGTTCAACATTTTTTTTTTTAAGTTCACACTTTTATAAGTCCACTGCTGAAAAGTTCTTTCATATTTTACAGTACAACAAGGAAGGGGCAGATAAAATATATTCTCAATAGTAGCTTTGTGGAAAACTCAAATATTTGATTATATTTTGAAAAGTTGCATGTTCAGTTTGTGTCAAAATTAAGCCAATAGTTTAGGTAAATTGGTTCTTTTGAACTGTTCATTTGAATTGCTTTTCTATGGACACTGAAGTAAGTCAAAGATGTTGAGATAGAAAGAGGATAAATCAATAAATAAATAAATAAATAAATAAATAAATGTCTTCTACATATTGACACATATATGGCGGTCCTAAGAAGTTGCATGACGCAGGAGGCAACGTCCTCATTTATGTCCCTGTTACACAATTTTCCTGGTTAAGTTAACATTAGTTAAAAAGAGAGACCAAATTCAATTCTATTTTGTAGTTTTACACTATGAAATGTTCTATTTATTAAAACCAAGTATAAATTTAATCAAGTTAGTGTTTTTACACATTTTTACATTTATTCCAAAATAATAACTAAAGGCAGTAACAATTTAAACAATATATATTATTTATAAACTAATATCTTCCCATTAACACCATCACTGTCTTCATTCAGGCCAATTTGACGAGAACATGCAGGAAAACAAGAGGCGAACCAATCATGTCCAATCGTAACTGATCATATCCAATCATAGCGCGATGGAGGCACTGCCTCCTCTCAAGTGACATTTACAATACAAGAGACGTGGACTCCCCGCTGTAAATTCACCTGCAGGTGTCGCTGTTTGACAGTGTTTCTTTCAAAAAACGAGTGATTTTTACACTTTTTAATGTCAAACTTTATTTTTGTAATTGATTATTTTCTCATCCTGTTTTTTTGAGGAGGCACTGCCTCCCTTGCTTCCTCGGAGGAAACGCCCCTGGTTCCTGGGCCACTCCAGTCTAGGATGATGTGTCTTGTCTTGAGCAGGGAGAGATAGTTTTGGGGAGTCCGAGTTAATGGTGTCGTTGTCCTCAACGACTCCCATGGTATGGAGGAACCGCAGACCCACAAGGGATAATCGATGAACTCGATGAAAGGACAGTGATCCTCCCCCAAAAGCAGCATCTGGCGGAGGATATCGTCCATCCCACTCCAGAACCGCTTTTTCAAAGTTTCATCATCCCAGAGTGCTTCGTGATCCACATAATCCTCCAATGACCGGCCATTCTGATTTTGATTCTTATTTTCCAAAGTCAAAGTAAATTTAAATAAAACAGATTCAGATTCAACAGATTTGATGTTTCCATCATGCTGTCAGTTCTGAGAACCAGTCGATATGGTGGAAGTGAGGTAATCACTAAGGTGAGGGTGATGGGTGAAAGGGTACAAAGATTTAATCTGAAGGTGACTGTGAATTGATGAGTGAAGAGGTTGCAGTAAATAGGACAGACTGTGGGAAGGAGATGCAGAAATAATCAGACACAGGGGAGGAAGATTCCAGTAAGACAAGGTCAAGTTTGTTGCCAACCCTGATGCTGCATTCTCAGAGGAAGAGCCTTCTGGGGTGGTGGTAGCATAGCGGCTGAGGCTTTGCTTGCTTAGGTAAGGAAAAGAACCACATGACATGTGGACATTTACAATAATTTATTTACCAAATACCCCATTTTGTCCAAAGTGCATTCAAGGTTCACATTTAATCAGGAAGTTTGTTCTCAGAGAATCAAACCCATGAAATTGGTGTTGCTAGCATCATGTTCTACCAGCTGAGCTTCTGGAACAACACATTACGAGTTATAAGTCCATTATCATCAACATTGTACACTTGAGTAAAGCACCAGGTTGCTCTAATCTATAGTTAACTTGAAGGAAAAGCATCTGGTAAATGAAACCAAATGAATGCAGATAAAAGTAATTTGGCAAATACTGTAGGTTGAGAAAGGTGAGATGGCGAGGGAGTTTACCACTGAAATACACCAAAAACAAGCTTGAAATAAACTGTGACTCATCTCTCTACATCAAGGAGAGACAGGAGAAAGAAAGTGGCATCACCATCTCAACTGAAGACTGGAAAAATATATGTGAATTTCAATGGGCAACTTCTCGTTCTTCTTATTGGAGAGAATTTTGCTGGAAAAACACTATTCGCTTTTTCATTACGCCAAAAACAGAAAAGTAAATCTCTGGGCAACTCAAATTGTTGGAGACTTTGCGGCTCACAGGACGCTAACCATTTTCACATATTTTATTCATAACAGAACATAAATAACATACTGTAACAAATGCTTAAACTGAGAAATTTTACACTTTTATCCATTAAATGAGCTCATTCCAAATTTGATGCCTGCTACAAGACTCAAAAAAGTTGGCATGGGGGCAACAAATGGATAAAAAGGCAGCAAAATTTGAAAAGATTCTGCTGGGAGAACATCTAGCAACTAATTAAGTTAATTGATATCAGGTCTGTAACATGATTAGCTATAAAAGGGATGTTTTAGAGAGGCAGAGTCTCTCAGAAGTAAAGATGGGCAAAGCTGTGAAATAGTGCCCTCAGACTACACTGCATCACTCATTGGCATGATTGTGTCAATGACATTACTAAATGGGCCCAGGAATACTTCCAGAAACCACTGTCGGTAAACACAATCCGCCGTGCCATCTGTGGATGCCAACTAAAGCTCTATCAAGTAAAAGGGAAGCCATATGTGAACATGGTCCAGAAGCGCCGTCGTGTCCTGTGGGCCAAGACTCATTTAAAATAGACTGTTTCAAAGTGGAAAAGTGTTCTATGATCAGACGAGTCCAAATTTGACATTCTTGTTGGAAATCACGGACGCAGTGTCCTCCGAGCTAAAGAGGAGGGAGACCTTTCAGCGTGTTATCAGTGTTCAGTTCAAAAGCCAGCATCTCTGATGGTATGGGGTGCATAAGTGCATACGGTATGGGCAGCTTGCATGTTTTGGAAGGCACTATGAATGCTGAAAGGTATACAAAGGTGTTAAAGCAACATATGCTCCCCTCCAGACAACGTCTATTTCAGGGAAGGCCTTGTGTATTTCAGCAGGACAATGCAAAACCACAAACCACTTGACCAGCTTAAACCAGCTCAAACCAGCTTCCATGCTTCAAGACATACCTAACCAGCATATGCTGTTTTTTTCAAAAGGGTACTCGCCATTTCTTTGTAATTATTTGTGAAATTTACTAGCTACACTCTGAAAAATGTTTGGTTAAAAACAATCCAAGTTGGGTTGAAAATGGACAAACACAGCAATTGGGTTGTTTTAACCCAGTGGTTGGGTTAAATGTTTGCCCAACCTGCTGGGTAATTTTATTTAACCCAACTACTGATTAAAAATGACTATATGGCTGGCTTAAAATGAATCCAAAATAGGTGAGAAATTAAAAATCAGACATAATTACTAGAGGCAACGATAATAATCAAAAGGTGTACATTTATTAATAAGCACTTTAATAAATGTTTATTGTTTATTATTCATTATCTTATTAATAAATGCTCATTTATTAAACATATTAATAAATGTTAATTTTCAGCATATTTTGTGTTCATTTTAAGCAAGCAATACAGTCATTTTTATACAACAGTTGAGTTAAATAAAACTACCCAGCACGTTGGGCAGACATTTAACCCAACCACTGGGTTAAAACAACCCAATTGCTGGGTTTGTCCATTTTCAACCCAACTTGGGTTGTTTTTAACCCAGCATTTTTTAGAGTGTATTTATGAGTGACAATTGTTTCTACACCAAATTTCTGTTGTTAACTGCTGGAATCAGTATTACCATATCTTGTCTAACTGACAAGGCGGTTGAGGCCATTGCTTGTCATCTCTCTCAATGTGAGCCAATTTTCACATTTTTCATCCCTCATCCACATTGTAGAACCAACAGCCATACAAACAAACAAATAAACAACAGTTTTACTTGTAAACAGGAAGCGACACAATAGCTGTTTATGAATAGCTGAAGACTCATGACAGCATTTCAGCTCTATTTCAGGAGAAAAGATAAAGTTCACATCAGACGCAGCATGAATTACCATACTGTCCTCGAATGAGAAAATCCAATAATCCTCTAGTGTTCAGACTACATACATCGGCTGCCATATGAGTTTGGCTAATACTTCGCACAGACCATCTGTCACCGGAATATTATTGTAAAACGCCTCGCTATAAAGTAGTCCAAAACAAACCACACCAGATGAACATCATTCCTTGAAATCTTCTTACTGGTTTACATTTGTGACAGAAGTGGCAATCCATAACGAGATGGATGAGATTGCACACACGTACATGCACTTGCATACAAGCTAGCTGTATTGATTTCGACGCACGGATCTAGAAATAGCGGCTAGCACAGGCACTGGTCTTCAGGCAGATGTCTAATAGACTTCGGTGAGTCTTCACTTCATCACGCCAGGCCACTGCTGACAGTTAGATGCTGGAGGGCAATTAAAATTAAAGCGTGGCTGATTAGAATATCATATTCATCTGGATGGTAATTACTGTGTCTGGCTTGGTATAAATAATTAATTATGCAAAATCCATGCAGCTGCCACTGGCTAGAGTTAACTGACTTTCTGTCAATATCTCACAGTGCTCGAAAGGATAAAGAGACTAAGGAAATAAGCACTTTAGCTGCTATCTTTCTGCCCTGTTGGGCTGCTCCGTGCCATTGAATCAGTGTCTGTTTGCCCTCTCTGTGAGCAGGTGGCGCTTTGGGGACAAAACGAAGCCTCTTTTAAAGCCCTGAAAGCATGGAAGTTATAAAGGGCAGTGAACAGAGCTACAACCTCTCATTAATACAAATGAAGTCTTCTGACGTATTTCATTTACTCAGGGAGATGTGTTAGCTTGGAAATACCTCGCCGAAATGAATGATGAATAATAAGAACAAAACCTCCTAGATTAATGTTGGGAGAAGAAATATTTTCCCTCCAACAGATGAATTTCATGTGTTTGAGGAAAGCTTTTATTGTTCCAGCTTGTCAGAGGAATGGTGGTTTCTGAGATTTCATTGGTAATGTTGTTTTCCTTTCATTTGTCCTGAGGCTCTGCGTTACAACAAGGCAAACCTCCTCCACCCTCCGCTGGATTTTTCATTAACCGTCTACAGACTGATTGATGATGTGAGTCACTCACACTGGAGCAGGACTAGATGCTGTTGACTGCTGAGGTAACCTGAAGCTACCTCGTAGCTTTAGAGACTTTTAAGGACAATCGTGTTTTAGGTTCTACAATAGGGTAAACAACAAGATAGAGCCAAAAAATAAAATGAAAATAAATAGCCAAAATCCAATTTTCCACTGGTCACCTATGATGACTGGAGCAATATGATTATTCATATATCTTAACATGTAAAGTGGCTTCAAAATTGATTCACACCATTAACTGTTTTCCCATTTAAACATTCATTTCGAGAGCTTTTAAATCTTAGATAACAACATTTACGTGTAGAATGTGCAATTCAGAATGTGCAATATATATGTAGATTGACAGAATTGTTTTAGTTTTGATCATTTTGCTACGGTGGAGTAAATCCGCATTGTTTACCCTTTTGATCCTTCATTCAAAACAATTCAATTTCATTGAAGTAAAACTATTATATGTGGGGAGAAAATCACGTTATGAAATAAATGTTTTTCTCTAATACACCTTGGCCACAATTATTTGCACCCCTAGAGTAAAGCTTATCTGAAGTATATTCCCATTCATATTTACAATTTTTAGCACACCAGAGTGACTAAGAGCATGAAATTGTCCAGCCGTGGTATAAACATGAAGAAAAACAAAGGCCAAATTTTCTTAATCATTCATCACAATGAGTAAAAACAGAGAGTATAGTTTTGATGTCCACAGAAAGATTGTTGAGCTTCACAAAATAGAAAGTGGCTGTAAGAAAATAGTTAAAGCATTAGAAATCCCCATTTCCACCATCAGGGAAATAATTCAAGGAAAATCCTCTGCACTCATCCAAAAACAAACTCCAGCATATGCTGTAGTCAGACACTACTGGGACTTCAACTGGGACCAGGTTCTATGGTCACATGAAAAAAAAAAAAGAAAAAAAAAAAAAGAGAGCTTTTTGGGGACAAACACAGGGATAAAATGTACCCCATGTGTACGGTCAAGTATACTGCTGGATCTTTATTGTTGTGGGCCTAATTTTCTGCTGGAGGTCCTGGACATGGCATCACGGATTCTATCAAATATCAATAGATAAAAAAAAATCTAAACCTGACTGCATCTGCTAGAAATCTTATAATGGGCCTTGTTTGGATCTTTCATCAGGACAATAATTCAAAACAAACATCAAAACCAACAAAAAATGGGTCACTGAGCACAAAATGAAGCTTCTGCCATGGCCATTCCAGTCCCCTGACCTGAACCCTAAAGAAAACTGAAGAGAAGAGTGTATCAACATGGACTTGGGAATCTGAAGGATCTGGAGAGATTCTGTATGAAGGAATCTCTGATCTCATGTCAGTTGTTCTCTAAAGGTGCCCTAGAATCAAAAATTGAATTTACCTTGGCATAGTTGAATAACAAGAGTTCAGTACATGGACATACATTGAGTTTCAAACTCCATTGCTTCCTCCTATTTATGTTTAAAAGACCTCCGAAAAACAGGCGAATCTCAACATAACACTGACTGTTATGTAACAGTCGGGATCATTAATATGTACGCCCCCAATATCTGCATATGCCAGCCCATGTTCAAGGCATTAAACAAGGGCAGCCAGTATTAACGTCTGGATCTGTGCACAGCTGAATCATCAGTCTAGGTAAGCAAGCAAGAACAATAGCGAAAAATAGCGAAAAATGGCAGATGGAGCAATAATAACTGACATGATCCATGATATCATGATATTTTTAGTGATATTTGTAAATTGTCTTTCTAAATGTTTCGTTAGCACGTTGCTAATGTACTGTTAAATGTGGTTAAAGTTACCATTGTTTATTACTGTATTCACAGAGACAAGAGCCATCACTATTTTCATTTTTAAACACTTGCAGTCTGTATAATTCATAAACACAACTTCATTCTTTATAAATCTCTCCAACAGTGTGTAATGTTAGCTTTAGCCACGGAGCACTATCAAACTCATTCAGAATCAAATATATACATCCAAATAAATACTATACTCACATGATCCAAAGCATTGCATGCAGCATACATGATGAACATCTTGTAAAGATCCATTTGAGGGTTATATTAGCTGTGTGAACTTTGTTTATGCACTGTATTATAGTCAAGAGCTCGGGGGCATGGAGCGCGCGATTTAAAGGGGCCTCGCGCTGAATCTGTCCATTGTTAATGATGCCCCAAAATAGGCAGCTAAAAAAATTAATAAAAAAAAATCGATGGGGTATTTTGAGCTGAAACTTCACAGACATATTCAGGGGACACCTTAGACTTATATTACATCTTGTAAAAACTGGTTCGAGGGCACCTTTAAAATTCATCAGGTATAGATTCAGAGCTGTTATCTTGGCAAAAGGAGGTTACAAAAAGTATTGATTAAAAGAGTGCCATTAACTGTGGCCAATATGTATTAGAGAAAAACTTTTATTTCATAATGACATTTTCCCCCAATTTCCCCCCTTATACAGTGGACCTAATTATATATATAATATAATATAATATAATATAATATAATATAATATAATATAATATAATATAATATAATATAATATAATATAATATAATATAATATAATATAATATAATATAATATAAAACAAATAAGAGAAGGTAAACTGCTTCTTTATATCTTACACTTGTGACTTTGCCCCATAATTTTGACTTTATATCTGTAAATGCAACTCAATATAACACTATTTTTTTTTTTTTTTTTACACTTACCTTTTTTTGAGACGGTTTTCCATATTATACAGATCTCCACAAGGTTATCTGAAATAATTATTGATATATAATTCAAAATAACTGATTCATTGATATGACACTTAAAATGATCAGCTTATTGGTTTTGTCACATTAGTTGATGAATATTATCTGTGTGCAATCAAGAGGATTTCATTGATTGTAGCATAAATACTCCTGTATCTGGAAAGTCAAACTGCTATGACTATGTTTTGTAACTTTGTGAAAAAGCAATTGGAAAGAAGATGTTTGGCATTATCCAAACACGCCACATTAGAAACACAACATGTTGTTTTGCAGTTACCCAACCACACAAACCCAAATCTGTTACTGATAAAACTGGCATTTACTAAACACTGACTTGAAGAGGGTAAGAACTTCAGCAAATTGTTATTTTGTGTTCAATAAACATACATTTTGACCAATCTGAAGTTTCTCTGTCGATCCATTTTAAAAAGTTGATCCTCTGTTGTTCAGTGGAGTAAAACAACAAAACATGAATACTTCCAAGAAGAGTGAACACTGTTTTAAAACACCTACAAATAAGTAATTAAAAGTGTAAATGCCTCATCAGCACAACTTTCTCAAAATCATCCATAGGCCCGTATGCAGATGATAATCTAATGCAGAGCATTATATAACTGTGCGGTTGTTCTTTTCCATGTGGGAATTTTGTGGAAACTAATGTTGGAACAGGAACAAAGGGAGCTCAAGATCACTTAGCATGTTTATTAAACTTTAAATTACCCTTCAATTACTCTCCAGCTACCCTGTGTGCAAAGTCATAGCTTTAGCTGAACCCAGCTGTTATGTCATGTCAGAAGAGTATAGATAAACTCGAGAGAGTTAAAAATAAAGCAACCGCACTACATAAATCTCGTAATAAATGCTGGTTAATTACTAGCAGCCTTGGACAGAAGCATTCCTTACAGAGAAGTCATTGGGTGGGCTGAGCATTTTAGAGATTACGGCACTTTTCTGACCACAGCCGGGCTAAATCACTGCATGCGCTGAGCACTGTGGGCTAATTTTCCAGTGACTTCTAAAATTATAATCCCAAGCATATTTGTCAAATTAAATGTATGTTAAAGCCTTGTCATAAACAGGTCAAATAATAAATTGCTACGTAATTATACAAAATATTCCCCTGAAATGATATTTCGCCTGGCAAACTGCCATGACACGCAATGAGCTCAACTGTTGGGCTAATGGGCTAATGTAGTTTGTATTGACCACTTGAAAACAGTTCAATAATGATATACTGTACTTGGGTAATACTGTTGATGTATGCATGTTATTCTGCATGCCTTATAGTTTTACACTGAGAGAGATGAATTGCTATGACTTTCTATGGGAAATTAGCCCATAAGCTATACAGTAAGCCTATAAACTGGGAAGAGTCGCACAAAGATTTGTTTTAGAAGTGGCTGATCTGGGTTTAAATTGGGATTTTGTAGTTTGGTGAGCCCTAAAATCTCGAGGTGTCAAACAAATTCTCATGTCAAACAATTTTTTTTTAAAATTATTATTTTTATATACATAAAATGACATGGATAAATAAACAAATGTTCACCCAAAACATAAAAAAAAAAAAAAAAATTAAAATTACATGGATAAATAAATGTCCCAAAATAAACTACATAAACTTAAAGTAATTATGTTTTTTTAGGACATTGAAACTGATTTGTATTTATATTACAGTGCTTCAAAAGAATAAAAGACTAAATATGTATGCTACTGCTGGTAACCACTGGTTAATCAAGACCATTTGAAGCAGCATTTATCTAAAACCTCAAATGTCAACGAAATCAAAAAGAGCTCTAAATCGTATTCATCATGAAATATTTGGATTGACTCAATGGATTTTACCACATTTACAAGCGGTTTAAAAACAGAGACTTTAACTCTCAACTGACACACTTTCCATGTCCTTCAAGAAGACTTTTCTTGGTGCACCTGGTGCTACTGGCAAACAGGGCCATGGTTTGAACATGGTGGCCGTGCAGTCTGGCAGTAGAGTCTGGGCTTCTGAAAGGAGCATCACAGCTGTTTGACTGTTGGCCTCAATTGCCTGGCACAGACCTGAGAACCTGCATTTCTTCCCCTCTGTCAGCAGCATGCAAGAGAGTCAGGCTGTCAACCACTCAACTCTGCCAAAACAAGCCTGTACCACTCCCCTCACATCAGGGGTGTAGATGGCCCTGGGCTTTTGGGGTATCATTTTTTTCTCTAGACCAACACTTGATTCCCCCTCGCCATGCAGTTCCCCGCATTAACTTGAGAGAGCTGTTCATGGTTAATTTACTGACTGTAGAAAAGAAACATAGTGAGTGACAATATGCAACATTTTCTGTTAAAAACACACCAGAGAATTGTGCTGGAAATGATCTTCATATTTTAAACCCCATCTTATGTCTTTCCTCAGATTCAAGACCTCATGACATGCCCAGAATTAAGCTTATGAATGTTAAAGGTGCCATCGTATTGAAAATTGAATTTACCTTGGCATAGTTGAATAACAAGAGTTCAGTACATGGAAATGACATACAGTGAGTCTCAAACTCCATTGTTTCCTCCTTCTTATATAAATCTCATTTGTTAAAAGACGTCCGAAGGACAGGCGAATCTCAACATAACACAAGACTGTTACGTAACAGTCGGGATCATTAATATGTACGCCCCCAATATTTGCATATGCCAGCCCATGATCAAGGCATTACACAAGGGCAGCCAGTATTAACGTCTGGATCTGTGCACAGCTGAATCATCAGACTAGGTAACCAAGCAAGAACAACAGCAAAAAATGGCAGATGGAGCAATAATAACTGACATGATCCATGATATCATGATATTTTTAGTGATATTTGTAAATTGTCTTTTTAAATGTTTCGTTAGCATGTTGCTAATGTACTGTTAAATGTGGTTAAAGTTACCATTGTTTCTTACTGTATTCACGGAGACAAGAGCCGTCGCTATTTTCATTTTTAAACACTTGCAGTCTGTATAATTCATAAACACAACTTCATTCTTTATAAATCTCTCCATCAGTGTGTAATGTTAGCTTTAGCCACAGAGCACTATCAAACTCATTCAGAATCAAATATATACATCCAAATAAATACCATACTTACGCGATTAGACATGCTGCATGACGAACACTTTGTAAAGATCCATTTTGAAGGTTATATTAGCTGTGTGAACTTTGTTTATGCTGTTTAAGGCAAGCGCGAGCTCCATGGGCAGGGAGCGAGAGATTTAAAGGGGCCGCAGCCTAAATCGTCTCATATTTAATGATGCCCTCAAAATAGGCAGTTAAAAAAATTAATACAAAAAATCTATGGCGTATTTTGAGCTGAAACTTCACAGACACATTCAGGGGACACCTTAGACTTATATTACATCTTTTTAAAAAAAGTTCTACGGCACCTTTAAAATATTTTGTCTGAATATTAAAATGTCTTAAAATGTACTCATATACATATACTGGATTTCTTACTGAGCTTCAAAAAACAAATAAAAACAAAACAAAACAAACAAACAAACAAAAAAACTAAATTTTCATATCAACGCATACTAGATGGACAAAACTTTTTAATTATTTTGGTTGAAGATCTTCATGAGGCCATTTCCATCTTACATACATACATAAATGAGCTACACTCTTAAATATAAAGTTTTTTTTAATTTATTTATTTATTTATTTTTTACATCAATTCCGTAGAAGAACCATTTCAGTTCTCCAACAAACCTTTTTTTTATATCAGTGTGAAGAACATTTTAATAACCTGAAGGACTTTTTTCCACAATAAAAAACCTATTGTGCAATGTAAAGCTTCTGTATACTGTATATTAAAAAAATTCTTTGTGAAACCATCAATGCCAATATAGTACCTGTTTGTTAAGAGTGTAATAAGTTATAAATAAGAAAAAAGTCACACCGTGAGATACTGTATAAAGTCACGATTAGGAGATATAGTTGAAATTGTGAGATGTAAAGTCACAATATGCACTCTAAAAAATGCTGGGTTAAAAACAACCCAAGTTGGGTTGAAAATGGACAAACCCAGCGATTGGTTTGTTTTAACCCAGCAGTAGTTTTACTTAACTCAACTATTGTTTAAAAATTACAGTATTGCTTACTTAAAATGAACCCAAAATATATTGAAAATTAACATTTATTAATATGTTTAATAAATGAACATTTTAATTTCATTTTAGATTCATTTTAAGTCAGCCATATAGTCATTTTCAAACAATAGTTGGGTTAAATAACACTACCCAGCAGGTTGGGCAAACATTTAACCCAACAGTTGAGTTAAAACAACCCAATCGCTGGGTTTGTCCATTTTCAACCCAACTTGGGTTGTTTTTAACCCAGCATTTTTTAGAGTGTGAGATATAGCTGGTATTGTGTATAGCCACACTGTGATTAAGTCTCAGTTCTTTGATATAAAGTCACATTGTGGATATAGAAATCACATTGGCCACGTAAACACTGTAAAGTTTCAGATGTGACAACCACATTTAAATGTCTAAAAAGTCCCCTAAAAATTATCGTTCCATACGTATATGGAACACGACACATTTACGAAACACCAATTGATGATCGACACCATGGTAACCATAGCAACAATCTGGCTTCTAGTATGTTTGGTATCCACTATTCTGACTAAAGTAATATTGTTTTTAGCAATTTTAACTAAAGCATAGTCAACAGAGGCATCATGTTTAGTTTAAAGGCTGCTTCACAGAGCGAGCTCACAGTGTTGCCATGTCCACTAATTCTACGCGTTTTTGGGGTTGTTGTTTAAAGGCCCACTGAAGTGCCTTAAACTGCGCAGCGTTATTCAAAGTGACGTAATTTTCACTGAAACAGGAAGACAGGGTGGGACATAATTGAGCAGCTCCTCTCCTTTTTTTTTTAAAATAGCCAGTAGCATTTTGCTTTATATCACAGTTCGGCCAGAGCTGTTGAACTTGGTAAAGCCTCAGGTTACTTCTAATCTCTAACCATTTCTTCTCCTAATCTCCCCTATAACATTTTAAATTACAGCATTCTGTGCGAAATTCAAATGGGTCTCATATGTTTTGTGGTCTGCGCCAACTTGAGCACTCTGTGTTGTTGTGTCACGAACACAAAACCAGACTTCATTCACCCCAGTGGAAAGCAAAATGAGTCGCAATGAGCAAAAATTGTTGATCCATATTGGTGGAAGTGAGAGACTGTAAGTTTTGAATGCTTATATCTTCTAAATGTGGATTTTGTTATTGTTTTGGAGCACTCTAGCTTATATATAACAGTAAGGCTATCATATTCATACTAAAAGCTAAAAAAAACTTCAATTTTGATTTCATGGGGACTTTAGGCTTGGCTCATAAAGCGATCAAGTTTATGGAGATATTAAAATGAGCAATATTTTGGTCTTATTTTTAACGTAAAGCAATTCCTTCTTATTTCATTTATTTCACAGGCTTGTTCTTGTTTGCTGATTTGCTTGATCTGACAACACAAACCAGGCTCGTACCGCTTTCCCTGTGATTTTTGTAAATGCGGTTGTCACTCCCATAAATTACTGAACTGTGTGCACATAACAGGATTAAGCACTAAAGGTGAACTGACAACTAAATTTAGCTACAGTGTGTACGTGGCCAATGAGGGCCCTAGCAATATTAGAAGTAGTTGCATTCAAGGTGGCCTGGACATTCCAGCAATTTATTACCTTTCTTCTCATTTCACCCTCAGTTAGACCCCTCAAGTTTAGAGTAGTTAGAGAGGACGTGTCTGTGGGGCACTCTGGGTAAAAAAAACCCACACAAAACCCCTTCATCCCCCAATTTTGAGGTGCAACCTCTTTTGCAGTTTGTTCCTCCCACCTGCTGTTGGCAGATATTGACTGAGCAAAAACATGAGACCGAAAAAAACAACATACAAATTTCCTGTGTCTCCGCCTGCACGTTGAAAGGCTGTATCTGAGCCACGCAGGACCGTTATGCCTTTCAGTGAGAGCAAGGGAAAGACATAAATCAAGGCTGTTTCATGTAAGATATGAGATTTTCATTGAGCCTTTCAAATGAAGCCTTTTATGCTGGGAAATGACTGACAGTTGTAATGGCGTAATGCTCACAGAATGAGCTGAATAGAAAGAGGCAGTGAGCCAACTCAGATTTGATCATGAAAAAACAGCTTCCAAAATAGAGCTGGCAGCATAAGCCCAGCTGATTCTGCTTTAATGCAGCTCATAATGTGGAAAACTGGGAGCTCTTCCTGTCCATAATTGTGGGGTACCGACATTAAAATATGGTGGTTGCTTTAAAATGAAAAGCTTCTTAGTGCAAAGGAACTCCCTGTTAACAAGGCTGTAAATTACACAAGGTCGAAGCAAAGAGAAGAACTTCAGTTCTCTGAGGTGTAAGAAAACAAACCATGGCCACTTTAATACAGATCAATGCTGAAATATTCAAAATACCCTATGAAAACAACATTATTCCTTCACAAAACCTACCATCACAGATATTCTGTGCTGACAAGTTTACTGGGAGAAAAATATCTACTATAATTAAATGAATTTAATACAATGAAAATGTATAAACTACTGCTGAAAAGCAACATTGATAATAATAAGAATGGTTTCTTAAGCACCAAATCAGCATATTATAAATATTTTTGAAGGATCATGTGGGGCCGAGATGGTGTAGTTAACCACTGTAGTTTGGCAAACCTGGAAGTTGCCAATCTGTCACGCTGATAATAGTTTGGTTGAGTCTTTAGTTAGCACGATGGTTTAGTGGAGTTATGGATATAGTCATCTACTAGTCCATATTTCCATGGCTCTATATTTCCGTATTACTTCCATGGATCATTGTATGGCACAAAGCACAGGAGTTGGTGCCATGGTGCCTGCTGGGCATGTTGTATCTGGAGTTATGACTGCATATAAATCAAGCACCGTATCTGCTGGCTTTTATTATGTGGAAACTTTCCAAACAACTACTGATGTGAGTGTGATTTAGATCAACCCATTAACAATTAAGTTGCCAAAACTGAAACTACACGCATGCCAAGGGCATCTCCTTTCAACATTTCCCATGGAGACTTCTGGAGGTTCCTGGAAAACTACTGTTCATATTGCAAATGGATCAGATGACCCTTTGCAATAGGGGAGGAGCCACTTTGGAGTGCTCCATCTGCTGCCTATCAAGGGAATGAAGATCATCTTCAAGTGTCCTTGCCTTGAAAAGCCCCTGATAGAGCAACATGATGGAAGGCAATTAATGATCCCTTTAAAGTCATGTAGGCAGATTCTGATCACGCTGTATCTTCATGCATTTATTACATCAATTGAATTTGCATGTGACTTTTAACAACAACAAAAAAAAAGGTCATGATGGGTTAGAAAAGATCTTCTTTTGTTATGGCATTAGTTTGAGATATTTGCAGTCTTTAAAACTGAAATGATTATGTTTTCTTTTTTTGCACATGCATAATAATGGCTAATAATTGTTGAAGCTGTGGCGTAGCGGTTATCATATGTACCCATGACATCGTACCAATGGTGCTGCTCATGTTGATGTATGTTTGGTTATTAATATCCTAATTCTTCCTTTTTGTACCTCCACTAATTCTATACTATCATGCAGTCAACAGTATGTCATATATGAGTAATTGGACCCACTGTTGGCTGTTTGGGCGGTGGACAGGGGTCAGCATGGACACCCTGACTGGTCTGCAGCTATACATACATATATATATATATATATATATATATATATATATATATATAAGTTAGACGACAAATTCACAGGTGATTCACACTCCAATCCAGAAGGGGGCACGCATGATAATTCAACACTGTTTGCTAACCGCTACAAGCGCAGAAGAAGAATGATCTAGATATGCATGTAATCTCTCAACCAGTGTTTCAACCATGGAAAGACAGTAAAACAGCTTGAAAATAATATCTCACATAGCATTACATTTACCTCAGGCAAGTCATTTAGTGTCCACAGCATGAACTTTAGGAAGAACATTTCACTAAATATTTGCAGTATATTAGCTTATATATTAATTATATTTACTTTACCTGTTAGTAATGTCTTAACTATTTAATATGTTTAAAAAATGACAGTTATGACAGTAACTCAGTAACTGTGTAAATGATTATGTTTCAATTGGAGTTCAATTATATTTTTCAATTATATTTGAATTGGAGTAATAATTTTATAGGCCTAATTAGATTTAGAAGTTAATGCAAAACCTGCCTTGTGTGCAATTTTCATGTTTTTTCATGTTTTTTTGTATTTGAGTGTTGATTATTATACCTAAAAATAAATAGCAACTGAATTTAACAGTTTGTAAATAAATAAATAAATAAATAAAAATAAATAACTCATTCATAGCTGATTTTGGCCCCAGCATCTGGGATCTCATTATGTATTTCCTGGCCTTAGCCGTACATTCCCTCTTCCTGTGTTTAGCTGAGGCAGCTATCTGGATCATCCACACACAGATTACCCTAGCTGCTAACCATCAATCCCTTTTCTAACAGTTGAGGGGATGAGACAAGCTGTTGGCTTCCATCCATAGCCTTCTCTCTCTCATCAGCTTCTAATCTGCTGTGTTTGGGTTAGGAGAGCCACAGTCACTGCCATTCTGGACCACGTCCACCCAGCAGGCCCAAGGCCCAAATGGCCCTGGATCTACCTCCATGCTGTCCACATCTGCTACCACTCTCAGAACTTCACGCCCTATAGGGTATACAGAGCACATTGACTTAGAAAAAATATGGATATACACACAACCAGGCTTGTGCCATTTCTCAAGCTGAAGTAACTGCAGGGGCCTGGTCAAATCCATCCATCAGTCTAAGACGTCCTTCAATATGGACCACAGCTAATGCATTAAAACAACTGTGTAAAAGCAATGGCAATAACTGGAATGTTTTTAAACCAGCAGAGAATGCAATCAATCTGCAAAGCATTACTTTAACCACACATGTACACGCACACAGTAACAAACAAAACAGACAGAAACCATACAGCTAATTGGACGCATGTGAGCGTGGTATTACTGGTGTTTTATTTCGATTACATGCTGGTTTTGTCCCTCCACAGTGAAATTGTGATTCTGTGTGTATTCCCAGAGTGAAAATAAGAGCTAACGGGCTGTGTAACAAATCGATCTTTAGTTTTGAATGTTTGTATTTATGCTTGTACCATATTATTTTAAGATGAAAGCCGCACTGACCAAGGCCATTTGTCCACTTTGAAGAAATTTCACATGCTGGAAGAAGCCTGTATTGTCATCTTCTGTTGCAGTACAAACCTTTTTTTTTTTTTTTTTTTGTCTCATACATAAGGAAGCTCATTTCAGCCATATCATAATTTATATATAAATCACAATTATGAGATAAAAAGTCTATATTAGGACATACTAAGTCATAACTGAAATGAAAAGTCAAAATTTTTATGATTATGACTTTTTTTGTCATATTTTGTCCTTTTGCCAATTGTTTATGTCATCATTTTGAGTTGAAATTATGAGATAAAATGTCTTAGTTATGACAAAATCGAAATTGTATGGAAGAGGATTAGGGCCAAGCAATAAAAAAATAAAACCATCTCGAGATTTAAGTTATTAAATTTCGAGAAAAAACTTGTCAGCCTTTTATACAAAATTGGAACTGAAAGGAATAAGTTGTATCACAGTTATATTAATTCCCTTCAGAACTGGTGCAAATTGAGTGTGCTTGATAAAACTAAGGAATTAGTGATTAGTAGAAACAAATGTGAATTCATTATACAATTGCAATCCTTTATATTCAATTGATTTCGGTTGGAAACATTAAGTAGTTTTAAATATTTAGGAACATTCATAGAGAATCATCTGAGTTTTGTTGATATGTAGATTATGTTTTTAAAAGGCAATGCAGAGTTTGCATCTTATTCAGAGCCTAAAACACTTTGGTGTGAGTAAGCAAATTTTAGAAATGGTCCTTTTAATATGGCTATGAGGTATGGCGTTCTGACTATTAAAGCAAAGCAAAAAATTGTCTAGAGTGGTTAATAGGGCAATTGTGGGTAAGACACAAAGACAACTGAATGATATATATATTAGATTTAAATGTTACAACTTCTTAATTTAAGTCTAGGGTTAGAAGGGGTAACATTGAGATTGTGACCATTGCGCGTACGAGTGGTGATGGCTAAAGACAAGACGCTACGAAAACTGCCAATAAACGGAGTTTATTTACAATCAAGGAAAAAGAAAATAAAGGTGTGAGTTAAGGATAATAATACAATAATGCAATACTAACAAATAACAACAACAAGAAAACAAACAAAGACAATATTTACATGAAAAAGAAACAAAAGTAATAAACCATGGAAAAAGGACAAAAGAGAGTCGCCAAAGAAAAGAAAAAAGAACAAAACCAAAAAAGGGACCCAAGCTAACTCAGGTTCAAAACTAACCTAACTCAAGAAAAGAAAAACAAGAAAGCAAGTCTTCAGCGCGTCAAACGCCATAACTTACCTACACTTTCTACCCAAACAAAACATACAAATGTGGCGCTCATTCCTAACTGGTGTATCTATACATTGAAGTCACTAAGTGTTGCACATGTACGTCACGTGACATACTACCTTGTCCGTTCCCAAAGATCAGGAGCAACACAGTCGAAATAATACTTAAAGAAAAAAACAAGTTAAAGAACAAATCAAAGAAAACAGTGACAGCTCAAAACTGTTCAACGTAAGAATGACATCGTACCGAAGGAACTTAACAAGCAGATCTAACAAGCACAAAAACAGAAAAGCAAAGAGCAAAGAGCAAAGCGAGCTATCCTCACGTCCAACAAGCCGCTCTTTTAAACTCTGGCGCCGGTCCAGGATTGGCAGCGGGTAGCATGACGTCACGTGGGCTGATGATGATTGGCAGCCTCCCGAACCAATAACCGTCTCTTGTAGGCGTGCCTAGGAAAAGAGGAGGGAAGAAAGAAAAACACAGAGGCACGAACTACCAGGACGTAACACTCCCACCCTTAAGAACAAACTAGTTTGTTTTCAAAGTAGGGAAAAAACTCAAGCTCTCGAAAGAGCATCAGCAAGGACATTCTCAACACCTTTCTTGTGTTTAATAACCAAGTTGTAATTCTGGACTGCTAGAGCCCAGCGCATCAACCTTTGATTTTGGTTATACATCCGAGATAAAAACACAAGAGGATTATGATCCGTAAACACTGTGACAGGAAGATTACTAGAGCCAAGGTAAACTTCAAAATGCTGTAAAGCGAGCAGCAAGGCCAGTGCTTCCTTTTCGATAGTGGAATAGTGAAGCTGATGCTTGTTAAACTTACGAGAATAGTAACTGACAGGATGATCTACACCATTTTTATCCTCCTGCAGGAGAACAGCTCCAGCGCCAACTGCGCTTGCGTCCACTTCAAGTTTAAAATCCCGTGTACAGTCAGGTGCAATAAGAACAGGTGCATTACATAAAAGCATTTTCACAGAGTCAAAAGCATGCTGACATTCTAATGACCACTTAAAAAGCTTAGTTGGACTGATTAATGCAGTGAGGGGACTAACAACAGTCGAGAAATTTTTACAGAAACTGCGGTAGTACCCAGCCATACCCAAAAACCTCCGTAGCTCTCGTCGGGTGGTAGGGACTGGAAACTCCGCAATTGCTGCAACCTTGGCCTCCACCGGCCGTACTTGACCTTGACCAACCTGTTTACCAAGGTAAGTAACGGTCGCTCGGCCAAACTCACATTTTGCTAAGTTAAGTGTCAAATTAGCTTTATCAAGACGCTCAAACACGGTTCTCAACGAGCACATATGTTCTTTCCAATCCATCGAATAGATGACCAAATCATCAAGATATGCATTGCAATTTGGTACATCAGCTAAAACAACATTTACCAAACGCTGAAATGTTGCCGGTGCGTTTCTGAGCCCGAAAGCCATCGCAGTATACTGAAGAAAATTATCTGGTGTTACAAACGCAGAGATATCTGACGCTTGTGATGTAAGTGGAACTTGCCAGTATCCCTTCAACATATCTAGTTTACTGACGAAACGGGCGGAACCGATGTTATCGACACAGTCTTCCATGCGCGGTAATGGGTAGCTGTCTGGCACAGTCACAGCATTTACCTTGCGGTAATCAGTGCAGAATCTAAAAGTACCATCAGGTTTCGGCACGAGCAAACATGGAGAACTCCAGGGACTGCAACTAGGTTTGGCGAAACCATTCTCCAACAAATAACTAACCTCCTGACGCATAACAGACCTTTTGACTGTATTAACACGATACGCATGCTGCTTAATAGGGCGAGCACCATCCACAACAATATCGTGCTGTAAAACATTCGTTTGTCTTGGTACATCGCTAAACAGAGATTTAAAATCAGAGATTAGGTTACCAATATCAGATTTTTGAGCAAAGGTTAAATGAACAAGACATGAAGAGAGATCTTGTAATATCTCAGAGTTTGCTAACCGTACACACTGATGAGGGGCATTACGGAACACGACACCATCACCGTCAGCACCCGAGACATCAAGAGTGGGCGTCAGCTCCACAGCTATCGCGACGGAAGAGACAGCGGGCCCAGCAGTCTGTTCCGGAGCTTCAGATTTCTCTCTGGCATGGTAAGCCTTTAACATGTTTATATGACACACTCTTGTTTGACGTCTCCTATCAGGGGTGGAAAGCATATAGTCAGTCTCACTCATTTTCTTTTTAACAACATACGGACCAAAGAAACGAGCAGACAAAGCTGATCCAGGAACAGGTAAAAGAACGAGCACCTCATCACCAGGCACAAAAGATCGCGCAATTGCTTTTCGATCGAACTTGCGCTTCATGTTTTTTTGAACATTAGCTAGAGATTCCTCAGCTAGCGACCAAGCAGTATGTAAGCGATCTCGGAAAGTACTAACATAATCTAACACATTAGTACACGGACTCGAATCAGTCATTAAAATCTTTTCCTTAAGAACTTTTAAAGGTCCCCTTACCTGATGTCCAAAAACAAGTTCAGCTGGACTAAAACCAAGAGACTCTTGTACCGTCTCTCTGGCTGCGAACAAAACCAAAGGTACTCCCTCATCCCAATCTCGGGCAGTATCCATACAATATTTCCTAAGCATAGACTTAAGTGTTTGGTGAAAGCGTTCAAGTGCCCCCTGACTTTGTGGTCGATAAGCACTTGACACACGGTGAGAAATCGCCAAAGTCTCCAGAACTTGGTTAAAAAGCCTTGATAAAAAATTTGTGCCCTGATCAGTCTGCACTATTTTAGGGAGTCCGAAAGTAGAGAAAAATTTCACCAACGCTTTGATGATAACAGGCGCGGTGATTTTCCTTAACGGAATGGCCTCTGGAAATCTAGTGGCTACGCACATTATGGTTAACAGAAACTGGTTACCAGATTTAGTTTTAGGTAGAGGTCCAACACAGTCTACGATTACATGCTCGAAGGGTTCCCCAATAGCTGGAATAGGAGACAGAGGAGCAGGTGGAATCACCTGATTTGGCTTCCCAACGGTCTGACAGGTATGACACGTACGGCAGTACTGAACAACATCTTTTTTTAAACATGGCCAAAAGAAGTGTTGTAATATCCTATTGTAAGTTTTTGTAACTCCGAAATGTCCTGCGAACTGATGATCATGCGCTAAGCATAAAACATGCTGACGATACAAAGATGGGACAACAACTTGATGTACCACATCCCAATCCGAATCCCTAGTTTTGGAACACCACTTTCTCATCAATAAATCATTGTCAACAAAATATGCAACTTTCTTATCCTTAGCCACATCAAGAGGTACAACAGAATTAAAAGACGTAACGAGAGATTTGTCCTCTTTCTGTGCAGCACTTATTCTCTCTCTGGACACAGATAGTTTTAATGTATCTACATCAGACACAGTTGTACTAACTTTATTTGACTGCTTTTGTGTATCGACAGCAGCATCCAGTGATTCATCACCAGCAAGAAGAGGACGGAAGAACGACTCAGACAAGTCAACTAGATTTCCCTCTTTGCGCGACTGTGAGCGAGTAACAGCGCATGCGGGAAAAACGCCAGGATAAGTACTAGATACCTTTTCCGACCGACAAAACATATCTGGTTTGTCAACAACCTCTAAAACAGGCATTATTTTTCCTCCGGCCAGGTCATTGCCAAGGATAAAATCAACACCCTGTACAGGAAGTGAAGGACGTACGGCCACTTTCACAAATCCCGTACATAACTCACTCTGCAGATGCACGCGATGCAAAGGAGCCGTTACGCAATTCATTTCAATGCCTTGTATAATGACGCTTGAACCACAGAACGTATCATCAGACAACGGCAACGTATCTGCTACAATAAATGATTGCATTGCACCTGTGTCTCTGAGCATCCTTATTTCTCTCTGATCCTCACAACTGCCAGTTAAGGAAACTAACCCTTTTAGAATAAAAGGTCGGTAACTGTCATCAATTTTACTCTCATCAGGCAATGAAACAATCGGCTTAACAGTTTTAACAAATCCTACACTCTTAGGCTGGGACTGTGTTTGCGTTTTAAAACCAAACAATCTGCAATCACATGTCCACGTTTGTGACAATAAAAACATTCACGATCCTCCTTAAGAGGTGGGGTGGACTTAGAACGTGCAGCCGAATTTTGAGAAAGAACAAACTGTGACTTTTCCGGACGTGCAGCAGGGAAGACACTTTTATGTGTTAAGACAAACTCATCAGCTAATACTGCTGCATGCGACAACGAAGTTACTTTCTGTTCGTTAAGATAAATCACAACACGCTCGGGCAAGCCATTTTTAAAATCTTCAAGCAATACAAGCTCTCTTAACTCGTTAAAATCACTTACCTTACTAGCTGTGCACCACTTATCAAACAAGAGCCCTTTCTCCCTTGCAAATTCCACGAAAGTCTGGACAGAACTTTTCCTGTGTCCTCTATACTTTTGTCTATAAGCCTCAGGAACTAACTCATAAGCACGAAGAATAGCACACTTCATAGAATCATAGTTTAGACTCTCGTCTAGAGACAACGTAGAGCATACCTCCTGAGCTTTACCTATCAACTTGCACTGCACTAATAGAGACCAGGCCTCTTTAGGCCAACGAAGAGAAATAGCAATGCGCTCAAACGCACTGAAATAGGAGTCTACTTCAGATTCTCGAAATTGTGGTACTAATACAATGTGCTTACCTATGTCAAATGTAACTTGCGATGGATCAGTCTGCGGAGAAACATCAGAAAACTGACCTGGATCCGACTGCGCGGCTGACCCGTTAGCACCCTTCATTGCCTCTAGATCCAGCTGTCGCAGCTTCACCTGCTTGTCAGCCTCAATCTCGAGCCTGCGTATCTCCAACCGCAGATTTAGCTCGGCCTGACGGGCATCGGCTTTCTCTTGTGCCTCATATTGCAAACGAGCCAAGCGGACTTTCAGTCGCGCCCGGTCTGTTGAATCAACAGAACTGGGAGAAAATGGATCAAACGGTGGCAAGCTGGCCTTAGCATCGGCAATCCCCTCCGCCTCGGCGTCAGCTCTACCACTCCGCTTATCCGCATCATCCACAAGGCTGAGATTTGCCACAGCAACATCGCCCACACGTACACTCCCGCTAGACTCACCATCCATAGGATTTGACATAGGAAGAACATTTAACTCCCGAAGGCACTGCAACAATTTACTTTTTATGTCTCTCTTAAGACCTTGTTTGCTAATAGTAATCTTATAGTGGTCAGCTACCAGCAATAAATCTTGCTTCCTGCACAAATTAATCTGCTCTAACGAAGGTTTAATAACAAAATTCTGCAAATTAAACGCTTCCATAACGCACAATAAGCAAATAAGCAAATGACACTTCAATACCTCCCGCATGGGTACAACGCCAGAACTTCCAAAACTTACTTCTTGTCAATCGCAACCAACACACACGCACGCACCAATGATCACAACTATAAAGTTATTCGGGACTGAATCATATCAGTAAATACTATCCCGGACGAGCCCCCATTAAATGTTACAACTTCTTAATTTAAGTCTAGGGTTAGAAGGGGTAACATTGAGATTGTGACCATTGCGCGTACGAGTGGTGATGGCTAAAGACAAGACGCTACGAAAACTGCCAATAAACGGAGTTTATTTACAATCAAGGAAAAAGAAAATAAAGGTGTGAGTTAAGGATAATAATACAATAATGCAATACTAACAAATAACAACAACAAGAAAACAAACAAAGACAATATTTACATGAAAAAGAAACAAAAGTAATAAACCAGGGAAAAAGGACAAAAGAGAGTCGCCAAAGAAAAGAAAAGAACAAAACCAAAAAAGGGACCCAAGCTAACTCAGGTTCAAAACTAACCTAACTCAAGAAAAGAAAAACAAGAAAGCAAGTCTTCAGCGCGTCAAACGCCATAACTTACCTACACTTTCTACCCAAACAAAACATACAAATGTGGCGCTCATTCCTAACTGGTGTATCTATACATTGAAGTCACTAAGTGTTGCACATGTACGTCACGTGACATACTACCTTGTCCGTTCCCAAAGATCAGGAGCAACACAGTCGAAATAATACTTAAAGAAAAAAACAAGTTAAAGAACAAATCAAAGAAAACAGTGACAGCTCAAAACTGTTCAACGTAAGAATGACATCGTACCGAAGGAACTTAACAAGCAGATCTAACAAGCACAAAAACAGAAAAGCAAAGAGCAAAGAGCAAAGCGAGCTATCCTCACGTCCAACAAGCCGCTCTTTTAAACTCTGGCGCCGGTCCAGGATTGGCAGCGGGTAGCATGACGTCACGTGGGCTGATGATGATTGGCAGCCTCCCGAACCAATAACCGTCTCTTGTAGGCGTGCCTAGGAAAAGAGGAGGGAAGAAAGAAAAACACAGAGGCACGAACTACCAGGACGTAACAATATATGAGATATATAGATTCGTTTTTATCATCAAGGAGACGTTTTAGACAACCTCAAGCAAGTGTACTAGATGTCTTTTGTGCCAACTGCCGTTAGAATTTTATAGGGATAGTTCACCCAAAAAATGAAAATGCTGTCATTAATTACTCACCTTCAACTTTCGTTCATCTTCGGAAAACATCTTCTTTTTGATGTCCCTCCATAGACAGCTACATGACTGAAACTTTGACACTTCAAAAAGTTCACAAAGAGATCGTAAAACTAATCCATATGAATTGAGCGGTTTAGTCCAAATTTTAAGTTTAGTCCAAAGCTCAAACATGAATATGAGTAGAGGTGGATATGTATGCACATATTATATATGTGCACATGTTTTATATCTTGTTTATGTATATTTTTACTGTATGTTGTGTTGGTGTCCTTGTTTATAAAGTACTAAACTACATTAAATGATAAACTGGGCTGTTGAATGCTTGATTCTGACTGGCTGACGAATGTTCTAAGGTGTGTAAAACAAAACATTTGTTCAAAACAAATCCATCAACCATTTCTTAATTTTTTTTTTCTCTACCAACAAAAGCTGTTGACATTACGTCATCCACAATCTCGTCTCAGCTCTATGACCAGTGGCAGCAGCGGGCCCTTGGCAGTGATGACATATGAGTGAGACCGGTGCAGGCAGTGTGGGATATGCTGCCTGCTGCTCTAATGAGCCAGCAGCTCCCTGCCACAGCACTGCTGCGAGAGAGCAGATAAGCATGGACGGGGGTTCGCTGCTCCCATTTAAACGCCACAGTGCCGCTCTGCCTATACACAGCCTGGGAACCACACAGCAAAGAAACAAAGCACCCTCCCGGTGAGGCGACTGTATGATCATGCCAACCAGCGACAACACAGCCAGTGAGATACAGGGAGCCAGAAAACCTTTAAAAGCACAGCAGTGGAAAGCAACAGAGAATGAAAAACACTATTTGAATCAGGGATTTGTTTTTTAAAGCGAAATTTGAGTTATAGTTATTAACATAGGACCGCGGTTCCTAAACTTTTTAGAGTGTTGTACCCCCTGAGGGGTACATCCATCTGAGTACCGCCTCGTGCAGTCACACATTTTCCATTAAGGGACAATATTTGCCCCCTTAAATTGATTTTCCAGTTACCTTTATAAATACCTTTATAAAATAAATAATGTTTTAAATAAAAATGTATAGAGAAATATGTAATGATGGTAAAAATGAAGTGCTACTTTTACATATTAAACTAAAACCACCAGTATGTGGCGGTAATGAGTGAGTCATTGATTCATTGATTCATTGATTCATTCATTCATTCATTCATTCATTCATTCAGTAACGAAGCAACTACATTTATTTATGAATTGTTTGTTGAATCATTAGCTGGATTTCTATCCAAACGTGAAGCAAATTTTTTTTCAAAGTTCACAAAAAAACAAAAACAAACCAAAAACAAATGCAAATTAGGTGTTTCCATCAAGTTGTTCGCGCAACAATGTTATTTCTGGCCTAGTGACAAAAGTACACAAAATACCATCAGCTGAAACATCTGATTAGTCACGTGGGTTTAATGTTCGCTACGCCAGAATTTATTCGGCAAATGCATTTCCATCTCTTATTATTTGAATTAACTCTTTTTCGCACAAGTCAAAAACCACCTCAAGTGATCGTAAATCTTTTTTGCTATTTAAGGCTTTTTTTTTTTTATTTGGTGTTTTCCATCACTTGTTTCTGATGCGATACTTCAAAATGTGCATAAAAACAGGGTTATGGAAACATAGCTATTGACTCTTTTGATTCGTTCATGATTCGGCTTTTGTTGGAACTATTATTTCATTGCAAAATAGTTTAAACAATACTGACTAGGTCTGGGTTAAAAATATTGATTTTTTTTTTTGTTTTAAAATGATAATCATTTTTATGTAGCACTAAGGCTAAGCATACACTGCACACATAATTGTGACCACAAAACCAATCATAAGTCACACGGGTATATTTGTAGCCAGCAATACATTGTATGGGTCAAAATTATTGATTTTTCTTTTATGCCAAAAATCATGTAAATATCATGTTCCATGAAGATATTTTGTAAATTATCTTACCATAAAAATTTCAAAAATGTATTTTTGTGAGTGGATTTGCATTGCTAAGAACTTAATTTGGACAACTTTAAAGGTGATTTTTCTCAATATTAAGATTTTTTTTGCACCCACAGATTCCAGATTTTCAAATAGTCATATCTCGGCCAAATATCCTATAATACCAAACCATACATTAAAGGAAGCTTATTTATTCATTTTTCGGATGATGTATACATCTCAATTTAAAAAAAAAAGACCCATATGACTGGTTTTGTGTTCCAGGGTCACATTTTTGTGTGGATAAAGTCAGTTTTGACCGCAATAGATCATTTGATTGGATGTCATGCATTTGACCTTTTAAAGCATTTTGCCTGTTAGAAATACATGCTCGGCTTAGTGTTATTTTAAGGTGGGGTAGAATTAAATGAAAAACAAAACTCAGCATTTTGTTAACGTACCTCTTCTGTCACCTCACGTACCCTGACACAGGACACCAGTGATGTCATGTTTGGATGGGATTTTACTAAGACGGGGCGTCTATTATCTGGAAGGTCATGTGCTCTGTAAAACCCATTGAAATTTTGAATCAAGATTTATATATGTGGTTTAAATTTAACAATGTATAATTATGGAGAGCTTTATACCTGATGGCGCTACTCCAGTGCCTGTTCTGAGCAGTTCATGATCAGATTCTACTGAGTGATTTAATTTTCATTTGAGATTTGACGGGATGCCATTAGTACTTGAGCCACCGTCTACGTAACCCACAATTGCACTTTTACAAAGCAAACAAGTTAAAAGTCAAGTCAAGTCAAGAAAAAACAAAACAAAAAAAAAAAAAAAAAAAAAAATCAAGATTTTTATAATTAAAAGAAACATTTCTATTTATTATTAATGTTGAAAACAGTTGTGCTGCTTAATATTTTTATGGAAACCATAATGTTTTAGGATTTTTTGAACATTCAAAAGAACAACATTTATTTGAAATAGTATTTTGTAACAATATAAAAGTCTTTACTGTCACTTTTGATAAATGCAGTGCCTTGTTGCTGAATAAAAGTATGTTTAAACTTTATTTTGAAGGTTCACTTTAGACTTTTTACTAACTACAAGCAACTTTGCAACTACATGTCAACTACCTCTCAGAGACTGTTAGGGTTAGGTGTTGTGGTTCGGGCTAGTAGAATAAGCTGACATAGAGTTGCAAAGTTAGAATCAGTAGAATGTGTGTTGGGGAGCATCAAAATAAAGTGTTAGCAGATATTAAACAGACAGTCTATTAATACTATGGCTGTTAGCTGACATGTAGTTACTTGTACTTAGAATGTCAAAAGTGGACTATTGAAATAAAGTGTTAGGTTCATTTCTTTCAGAAAGTTAATATGGTGCACTAGGAAATGGAACAATAAAAGTTAGCTTTAGTGACGTTATGAAGGTCAAAAGAAATGGAGAAGCAATCACAGAAATTCCTTTCCGCGCAGGATTAGAATTACAAGTACAAGTACATCTGTGAAACAAATTTACCTGATCTCCTCAAGGGAAATCTATCCCGTGCAAATAGGGCATATCAAAAAGACAGACAGACAGATAACGTCACACAGTTCTCCATGTTTCACCAACTTTGCTAACAAAGTCTACTACAAAAGTCCATCACTACATTTCCCCATTGCACTGTATAAACCAGAAGAAACTCATCCAGATTTGGTGTTTGCATTGGTGATGTGCTTTGTAGGCCACAGGGGAGTGTGTTCTTCTTCTTTAACGGGACTGTATTAACCCTATGCTAATGCACCAGATGTCCAGCTCAAATAAATCATGGGTAACGGAGTCCACATCTGCAGTAGAGAGAGCGAAGGGAACTCTGCACCTTTAACTTCTTTCACCATAAACTATTCAGCTGCTGCTGCTCATCCATCTGGGTGCAATTTTGTAAACGAACAAAGGGTACGAACTAAATGGCTGCAAACCTATTAACCAATCACCTGAATTAACAGTGAAGACCAAAGGAAGAGAGAGGGAACATTATTAGGCTGCCATTCATTTATTCAAAGGTAAAGTGTGTGTGTTTTCAATGTTAAAACACTCAAACAAGAACTAAAGCACTTGGAATTTGCTCTGCCCCAACTGGCACCCTTAGCCTTGTCTAAATTTGCCTCATTGACTCTTGGGTAAGAGTCTGCTGTGAAATCTGCAACAGTGCAGACTTGACAAAAGTGTGCATAGAGGCTCATGAGCACCTTCTGAAACCTAAAATGACAAACAGGACACCAAGGACTTCAAGGTCGTGAGCAAACCAAGACCTTGGGACTGCAAGTCCACATCTGTGCTGCTTTTAAAGGGACAGTTCACCCAAAAATGTTGTTCCATATCCGTAAGGCCTTCGTTCATCTTCGGAACACAAATTAAGATATTTTTAATGAAATCTGAGAGCTTTCTGTCCATCCATAGAGATCCAACGCAACCACCATTTTCAAGGCCCAGAAAAGAAAGACATCATTAAAATAATCCATGTGACTCCAGTGGTTTAACCTCAATTTTATGAGTGCTTTGTTTGCCCAAAAAACAATTTACCACTTTATTTATGAAAATATTGATATACAACATGCGTTCACGAGAGCACCACGATGTTTACGTGAGAGCTGACATTGTTGCGTGAACATGCTTTGGATAATATTATTTTGTAATTAAATGATTAGTTCACTTTCAAATTAAATTTTCCTGATAATTTACTCACCCCCATGTCATCCAAGATGTCCATGTCTTTCTTTCTTCAGTCGAAAAGAAATGAAGGTTTTGGATGAAAACATTCCAGGATTATTCTCCTTATAGTGGACTTCAATGGAGCCCAAACAGTTGAAGGTCAAAATTACAGTTTCAGTACAGCTTCAAAGGGCTTTAAACGATACCAGACAAGGAATAAGGGTCTTATCTAGTGAAACAACCGGCCAAATCTATATTTTATCTAGCAAAAAATGTATATGCTTTATATAAACAAATGATCGCCATATCGTTTCGCTATAAGACCCTTATTCCTTGTCTGGTATCGTTTAAAGCCCTTTGAAGCTGCACTGAAACTGTAATTTTGACCTTCAACTGTTTGGAGGCCATTGAAGTCTACTATAAGGAGAATAATCCTGGAATGTTTTCATCAAAAACCTTCATTTCTTTTCGACTGAAGAAAGAAAGACATGGACATCTTGGATGACATGGGGGTGAGTAAATTATCAGGAAATTTTAATTTGAAAGTGAACTAATCCTTTAAAGTGGTAAATTAGTTGTTGTTGTTGTTTTTGTGTGCAAACAAAGCACTCGCTTCGCTTTATTATTTCAAACAGAAAGCAGTTATTTTTGATTCCAATAATATTTCACAATATTACAGTTTTTAATCAAATAAATCCATCCTTTGTGAGCACAAGAGATTCTTTCAAAAATATTTAAAAATAAATATACCAACCCCAAACATTTGAATAGTAGTATACAGTAAATCATCTGTTTGTTATCAGTGAACACCGATGTAAGCCTATATCCATGAATACATCCAGTGATTGGCTGTCCAGTATACTGGATTTTAATAAAGCGTTAATTTTAGATATTGAGGCAATTGTAATTACTCTCTTGTGGCTGTTTAAAGCCCTCTGCAATTTTCATGGCTAAACTATTAAAAACACTACACACCACATGGATATAACTTGCATCATGGGTTACCACATACCAAAGATTATGTGAAATTGTCCATAATCTGTCCATACTACAATACATATTCATGCTTTCTTTTCAATTAATTTTAATTAAAGATGCCATTTATGTTGTTTGAGTGTTCCTTTTGGCCATTTTACTGGAGTAGCGAGTGACATAAATCAAATGAATCATTCCTTTTGGTTTAGCTGCTGAGTGTATCTGAAGATGGTCATCTCAAAGGATTCTTCAATGCTCTACAATATGTGCACTTAAGGCTATGGCACAAAAGATCTTTTATAGTCTAAAAAAGTCTGTACATACTGCTTTATTGTCTGCAATTAGATGATTATTTCGTGAATTCTTATTTGAAATTAGGTATCTGTCCATTTGAAACGTCTGGATGAGGGATTCGAGGCACACTGCTGACGATGTGAGGCAGAAAAAAAAGAAAAAAAAAAAAAAGTTTTCGGCTCTAGCAAAGCGATACTTGCCAAACCCAACATATATTCAAGTAGTTCAGTGGTTTTTCCACTTTGCTCTGGAGAGAAGCTGGATTTGAAACCAACCCCCAGCAGCTGTCAGGCCTGTGAAAGGTCCAGACACACACATAAACACACACATGCAAATAAACAGCCCTGCTGAATACTGCCTGAGGCAACTGTGGCAGACCTACAATGACCATTACTTGAACAGAGATAAACAGCTACAACTATAATTGCAAACAGACTGTCTTATCCATTATAAGCTAGAATACATGGGTTGCACAAATTAACTGATTTGAATTAGAATATAATGCTTAAAAGTTTCCATCTTCTAAAGTTGCAGTCTCATTTACTATTTTTTTGTGAATCTTCACAAGCAAAATCCAGTCATTTCAATAGGTATCTATGTGATTGAGAACTTTGTGTGATGGCCAAAGATTTCCCCACACAGATTTCACATGTTACTTTGCCGGAAAACCAGCCCTGACTCGTCGAGGCATGGACACCTTTAGACACCTGAAGGTGTGCTGTGGTATCTGACACCAAGATTTTAGTAGCAGATCCTTTAAGTCCTGTAAGTTGTGAGGTGGAGCCTCCATAGATCGGACTTGTTTGTTCAGCACATCCCACAGATGCTCGATTGGATTGAGATCTGGGGAATTTGGAGGCCAAGTCAACACCTAAAACTCGTTGTAGTGCTCCTCAAACCATTCCTGAACCATTTTTGCTTTGTGTCAGGAGCATTATCCTGCTGAAAGAGACCGTAGCCACCAGGGAATACCGTTTCCTTGAAAGAGTGTACATGGTCTGCAACAATGCTTAGGTAGGTGGTACATTTCAAAGTAACATCTACATGGATAGCAGGACCCAAGGTTTCCCAGCAGAACATTGTTTAAGCATCACACTGCTTCCGCCGGCTTGCCTTCTTCCCATAGTGCATCCTGGTGCCATGTGTTCCCCAGGTAAGTGAAGTTGCAGTTATATCCATAATCTGAATTAAATATGGTTATGTTATAAAATCTGAATTAAAGTTCTGCATCCTGTTTCACATTAGTTCAAATTCAGTTCATATTGATGAATATTTTGAGCATCCAAAGTCCTATCTATTTGAATGGGGGAATCCTGAAATCTCAAAAACTGATTAGCAGCAACAAAATCATATCCACTGTCTCATAAATTTTATTTCTTATGCTTAAATAGCTTTAAAAAAAAGTGTATTTTTCAGGCTAGACCAGCCAATGCACATGTGCAGTCCTAGAGTCTCAGGTTGGGAATCGGAGCTACTAACGGCAGCTGCAATGACGAAATGACTTTACCAATCAGCGATTGGCTCTTTTATTTAGAAGGTGGGACATATTCTGCCATACTGTGTGTTGGAGTTCCTCACATTCATTTGTAATAGTCTTTGATATGGGTGATTTGAATGCAGATCCAGCCAGAACTCAATTCACCCTCTCTTTTCCCATCGTAAGAGAGCACCACTAATTAAAAACAAAAACAAACAAACAAACATACTTTTAATGAAAAAGTCAAATTAGGAAATGCACAATATGTATGTGCTGCAGTGCTTTACGAGCAAATCAAAGCACTGGTACAGCAATGTGTAATATATAAAAAAAGTAATCCAACTTAATTTCTTCTACAAAATCAAGTGTGGAAGACACAAAAGTTGAAGTAAAAGCTGATAGGGGTGCATCAGAGCAGCACTAGTCTGATGCCACGTCTGTTGAGAAACTCTTTCAGCGCTAAAGCCCGGCCTCACCTCAGCTAACTCTCAAGCCCTGTATACTCACTTAATACCCTCCTCTGCTTCCTGCCCCAGCCTCGGCCTCCTGTCATGCATATCAATGCTGCATGAGAGCTAGAACAGAAGGATTGAGGATTGGGCCGAGCACTGAGGCCTACACAACAGTCGGAATCAATCAAGTCTGCAGGATTACTGCTCCACTGAGTTGTGATCAATAGATCCACAGCACTATCCCCCTGCCAGGAGATTGACAGGGGTAAATAAGAGTCCGTTGGCTGATACCGTACCTCTTATGTAGCCCCCACCCCACCCCTCTCCGCACCGATCTTCCATGAATGCCCACACTAAAAGGGAAAGCAAGGGAGCAGAGGGCAGGTTTTGTAGTAAGTGGGCAGAGCAGAGGTTTCTCTTTGGTCCAGCGCCTTTACACAATGACCGCAGAAGAGAACAATTATTCTCATTGTGGCTTTAAAATGTCTCGTCAATTGAATAGAGCAAAAGAATGATTGATTGATTGATAGATAGACTGATAGTTGCAGAGATAGAGGGGGAGGGGGCGAAGAGATAAGAAACGTCCCTTTCTGATATCTTGAACTTTTTGGACAGAGTGAATCTTGTGATATGAAAATGACACTGAGATGAACAAAGTGGGTTTCTAATGAAAAGCAGAGGGCTTTTTTATGCTTTGACAGCTGGCTCAAATGTCAGAGCAGAACATACATTGAGTACAGAGCTTACGTCAGTGTGTTTTACTAAGAATGACCAGACGGGGGCACTGCTGTATTTTTGAATCAGCTTAAAGGGGAGACAACTCAGCAGTCAGGCTGTTAACATGTTGAACACACATATACTGTGCCAGGCCAAACACTCCTGTTTACAAATCAATTCCTTGCATATGTCAGATCCACACGGAAAATCATACATATCTCCTCACTTTTGCTAAATGAAGTGCAATTTGTTGACATTAACATAAACCAGTGGTCTTGACTGGTTTGAGGTGGTCTTCCAGACCAACATATTAGCAACTGCATAGCAACACCCTGGAAACCATACACATCATAGTGACACATTCTGCATGGGCAATTTTCAGAAAAATGTACAACAAAATTCTAAAAATAATCACTATGCTAATTTATTGTTCTTACACTCTAAAAAAATCTGGGTTAAACATGGACAAACCCAGCGTTTGGGTTGCTTTGACCCAGCGGTTGGGTTAAATGTTTGACCCAACCTGCTGGGTAATTTTATTTAACCCAACTATTGTTTAAAAATTACTATATGGCTGGCTAAGAATGAACCCAAAATAGGTTGGAAATTAAAAATCAGACACATAATTACTAGAGGCAATAATAATAAACAAAAGGTGAACATTTATTAATAAGTAATTCAAATGTTTATTTAATTGTTATTTATTAAACATTAATAAATGTTAATTTCCAACCTATTTTGGGTTCATTTTAAGGAAGCAATATAGTAATTTTTAAACAATATTTCAGTTAAATAATATTACCCAGCAGGTTGGGTCAAACATTTAACCCAACTGATAGGTCAAAACAACCCAATTGCTGGGTTTGTCTATATTTAACCCAACTTGGGTTATTTTTTAACCCAGGATTTTTTTTTTTAAAGTATGTTTTTTATTGTATACTGGTTTTATTCAGTTTTAGTTATTTTAGTACATTAAGTTACATTTTTAATTACTTATAATAACCCTGCCTGCAACCCAATTTTGGGTCACGACCCAATAGCTGAGAACCACTGGCTTACATAACCAGCAGGCCTTGTACTTATTACAGTGGCGTCATTAAACAAGACACAGCACATCTGGCTAATGCTACAGACGACAAGTAAGAGTAAGTCTAACCTCATGAGAGCCATAACAGCGGCAGATAAAGACTTTAGCAGAGGCACTGACCTCCTGCGCAAGGCTTACCTGCGGAACAGCTGCAGTAATGTCCTCAGTCAGGTAATTAGTCTTGCATTAATACACACGCTGATCTTATCTGCTCTATTAGACGACCATACGGCCATGATGATTTATGCTCCTCTGAACACTCTTATGCTGCCTGCAGTTCATACATAGTTATATTGGTGGAAGGTGTTATTCAACAGACCCTTGGGGAAGGCCATGAGAGCTCAGCTTTAATACTGAGGCAATCGCATTGCTGACCTTCTGAGAGCGGCAGGATGAAATGGTCATTTAGTGCAGTTTAAAATGTGCTGTAATACTGCCAGGCTTCAAATTAGGACATTCAGGTGGGGGATTCTATAACAACGAACAGCACTTGTTCATATGTTCAGTTTGTTTATTTGGTGATCAGTGCTGATACTAGCGGCATCACACAAGTACAGAACATCTGCATGACTGCAAGTGTGATATTGCTTTAATAGGGCAGTTCAATGATCAAGAAGATGCTTAACTTGCCTTTTAAGGCCCGTTCACACCAAAAACAATAACTATAACGATAACAATAAAGATATAGTTGTAAAAATAATTCTAAATGTAAAAGAATATATCAGTGTCCATTCCACAACTATAGCAATAACGACACAGAGTAACAATATCATTTAAATTTTTTCCAGCTAATGAACAAAATAGTTAACATTATAGTTAGCATTCTTGATGTGAATGGGCCTTAGACATAATATTCCCAGTGCTTTGCTGTTGTTGTTGTTGTTGTTGCTTTGCCAACTAAAAAAGTTCCAAACAAAGACAAAGTGGAATCAGCTGTGCTTCACAGAAACCCACAGTCATGGTCTTTGTCCGAAATTGTCCCCATACCCTTTAAATAGGCCATTATTTAAGGGACAGCCATTTGTAGTGGTGTCCAAAACTATAGTGGGCATAAACGAGTGCACTCATTCAATCCCACAATACACTGCAATAATGAGTGTACAACAGATGCTCAATGGCTAGAGAATACCCATAATGCACTGTGACGGTCGCACTTAAACAATTCCTTTGTCTCACCAAAAGATGGCGCTCACAGCTCAATCATCCATCCATTTTCCAAACCGCTGGTTCAATGTGGGTACAGCGTAATTTCATACAGGTATAAATTCCTTTTAACTGATTATTAAATTCTTTAATTAAGGTTTCATTCCTGAATGAATTTGGGGTTTTGAATGAATCGGTTGAGTGAATGATTCATTGACTCATAATAACCCAATAGTCACTAGTTGCCACCTTCTGGAGTAACAATGTAACATCTCACTAGATTTTAGAGTTGGCATGAAATGAAAATTCACCCTCCCTAATTTCTAAATGCATTTTATTCGACTTATTGTGAATGATTTAACCATGCACGTTTTATGTTTATATATATTTTTTACCTGGCAAATTTTAATCAAAATATCATAATGCAAACTTTCATACGCAGCTGCGGTCTCCTGTGTTTGTATGCGTATGAATTGAAGTCAATGGATCATGAAGTCACAAAGTGACATCGAGGTCTGACATTCTGTCTGAAATACAAATACTGACAAGAAGAGTGATAAAAACAGTGAAAAGTTCTGGTGCTTTTGGACTGCATCCAGATATGCATACTTCCCTACTGTATAGTACGTGAAAATACTATGTCCGAATTCACAGTATTCATAAAACAGTAGGCAAAAAGTACCTAGTTGACCTACTATTTGCGGAAAGATTCTGAGGTGTTCATCTAATGGACACTTTACTATCCCATGAGGCCACGGGAGAGGAATTGTAAATGGCGGTAAAGTGACAACTGACGCTGTTGGTCACATATCAATGATAGACAAATGTAGTTCAGTACATCTGGATTACATTCATACTAGAACATACTTTTTTTTTAAAGGTCATGAACTAATTATTTATAAGTACCTACTATGTGACCTTGAACACAAGCCGAATCTAGGTAGTAATGTGTCTGACGCTGGACCAATCAAATTTGAGGGATGATTGTTTTACAATCTATAATATGACTAATTTACAGACAAATGAGGCATGTTGGTGCTAAAAAAAGTATGATAATGGCTTAATTTACATAAATTGACTGCACCATTGGATTTCTGGAGTCTACACTGGAAAAAAAAGAATTGTTGGTTTAACTTAAAAAAGTAAGTTACCTGGTTGCCTTAAAATTTTGAGTACATTGAAATAAAAAAAAATTGCGTTAATACAATGAAGACAATTGGTTTAATCAAAAGAAATTCAAAATAATATGTTATCTGATCCACATCAATTATCTAAGTTGATTTGACAAAAGAAAAAAGGTTGTGATAAATCATGAAAATATATATTTTTTTACAGTGTAGTGAATAAGATGCAGGTTTACCACATGCATTTGCCTTTTCAAAAAAGTTAAGTCAAGAAGAGGAAGAAACAAAATAAGACAATCTTGAAAGGACAGGAAGTTAGCGCTCTGCTAACTGTCAAAGCATGTTCATCTAATTCAAATGAGAGACACATCTATGAATGGCAAGAATGGACAGGCAAATGCATCTTAAACATCCTGCAGCTACTGTGTAGAGTGTGGAACAGTCAACAGTGCAGGTAAAGCGCTCTGAACATAACGCACTCTCAGTGACAGACGCACTTAACGGCTTTAGTGCAGAAGCTTGAGACGCAGCTAATGATGGCCCCGGCCCTATTAACTTCACCCAGGCTGAAAGACACATAGATTATTTATGCACAGAAAGATGTGTTGTACTGACATTGATGCAGAAAAATATATGACAGCCAAAGAGTCACGCACGCTAGCACAATGGTTTGAATAATGGCAGGATGACAGGCGGAAGAAAAAGGTGTGATTTAATGCAATTCAATGGTTGTTTTATATTGCATTAAGGTAGTCTGCGCTTTTAAAGGCTGATTCCACTCATTACGCTCCTCGGGTGATAAGATTTGTCGTTCTTTGAAAGTCTTATGTTTTGATGAAGCACAGACTGTTTTTTAGCCTTTGGTTGCAAGCTTGTTTTCTGAGAACTTTCCGCGTAAACCTTTGGAGAAACTGTTCTTCAGAGTAATGAAGCAATACATACCAACCTGGTTGTTTTTTTTATTTGAAGTATACTTGTCTGGAAAAAAATATATAATATTATAAAGATGAACCATGGCCTTCACTCACAGCCTTGGACCCCACAGTCTGAAACCAGAGTCTTTTCATCTCACGCTATTGACTAAACTGAAGATCAACCTGTGGGCCAACTGGTACCTCCACGACTGTCTCCCACCCATAACATTCTTCACCTCTGATGTGCACATGTTTGTCTTTCATTAGCTTTCATCTCTCTCTTTTTATTGAACTTAACCACCGGCATGAATGCGTTTGGCTTTGATGTGATGCTCAGCCTAGCATAAATCCATATTTACCCCACTGCTCATCTCCAAGCTAACAAACATTAGCCGTGCTGTTCTTTGATTAGCACGGGCTAAAGTCAGTGGTGTAAATCTGACACGTCTGCCTTGACTGCAACGATGTGTCTCATTCCACTCCCTATGACATGAATCAGTATATTATGAACATGGTTTTGATACACCAGCAAAGACCTTGATCTGCTAAACACTGGGACGCTGATGACTCAATTGCTTGCAACAATTGAGGCTTTAGCTATTTACTGTTGTATAACACAGCATAACTGATATGCTTATAGTATAGATTGTTTTGTTTATCAAGCATCTTCAATGTAGATCTAATGAAGGAAACCCAGCCTCTAGGGTTGTCAAAATTACCGACTTTGGTACCAAGTCGGTACTGAAATTTTAAAAATGGGACAAAACCATCATTTCTCCCTAGCATTTTGAGCACTGTTGAGCAGATTCTTAAACACTTCTGATTGGCCATTGTGTTCACATGCTCAACAGATATGTCTGTGATTGGATATACAATGATCAATGCTTAAAAAAAAAAATAAAAAAAAAAAAAACGTTGTAAATAGACATTTTAAGTGCTGTTGAGTGGATTCTTAAACACTTCTGATTGGCCATTGTGTTCACATGCTCAACAGATATGTCTGTGATTGGCTATACAATGATCAATGCTTAAAAAAACAAAAAAAAACAAAAAAAAAACAACATGTAAATAGACATTTTGAGTGCTGTTGAGTGGATTCTTAAACACCTCTGATTGGCCATTGTGTCCATGCACTCAACAGATATGTCTGTGATTGGCTACAATGATCAACACTTTAAACACATTGTAAATAGACATCTTTGACACTTTTCACAGAGCGCTTACACAGATACACACGGGAGCATTTGAAAGCAGATGTCTATCGGCTGATAGGTCTATCAGTGGATATATTAGGGATCCGCTGATAGACGCCTCGTAAGGACTCATAACATACTGCTCCGCATCACAAGTTTAATGCTGAACCAAGTGAGATATCTAGGAAATTTACAGACAGAACAGGCATATTTGGCACTATTACACCAGGGCTGCTCACAGAGGGCTACCTTCCTGCAGTCTTCAGTTACAACCCTGCTCCAACACACTTACCTCTTATATCTTGAACACCTTGATTAGCTGGTTCAGCTGTGCTTGATAAGGGTTGGAGCTATAGTAGCCCTCGAGGAGCAGGGTTGGAGACCCCTGTATTATACATTTGATCTAGAGGCCACTTGAAGGACAATCAAAGCAACTAATCGCAGTTTACTTGTGACGTTTAGTGACAGATAAATGTTTAAATGATAAATATATAATAACTACGAACTAAATTAGCACTGAAAAACAAAAAGAGGTATTGTCCTCCACTGCTTAGAGCTGGTTTGACAGGAGATGGAATGATCAGGGACTCTGTCCGTGATCCCAAAGCATGGTGTTGAGGGGTTTGCATTCCAAGAGGATTTGTGTCGGACTATCGATGATGGAGAACACTCTCTTAATGGAAGAGCTGTCTTCTTCGTTCACAATATAGTAGGGGTGTAACAGTACATGTATTCATCCCGAACTGTCACAGTACAATACAGTCAGTCACAGGCGATCCACACTCCAATCCAGAAGGGGGTGTGTGTGTGGTAATGCAATGCTGTTTGCTAACCACCACAACAGTAAAAAAGTGCAGGAGAAGAAAAAGAACAGATTATCTATGCATAGATATGTTTATGTGTAATCTCTCAACCAGTGTTGAGAAAGACGTCAATAAAACATCTTGAGAATAATATCTCACAAGCATTACATTTACCTCAGGCAAGTCATTTAGTGTCCACAGCATGTTAGTTCACTAGAAAAATAAACGCTAGAGGGAACCATTTCACTAAATATATGCACTATATTAAAACTAATTTTATAATAAGATTTATTTTGGAGACATACGAGAATAATGTGATGTTTTATATTATTGTATGCGCCATACAGTATTAGAATGTATGCTAATGCTATTAAGATTTGAGTATGAAAGCAAAGGATTTTCAATAAATAACAGTAGTTTGGTCCTTACATTCCTTACACTTGATTTTAATTTTTCACTGAAGCGAACTTCTTTGAATGCCAGGGAACCTAGGCAATGATTACACCCAATCCCAACTAATTCTAAATAGAATGAAGAGTTGACAAACTGTGACATCATAGCTCATGCACAAAGCCAAACAATTTTTCTGTGAACCTCACCAAAAGCATTTGTGAACAAAGGCTCTGCAGAGGGGCCCAAATTCTTCAAAGTGGCCAACAGAGCTAATTGTTTTCTTTTGTCTTTTAAAGTAACAAAAAAGTACAAAGAAGAAAAATCATAGCAATAAAGTGATTAATATTTTTAGCCCACAGTGAGAATAGAAGTCTAATGTTAAAATGAACAACTAGTTATGTAAATGAGTGGCTATGAAGGGGTCTTATTTGAAGTTGGAACGTTTGTTGTGGGCTCCCACTGTACTCTCTGCTTTCTCATCACAGCGAGGGACCTTTTAGACATTTCAGTAGGGAATTAATCTGAATTATTCATCTCGCTGATCCACAAATGATGTTGCCTCCAGACTCTTTTGGGCCTCTTGTTTTGTGGTACACAACACCCTTATCTGTTAGAAGACTCAAAATGTATTCTGGTTTGATAAAACACACACAGAGACAGACAGACAGACAGACAGACACACACACACACACACACACACACACACACACACACACACACACAGACAGACAGACAGACAGACAGACAGACAGACAGACAGATAGATAGATAGATAGATAGATAGATAGATAGATAGATAGATAGATAGATAGATAGATAGATAGATAGATAGATAGATAGATAGATAGATAGATAGATAGATAGATAGATAGATAGATAGATAGATAGATCTATCTATCTATCTATCTACACTACCGCTCAAAAGTTTGGGATCGGTAATATTTTTAATGTTTTTCAAAGAAGTTTCTTCTGCTCACCAAGGGTACATTTACTTAATTAAAAATACAGTAAAAATATAGTAATATTGTGAAATATTATTACAATTTAAAATAACTGTTTTCTATTTGAAATTATTTTAAAATGTAATTTATTGGCATCGTTAAAGGTGGTAAAGAGGTTCTTTTTGTCGACTGAGTTTTTGAAATGAGCGCATGGGTAAGAACAACCCCCCTCCTTCACAGCTCATTTAAAGGGGAACGCCTCCCAAAACTCATGCACGAGTATCGGAATACGAGTGTTTACCATTGGCATTCGCTAGGCACACATTTAATGACTAGCTAAAACATTCTGACTATGCTCAACATACAGCGATTGTGTCATGCTTCTGAAGCAGATTTATATACTTTCACATGGAATTTGAACACCAACTGTAATCGCAGACTGAACGCAACTGGCTCTGACTGGACGCGTTTGAGCGCGATCAGTCATAAGTATCAATTTACATTCATAATCAGCCTTACAAACGTTAAGTGTGTTCGCGACTTAAAGCCGTGGATTCATTATGTTGGACTCACCGCAGGTAACTCATAATCTGCTGTTGTTACTCCTGTCTCCTGACAAAAACATCGCATGCAGCGCCTGTGGAGTGTGGAAAGTTATTGGAGCTCGCAGCCGCGCTCGTCTCTCATATGGATCGTCATGGCAGTGATTGACAAGCCAGAGGGCCAATCGTTTACGTGATGATCGCGTAAACGATTGGCTGATGTTTTTAAGGCCCTACATCGTGCACAGATGATGTATATTAATATTATTACTTTCAGTGCACCTAATAAATAGTCTTTTATCAGTTAGTAAAGACAGTTTCAAGTTATATTGCAAAAATGTATAAAACAAAACATCCTCTTTAGCACCTTTAAGCCAGTCTTCAGTGTCACATGATCCTTCAGAAATCATTCTAATATGTCAATTTGTTGCTCAAGAAACATTTATTGTTTACGATTGTACAAAAAATTTGTGTACAATATTTTTTTTTTTCAGGATTATTTGATGAATAGAAAGTTCAAAGAACATTGTTTATCTGAAATCTAATCTTTTGTAACATTATACATGTCTTTACTGTCATTTTTTATTTATTTAATAAATCCCTGCTGAAAAAAAAATAATTTCTTTTCAAAAAAATAAAAATAACAATTTTTACTGACCCCAAACTTTTGAACGGTAGTGTATAATGCTACAGAAGCTTTGTATTTCAGATAAATGCTGTTCTTTTGAACTTTCTATTCATCAAGGAATCCTGAAAAAAAAGTACACAACTGTTTTCAACATTGATAATAATAACAAATATTTCTTGAGGAACTAATCATCATATTAGAATGATTTCTGAAGGATCATGTGACACTGAAGACTGGATTAACAATGCTGAAAATTCAGCTTTGCCAACACGAGAATAAATTACTTTGTAAAATATATTCAAATAGAAAACAGTTATTTTAAATTGTAATAATTTTTCACAATATTACTGTTTTTACTGTATTTTTAATTAAATAAATTAAGCCTTGGTGAGCAGACAAAACTTCTTTTAAAAATATTAAAAATCTTACTGATCCCAAACTTTTGAGTGGTAGTGTATATATATATATATACACACACACAAAATGGAGCTTGGATTCTTTGCCACTGTTGCCTTTTGGCTTCCTTAGTTGGGGACACTTAATATCTGGCAATATTACTGATTATTGATTACTGAATACTGCTTTATAACTGAATTGAAATAATTTCATATTTGATGATCTTTACACAGTTTTATTAAATGAAACTGAATCAACAAAGAACTGACCAAGCAGAACAATGACACTATGTTCTTTTTACAGCAGAATTTAACTCTGTTTGCCTCATTGAATAATTGTTTGTCTTGTTTATCCCTGTAAAGCTGGGTTCAAGGCTTGACATTAGCTTTTTTGCTCACCAGCCACTGTGGCTAGTGGTTTTCCAAAGTTACTAGCCACTCAGCTTTTTCACTCGCCACAATTTTGATATCAAAAAAACCCCCAAAAAACTGCCATATAGATATTTTTATTATTCTCTTATAATTTGGCAGCAGGTAAAGACACTCTCAAACACATATCTTCTATGTTCATCTGAGTTTTTTTCCTAATCATACCATTTTCTAGCTTCGTTTCTATCCCTATGGTGCTTTGCTGGTAGGCCTGCCTACTGTGAAACGTCACTGGTCCAATATTAATAATCAAATATGTTCTGATATGTTGCAATTTCATTTCACAGTAACATCCTGCCCTAATTTGCCTGTCAACACTGAATGTGAAACTGCAGCACAATGTGGCACAGCCAGGAGATACAATGTTTAATGCACTGAGAGTGAAAAAAAATGTTTGGACCAATGAGATTTCATTGTGGGCAGAATGTAGTGGCAAAGAAACTACTTCAGATTAACATGTTTTTCACATCTCTGGTTATGACTTTAAATGCAGTATTCAATAATTATTTGGAATTAATTGTCTCACAACAGATGTATCTATAGTTAATTCTACAATAAAAGATTAACAAAATAACAAAATAATCCCAATAATAAGGGTAACAGAGGAAGTATCTATGAAAACTGTAGTTTTTTAATCAAACACTTGAATATGTAAAGCCGAATGGGGGAAAGATCAAAGAAAAAGGCCATAGGGCACTCATATGTAGAGTTGTAGTAGAGTGAAGAGTCTTCCTGGTACTTTAATTAATTATTGAACCACAAAATATCCTCCAATGTGACTTGTAAAAGGAACCATGTGCAGGAGGAACATTTCTAGGGAAAAATATATGTCGGTTTGGCACATATATGGTGTGCGTGTGTTAAATGATTCAAAGGAAAGCCCAGAGAAAATAATATGTGTGCCACTTCTCTCTGTGTTTAGGATGGAAGTAAACCAATGAATGTCTTGTGTTTCAGCAAGCAAGAGTCAGTTTAAATGTTAAGTTAGACAAAATGTACCTTAACCCACCACAGAGAGGGGAGAGAGGGCAAAGGCCTGATAAATCCATGTCAGCAGGGCCAAAATGATCTATCACCTTATTCAAACAAACAAACTATCTGTTCACTGACACTCTCGGGCAGATGTTGTGTGTGTAAGTAGTGTCAGCACAGCTCCCCCAACCTTCATCACTCTTGTCTTATCTTGTCTTTCTGTCTTCTCCTCATTGCATGTGGAATAGTCAGAATATCCTGTTGCACTCACAATCCCTTTCCTGTTGTATTGGAAGGTTTGTCACAGTTGTAGAAAGGAATAGACAGCTGAGTTTGGAAAGACAAGATTCAACGGACAAGTGTCTGTGAAGTTTAATCTCAAAATACCCCAAAGATATTATAGCTTCTCAAATTTGCCTCTATTTGGGTGTGAGCAAAAACATGCCATTTTTGTGTGTGCCTTTAAATGCAAATGAGCTGCAGCTGCTTTTCAGAAGAGGGCGGAGCTTTAACAGCTCAACAACAACAAAGCTGGAGAATCTCACGCAGCCAAAATGAGGATTGTCAGTAACGGTGTTCAGCCTTACATTGTTCAAACCGGAGTCGACACTGATGGAGAGACTCAGGAAGAAGTTACAACTTTTAGAATGAAACTCGTTTCTGAATGGTTAGTGGATCAATGTATGTAGTTGCTGTGGAGTTGATTCAACTCATCGACTAGCATGTGGCGTCATGTTAATCTTTTGTTCAAATCCAGCATTGATTTGACCCCCGTTTGTGAAGCAGTCCGGCGTAAAATAAAGGCATGACAACAACACTCTACTACAACAACTCTTCCTCTTCTCTAAAGCAGCCCAACATGGCCTCACACCCTTTGTTGCGTGTTCACGGGGACAGGGTCTATGGAAATTTTAGTGTTAATTTGCTTCAGCATCTTTCAAACCCTAGCTCACTAAGGTTTGAATCAGGACAAATGAGCAGTGAGGTATTTTGATATTTACCTTAACCAGATGCCAAAATACTGCAGATTGCAATCAAAAAAGATTTCAATATGAACTCAGATGTAGCGAATTAACTCAAAGGGGAAATATCATGATTATTAATTATGATTAATTATGAATATGTAAATCCGTTTAACTGGATGTAGCTACAATAGGATTAATATTACAATCAATTAACCTGTTCGTCCAGTGAACACTCAGTGTTGATTGTTTATTAATTCTAAGAAATGTTAATTTCCAGGTTATGGAAAAATAACATTCTTATTGTATTGTACTACTCAGAGCACATAGTCAGGATCTAAATCACTTAAGAGGCAGTTTATTAGCAGTATGTATTGTGCACAGTCTTTATTAACTAACGAAATTAACGAAAGAGAGGGAGTGGCATTTTTAGCTGGATTTTAACCTCTGGTCAAAGTCACACCTCTTCGTTGTTGACCGGACCAATGAAGATGTTGTATTTCCAGGTGACAACACACCCCCTTGTCGGGGCTTTTACTACCAAGCAAGATTAACTAGCTGAGTTTCTGAAGAAGAACTATTAAAGATTCTTGTACTACTGATGTGTTGCACAGGTATGGACATACCGCATACACAAGCATTTAAATCTTCTCGATACGAACCCATAGACACTAAACGTGACATAATTAAAGTTACCTTAAATGTATCATAAAACATGTGAATACAATGAGTGTAATATAGTACACGGTAATAATGGATACCATTTCCTGGGATGTGCATGTTCATTTATAGAACAGTCTGTCTATACATTAATGCAAGAGAGTCTGTGTTATGTGGGGATAATGCAGGAATGGTGCACGTTTCCGTGTGTCTTAACAATAATCTAATTTTTATCTATTTTAATATCTTAAACCATAATGAGAACTCCATTGAGTCTCCTGAGCTATAAAAGAGCAACCTCTGAGCAATGATTTTTTGTGTGGATAGTGGATGAATACTGGAGGGCAGGACCTGGGAAGCTGCCCGCTCTACCTCTCTCACATTCCTGGCTTATGGGTTTCAATCAATACCCGCTCTCTGTGGTCGCCCAAAGCAAGCTGTTTGAAAAGTCAGAGTAGCATGAAATGGCCATTATTAAATTACTGCAATGGACACATTTAGAACACTATTGTATTAAGAAAAGCAAGCTCGCCAATTAGAGGAGTGAAGCATTAACAGTTCAGAGATGATTTGGGCTTGTGATCAGAGATGCATATTTTTGATTCCGGTTCTGTGGTGTATGTTTCACTACAGAAGTGCATTACTAGGACTGCATTGTGGGATGTGGGTTACATTATGAGGGTAGGTTAGTGAAGTCATTATATATATATAAAAAGTAAAATAAATGCAAATGCAAAAGCAAAGATTTTTTAAGATTAATATCACAGAATTCTGAGAATTGCGAGATACATAGTCAGAATTGTGAGTTATAAAGTCAAAATTGTGTAATATTATGTCAGAATTGTGCAATATAAAGTCAAAATTATGCGTTATAAAGTCCAAATTGAGCGATATAAAGTCAGAATTGTGGGATATAGTCACAATTCTGAGAAAAAAAGTCAGAATTGCAAGTTCAAATCTCACAATTCTGACTTTATAACTCACAATTTAAAGTTTAAATCTTGCAATTCTGAGATAAAAAGTCGCAATTACCTTTTTATTTATTTATTTATTTATTTTTTATTATTTAGTGGCGGAAACAAGACTCCATATACAGATTTATTGTTGGCAAAAAAATTATGTGAAAAAAAATATATATATTTTTTTTAATTGCAAGATATTAATAATGCACTTACAATGTTTTTAAGAGAATAAAAATAATTATATATATATATATATTTGAATATTTTCATATAAAATAAAATGTTAATCGACTTTACTCACAGTAAAACTGACTAAAATGAATTATGACATAAAAAATGTTGACAAAATATTTGTCAAAAGTCAAAACTAAGACTAAAACTAATAAACTATGTAGAAATGAAAACTATCGGCTGCCCTTTCACATAAACGTCACTGTACGTTTGGCTGTAGTAACAGGAGTGATTTGACCTCATTAAATTATTCATCATTGAGCTTTCTATACCATAAACTTGTAGTCAACTTTTTTTCTCCATTCCCCTAAACAAAGAGCATAGATAGATTTTATATAGTACTGTCCTTTATTTCTGCTGGCAGCATACCTCGAGCATATTTCAATCTCCAAATCAAACCAAGACATCTGGGGAAACGCTCCAGTGCGCTACACAGAACAGATCTATTTCTAGAGCATAAATGTGCTTTAGCTCCGGGAAGATGTCTAAAACAGATCTCACTTCCATCTGCAATCTCCTGTGTGGATGAATATTGTGTTACAGGTGATGCGCATCTTTTAAAACCCGCTTGACACACTGTTGGTCTGTATGGCCCTCGGCATCTATTGAGTGCTTCTGTGAAAGACGTTTTTAATATAAATTATTTACCACAAAGACGCACCGAGCACCTTGCTTGCTCCTAATTTTACAGCTGGTCAGGCAGAGCTACAAGAAGTAACCCCTGGTCATGTTTTGCAGAGGGAATTGCTTTCCTGGCACTCCTCTAATTTACATTGCCATTGAACAAAGTGTGTTATGATGTGTGCAGAAAACAACTATCCAGGACCAAGGCAGCGGAGGTGATTATTGGCATCTGTCTGCCCAACGCTTTTATTTACCAGTACTTTCCTTCCATACCTCAGGCATGATGCAGGTGCGAGAGAAAGCAATCTGCATTTGATTGGTTGTTTCATTGTCTGTTCAACTGACCCATAAACTTGCTGCATATCTCTGTAAGACTGCTTGCATGTACAACAAAATGCTGAAAACAATAAAAAATCAGCTCATTATGCTGCAAAAATTCATATTTACATAAAATTGCCAGCTTTTACTTTGAAATGTAAATTGATATGTGCATGATTAGAATGCAGATAAAGGTAAAAATGTCTAAAAATGTTGATTGGGTATTAAATCCAATGAAAGAGCACTGCCTAAAAATGTTTAGTTATTAAAGTAACACTTTATAATAAGGTTTCATTAGCTGACATTAGTTAAAGGGTAAGTTCACCCAAAAAATGAAAATTCTCTCATTAATTACTGACCCTCATGTTGTTCCACACCTGTAAGACATTCGTTCATCTTCAGAACTCAAATTAAGATATTTTTGATGAAATCCGATGGCTCAGCGAGGCCTCTATTGACAGCAAGTTAATTTACACTTTCAGATGCCCAGAAAGCTACTAAAGACATATTTAAAACAGTTCATGTGACTACAGTGGTTCATCCTTAATGTTGTGAAGCGATGAAAATGCTTTATTCAAAAATATCTACTGATGGGCGATTTCAAAACACTCCTTAATGAAGCTTTACAAATCTTTTGTTTCAAATCAGTGGTTCGGAGCATGTATCAAACTGCCAAAGTCACATGATTTCAGTAAATGAGACTTTATGTCATAAGTGTTTTGAAATTTCAGTGGTTCACCACTGGGGGGCGTGGGTTTGGCAGTTTGATACACGCTCTGAACACTGATTCGAAACAAAAGATTCGTAAAGCTTTGAAGAGCTTTGTAAAATTTTGTTGAATAAAGTCGTTATTTTGTTTTTTGTTCCGCAAAAAGTATTCTTGTCACTTCATAACATTAAGGTTGAACCACTGTAGTTACATGAACTGTTTTAAATATGTCTTTAGTAGCTTTCTGGGCATCTGAAAGTGTAAATTAACTTGCTGTCAATGCAGGCCTCACTGAGCCATCGGATTTCAACAAAAATATCTCAATTTGTGTTCTGAAGATGAACAAAGGTCTTACGGGTTTGGAACAACATGAGGGTGAGTAATTAAAAACAAAATTTCCATTTTTGAGTGAACTAAACCTTTACTTTAGTTAACATGAACCAAGAATGTTCAAAACTTCTACAGCATGTTTTAATCTTAGTTAATATTAATTTCTACTAATACAGTTACTAATACATTATTATTTATGATTTAACATTAGGTAATTCACTGTGAACTAACCTGAACAAACTATGAATGACTGTATTTTTATTAACAATTATTAACAGAGATGAATAAACTTGTTCATGTTAGTTAATGCATTAAATGTAACAAACCTTACTGTAGTGTTACCATTATTACAATAATTACATGTAACGTGTAACAAGTACACTGTAAAATAGTGTTACCAAATATCTGTTTAAAATCTTTTTTTCCCTTTTGAAATTACTGCATGTCTCATATTTTGAAAGCAACATTTTATTTTGATTCAGTGTGTTATATAAATCAAAACAAGTAACCCAAACTATCACCCAAAGCTTGACAAGAAACACAAAACAAACAAGACTAATAATTCCAAGAATTCACCAGACAAACCACGTAACAAACCTAGACATAAGCCCTATTCGGACGGGACTAGTTTTCCAAACGACGTTTGAGTAACAATTCTGATCAACCTACGTCTGTGATTTTATGTACGGATTCGGACGGAACATCTCCGTGTTTATTATCGGTAGGAGTGTCTGTGTTTTACATGTGGGCATTTCAGAAGATCGCGTGTTCAGAATGCGTGGATTGCATATGGTCATATGACCGATCAATGGCAAGATGGCGGCGAAGAAGAAAGTGACGCAACACTGGAGTAGGGAGGAAACATTAGCTTTCATTACTGTTTGGAACGAACCTACGTTTCAGTTTCAGTTTTTTATTTCTTTGCAGTGTACCAAACACATCTACATCCATTGTCGGTGCGCAAAAAGCAGAAACTTGAATACCGGTGCGATAGCGAGAGATTGTACGGTAGTTCACGTTGACCAAAACACACAAGAAAAAGCGATTTTCGGAAATCACAGACATTCGCATTCGGACGGGATTAGATTTCTTGGAGGACCGCCGAGTTTGACGAAAAACAGTAGGTAATTTGCTCTGGACTTTTTACAAAGGTCGTGTGAGAAAAAGAAAAACATGGCAGATTCAGACGGGATAAAAATCTCAAAGTACATCTGTGAAACAGACATTTCTCTAACGTCCCCCTGTGAAACTAGTCCCGTCCGAATAGGGCTAAAGACGAGAGGTAAACACAGGGGTGCAAATACACCAGAACTAATGATAAAACAAGACACACCTGGATGCCATCAGTTTGGGGTTAGCAAACAAAACACAAGAAAAGAACATCAAAAACTAACTTAAAAGTGGAAGCCAAAAGGAAAATATAAAAATAAATCAGTTGAGAACACAACAAAACATCCTCAGATCCCTTACACACAGCAGCCAGTTTGACTGCAGAACTGTTGAATGAGCAGAATGTGTTAGTTTAAGATCATGTTATATAAAATGCTAGAGTCCTAACGGTCCTACAAACAATGCAATATTTTTTTCTCTTTTTGGATTGGATTGAACAGAGATTTAGTTAAAATGCATATAAATGATACATGATTCTATATGATAAATAACTATACTATTCTGAGAAAGTAAGATGCCATTTACGTACACTTGGTATGAAGCAATAAGAAGTGGTCATACTGTAACTACTGTACATACAAAATGTTTTGTTTTTTTGTCATCAAATTACTAATACCACATTGGAAGGTAATCAGAAACAAACCTGTCAATCAACCACTGCAAAACAAGGATATTAAATTTCGTTCATATTCAAAACACAAATGAAGATATTTTGATGGGCACCACTTGATCAAGAGCACCTCAGTCATTTCCTGATGGTATTGAGAATCAAACCTGCAACCTTCAGGTTACCAGTCTGATTTTCTAACCATTAGGTCATGATAAAGAGTTTGTATGAATGGGTGGTTAAGTTAAAATTTTCTGAGAGACTTGATCGCTTTATATGATGAACAGATTACATTTAGTTAATATTCACATATAAACACTGATCAGTGAACAAATACAGAAGCTCAACTGTACCAGCTTGATGTGTAAAAACAAACCTCAGTGGTTTTTGCAGAAGCTCAAACGTGCTGCATAACACACGAGAATGAACCTCATTGGTTCTCTGACATCGGTGTCTCCAGAAAATTTGGACTAAACCACTCATTCATATGGATTACTTTTACAATCTCTTTATGAACTTCTCTTTATGAAACATCAAAGTGGTAGTTGCATGGACTGTCAGTGAAGGCACATAAATCTCTCAGATTCCATTAAAAATATCTTCATTTGTGTTTCAAAGATGAATGAAAGCTCATAATAAAATTAGAATCAACACTGGCTTGGCTTTTCGGAGGCTGCGAGAACTGAGGGATTTGAAATGTTGTAAAACGACATAGAGATGGCGTTTTTATTACACAGCAGGTGAGTAAGGTATTATACTGAACAGATAAATTGCCAAATGTAGCTCTCTAACTGAGTTCATTGTAAAGCATTATCTATTGTGAAGAGTCATTTCATTATGGGCTGTTGTAGTGCTGTGCTGGAATTTGTTTTCAAGGATGTCCCTATTATTAATGGCTATAGCTACAATAACATCTTCAGGTATTTAGTTTGAGATCCTTACCTTCTAAACTGGTTATATCTTTTAAGCCTAGTAGTGAATGTTTAATAAGCAGAGGGATAATCTCTCCCTTTTTTTTTAGTTATGAAAAATAACCATATTCATCTGCACAGTCACGCAAGCAATTACATATTTTAAAAAGGCATTAATATAAAATACTAAATCAATTATTCTATTTAAAAATGGTTTTGTGTTACAATCTTACCTCAAAGGTCTAATTTTAGCTTTTCACACACACACACACACACATATATATATATATATATATATATATATATATATATATATATATATATATATATATATATATATATATATATATATATATATATATATATATATAAAATCTGTTAAATTTAAGGTAAAATAATGTATTTCATTAACTGATATAATGTTAATTTACCAACCTAATGAAGTATTAATATCTGTTTTGTACCTTTATAATACACTGACAGTCACCAAACACAGTGGTGATAAGAGTCACATGATGAATCAAAGTTCATCACAAGCATCACAACACTAACATATAGAAGGTGCACACAGTGTCATTCACACACACACTAAACACCATCATGGTAACATGCATGACATTTTAAAAATGCAATAAACATTAATTTAACAACATTAGATGTAACATAGAACCCTAATGTAAATAACTGATTAGAAAAATATATCAAATGTGAATTGTCACGCAGGGAATTGTGGGAATGTCAATTTACGAGTTTTCACTGTAAAAAAAACTGAATTTAATGTTTTTTTTCCTGTAAAATTACATTAAATGTACCGTTAGATCTATTACAGCTATTCACCGTATATAGTACGGAAACTTTCTGTAAACCAATTGACAGTTTTTCATCAAAGCATTTTTACAGTTTTTTACTGTTAAAATCACTGTCATTTTTACAGTATATATATATATATATACACACAAACCCGATTCCAAAAAAGTTGGGACACTGTACAAATTGTGAATAAAAAAGGAATGCAACAATTTACAAATCTTATAAACTTTATTCACAATAGAATATATATAACATATCAAATGTTGAAAGTGAGACATTTTGAAATGTCATGTCAAAAATTGGCTCATTTTGGATTTCATGAGAGCTACACATTCCAAAAAAGTTGGGACAGGTAGCAATAAGAGGCCGGAAAAGTTAAATGTACATATAAGGAACAGCTGGAGGACCAATTTGCAACTTATTAGGTCAATTGGCAACATGATTGGGTATAAAAAGAGCCTCTCAGAGTGGCAGTGTCTCTCAGAAGTCAAGATGGGCAGAGGATCACCAATTCCCCCAATGCTGCGGTGAAAAATAGTGGAGCAATATCAGAAAGGAATTTCTCAGAGAAAAATTGCAAAGAGTTTGAAGTTATCATCATCTGCAGTGCATAATATCATACAAAGATTCAGAGAATCTGGAACAATCTCTGTGCGTAAGGGTCAAGGCCGGAAAACCATACTGGATGCCCCAGATGATCTTCGGGCCCTTAGACGGCACTGCATCACATACAGGAATGCTACTGTAATGGAAATCACAACATACTTCCAGAAAACATTGTCGGTGAACACAATCCACCGTTGCTGGCCAAAACTCTATAGGTAAAAAAAGAAGCCATATCTAAACAGAAGTGCAGGCGTTTTCTCTGGGCTGAGGCTAATTTAAAATGGACTGTGGCAAAGTGGAAAACTGTTCTGTGGTCAGACGAATCAACATTTGAAGTTATTTATGGAAAACTGGGACGCCATGTCATCCGGACTAAAGAGGACAAGGACAACCCAAGTTGTTATCAGCGCTCAGTTCAGAAGCCTGCATCTCTGATGGTATGGGGTTGCATGAGTGCGTGTGGCATGGGCAGCTTACACATCTGGAAAGGCACCATCAATGCTGAAAGGTATATCCAAGTTCTAGAACAACATATGCTCCCATCCAGACATCGTCTCTTTCAGGGAAGACCTCGCATTTTCCAACATGACAATGCCAGACCACATACTGCATCAATTACAACATCATGGCTACGTAGAAGAAGGATCCGGGTACTGAAATGACCAGCCTGCAGTCCAGATCTTTCACCCATAGAAAACATTTGGCGCATCATAAAGAGGAAGATGTGACAAAGAAGACCTAAGACAGTTGAGCAACTAGAAGTCTGTATTAGACAAGAATGGGACAACATTCCTATTCCTAAACTTGAGCAACTTGTCTCCTCAGTCCCCAGAGGTTTGCAGACTGTTATAAAAAGAAGAGGGGATGCCACACAGTGCTAAACATGGCTTTGTCGCAACTTTTTTGAGATGTGTTGATGCCATGAAATTTAAAATCAACTTATTTTCCCCTTAAAATTATACATTTTCTCAGTTTAAACATTTGATATGTCATCTATGTTGTATTCTGAAGAAAATATTGAAATTTGAAACTTCCACATCATTGCATTCTGTTTTTATTCTGTACTATTCGACTGACTAAATCTCAAAAATGCTGATATTCAGATAAAAAAGTAAATAACATCTAAAGTGTTGAGGTGAGATTTTGTACCATCTATAAACAAGAAAAAAAAGTGGGGCACTCGTGGACATCTTACCCCAGTTTACCATATGTCTATTCTTACTGCGTCATCCCTGTTGTGTCACTTGTTTTGAAGTCAATTGTGCACTAATGCGAGGATTATTATTATGACATTTAAACTTTCTTCCTTTGGAGAGCATTCCAAATCTGTAACTTGTGATGTTCCATGTTGGTTGGGAAGCTGGCATATATACCTATGTAGGCAGTGAGGCAGCTTACTAGGTTTTGGAACAGTTCTAGTATGTCAGGTACATACAAACTGAATCTGAGTTCCCTTTTCATATCTCGCCAGCAGCTGTTTGTAAGGTGAAGCAAACCACACAACACAACACATCTACTATCTCCATCCTTTGTTCTGTTTCCTCCCAAAAGCTTCTGCTAGATAAACAAGCTCTGTAGACAAACATAACCCCCCAGAGTAGATTAGATAGCAGTGCTTTACGCTGGCACACATGGACCCGTCCAAAACTGGAGAAGCTACGTTGAGAGGAGCCAGTTCAGGATTGAGAAACGTCTGGCCTCCTTCCAGAAAGAGTGTTGAGCGAGACTTGGAACGGCGCTGGCGCCCTCCTAGCTTGATGGATGTGTGACGCTTCCTTACCGAGCAGAGAGAGCATCAGACAGCTGTACGATTGTCTCAGGACATCCGAGAAGAGAAGAAAGCCTGCCAGAGACATTAGAGATTCCTCTATCCATGCTGCACATGTCTCATCCAATTCTCTTCCCAAGCCTCTCTGCTTTTTTCCACAGGAATCCAGCAGAAGTCTCACTTGAAACGCACACACTCACATACGCCGCTGCAATCCGTTTGAATGATAAGGCTTTCCTAGACCGTGACGGAAGGGAGGAGAAAATGCTTAGGGAGCTAGAACTTTCCAGAATGATCTCCTGATAGCGATGTGGTTCGCTATATGGTTCACTCTTATAGTAATGCCATTGAAAGCAAACGACCCAAGGAGGAAATCTCATTGAGAAGCGTTATGGTTTTCCTCCAGAAACAGGGGCGGTTAAGCTCTTTGATGAGGAACACAAGAAAGCCATTTTTAAATTATATTTTACATTTTATGGCAAAACGTGTTCAGATATGAGTCTCTAATTTTTAACAGCAGGAATTAGATGGATAATATCGGAATAAAAAGAATGGCACTATGCAGTGAAGCAAAAACGTAAACCTTACAAGAGAAGTAATAACGCTTTAACTGTATACAGACCCCTGCATTATTTATGGACTCAACTTTCAGCTGCCACACACCAAAGTGTTCTCAATAATTTATCCCCATGGAGACACATGTCAACTTGTGCAGTTGGACACCTCATGAATTTCAAATAAATCATGCAAAACAAAAAAAGAGACATCATTAGCGCTGCTTAAAAAAAACTGCTTTGCTAAAATATTAGTATGGCTAACAGGGTTTGGTTTCATGCAGCAGGACTGGGATTTGATGATATATTGAGATTAGTTAAAGTATATTAATAATGTCATATTATATATTAATAAATTTCAAAAGAGCACATTTCACAGAGACTGACACACTGCATGAGCTGATGTGTGTTAGAAACAATGTTATATGTAATGTCATATAGGCTGTTGAAATGCCATAATGTTGTGTTGAAAGTTTCTTTGAGGCAGTGTGTGTGTGTGTGTGTGTGTGTGTGTATACACTGCCCAGCCAATAAATAAATAAATAAATAAATAAAAATATCTGTTTGGATTTAAATAGGTAAATAAGAGTCTATGATTGGATCATTATTGCAGTGATTAAGATGTTTCTAGCATGTTATATGTTTGGCAATGGTTCTTTTAACCCTAATCAATGGATTGTGTAGCTTTTCATTTCTTAAACAACCACGTAGGAAGACATATCATGGCCATATTCCAGAATGAAAATGTAAAGATTCTTCAGGTTCATATTGTGAAAGAATGGTTCAGAGAGCATGAAGAATCATTTTCACATGTGAATTGGCACCTCTGAGTCCAGACCTTAATTTCATTGAAAATCTTTGGGATGTGCTGGAGGAGACTTTACAGAGTGCTCACTTCTTGCATTGTCAATTGTCACCTGACCAAACATTTATGCACCTCTTGATGGAAATAACATCACAACATTTATTTCCATTAAGAGGTGCAGGCCTGTTGCAGACATAATTAGGCTATATTTATAAATGAGACCTGCCACCTTCAACTATGTTAAGTTTACACTCACAGTTTTTAGTTGAGTCTCAAATGACGCACTATACACTATGCACTTATACACTATGTATTTATGCACTATATGTACTCATCCATGTAGTTTGTGAATTGTATAAGGTTATTTTGTCATTTAACATCTGATAGCCCCTTCCCCTCCACTATGTAATTAAAGCTGTGACAGTTGAGTGCATGAAATGTCCAATATTCCACACTTGGTTTTTTCCATTAATTTAGTGCATCATCCGGGTATTTAAAGTGTACTTTTTCTTTTTGGAATTTTCAGTGTGAAGGCACTACTCACACTATTTATACTTCAAAACGTCATAGAATAGTGCATACGTACGCGAATAAGGACACATCTTTTGTTACACATCAATATGCTAGAGATTTACATATTTTATTGCTATTTGGTATGTATTGTGTTTTTATCATTGTGTTGTCTGAGGAATTGAAAAGCTTTTGTGCCTCATGTTTACAAAGTATAGGCACAATGCAAAAGGGTTTGGTGTCGTTTTGTAGGATGGACTATCTTGTGTTTTTGGTGTTAATATTGCATTTGGTCTGTTTCAGCAATAATATAGGATGTTACTGTTTTGGTGAAAGTCTGTTTCTTGGATCATAAAAATGTGTGCCCCCCAATGAAAACAAAATTGCACACACACACACACACACACACACACACACACACACACACACACACACACACACACACACACACACACACACACACACACACACACACACACACACACACACACACACACACACACACACACACACACACACACCCACACACACACACACACATGTTTGTTTTTGTGAATTGTGGGGACTTTCCATAGACTTCAATGCATTTTACACTGAACAAACTGTACATTCTATCCCCCTACCCTGCCCCTACCCCTAAACCTAACCCTCACAGGAAACTGTGCAAACTTTTACTTTTTCACAAAAACTCATTCTATATGATTTATAAACCCATTTACATTGTGGGGACCGCTGGCTGGTCCCCACGATGTAGGTGAACTCAGGTTTATATTACATCATGGGGACATTTGGTCCCCACAATGTAATATAAACAAAAGCACACACACACACACACACACACACACACACACACACACACACACACACACACACACACACACACACACACACACACACACACACACACACACACACACACACACACACACACACACACACACACACACACACACACACACACACACACACACACACACACACACACACACATATGCAATTATTGTTATTATTAATGTTATTATTAGTATTTTGTCTTAAATTAAAATATATTGTGGACTAAGACTGGGTGGGTTTTCTATTTCCAGGAATGGGAGGAAAAAAAAAAAAAAAAAAACCTATATGGTGATATACTGTTTCCGTGATATGGAATTATTTATACTGCGATATATTCACACTGTGGTATTTTGGTCACACCAGCCATCCCTATTAAAGACTAAAGGATTGAGTCTCAAAGGTCACGCCTGTTATGGGAAGACTTATGGTCTCATATGCACAATCGAATATGTGGATATGAATATGAATTATGCCCAAACCCATCTGAATTATGCATTTAATGTATAATCTAAGTGAGAACAGGGGTTCCAATGGTCCAGGAATACCATATTCCCCGATACTGTATTTCTATGGTGGATATTTCTACTTTTTTTTCTCGGCTAAAAGTTAGTCCTTGAGAGTTGAATGAAATGTTCAACAACAACAACAACAACAACAAAAAGTCATAGAAAAACTCATGGCAATTCACTAGACCTTGGAGATATTTATTTAGTTGTTTTGTAGAGTGTAAGCTGTTGGCAAAAAGCTTTTCCCTCCTTTGTTTTGGTGTTGTATCAGATACACTGTACAATCATTGTTCACTCTATGAAGGCACAGAGCAACGCTCAACACTCTTCACTCTGATACTTCTCTCTCTATAGATTTCATATAGATTTGTAACAGTGCAGACTCAGAGTTGAGCTAGGGAATTTAAGAATAATGATTTTAAGTTCATAGAACAAGGTCAACAAACGTCTGAAACTAAACACATCACAAGTTCTCCATCACATATGTTTCAATAGATTCTGTTCAAGCATAAACAATGCAGATGACATTATGGCTTCTTCATATTTACAGTAATATCCATATTCCATCAATATTTACTAAACAGTACACATGTGGTACATTTCATGTTCACCTTGGTCAGCGAAAGCAATAAGGCCACAAGGTTGAATCTGAACACGAGGTTGTTTGTGTTAATGTATAATTGTATATGCAGGTAGGAGGTTTTATTGTAACTCTTCAAAGTCATTCACTAATTGAGTTTTAGTAGGCATTCTCCCAGCTCCATCAACCTATTTTTGCTCATTTGGATCATTATAAAACCTCTTAGCATTTGACCTAAATAAATCATTTATAACATTAGGAATTGGTTAGTTTTACAGCAGTACAGCTCAAGGAATCAACACCCTGATTCAGAACTGGCGCATAAATCACGTTGACCCTGCTGCTGTCCAGATAAACATATTTTAACCGCTGCTACTTTAGAACCTGAATGCAATAAAACGCAACATCTCTCCTCTAACCTTCTCTCTGTGTGTCTGAGAATTTAAAGTTCTCAGGATAGGCTATCAGATAACGTCCAGTTGAAAACTTCACATATAGTAAGAAAAAAAATCTTCTATGAAAGAAGAAGAAGAGAACATAACAAGAAGTTGCATCACTCTGACTCATAGCCTATCCTGGTTAAAAGCATGTTAAAGGATTAGTTCATTTCAGAATTAAAATTTCCTGATAATTTACTCACCCCCAATGACATGAGGGTGAGTAAATTATCAGGAAATTTTAATTCTTAAGTGAACTAATCCTTTTCGTTTATGTCTTTCTTTCTTCAGTTGAAAAGAAATTAAGGTTTTTGAGGAAAACATTCCAGGATTTTTCTCCATATAGTGGACTTCAACAGTTACCCACAGGTTGAAGGTCCAAATTACAGTTTCAGTGCAGCTTCAAAGAGCTCTACACGATCCCAGACGAGGAATAAGAGTCTTATCTAGTAAAACGATCGGTCATTTTCTAAAAAAAAATACAAATGATATAGTTTTTAACCACAAATGCTTGTCTTGCACTAAGCTCTGCAATGCACCACGCATTACATAATCACGTTGGAAAGGTCATGCGTGACGTAAATGTTTATTAGGAAAAACAAAAATGCTTCTCTTAGGCCCCGATCAGACAAAACGCGTTTCTTAGGTTTGAAAACGCGAGGTGCAATGCACTGTCATTTTTTGATTGACTTTTTTTAAATTAGAAAAGAGCAGTGCGCTGCATTTTTTGTTTTTTAACCACCGAATCAGCCGAATCAGTGTCTAATCAAGGATTATACCGTGAGCGCTCTGGAATCATTGGTTTCCTGTTAAGTACACTGTCATATTAACAGAAACTTGTTAAAATTGTGCTAGGTGGGGTTCATGAAGTCATACAGCTCCGGGTAACCTGCGTGTCTCCTCCATCATTGCAGTCTCCTGACGTTCCAAGCAACCGTAAGCTTCCATCACCTCAACAGAAGGCCCGCCTCTCCATTCATTCGACTAGACAATGAAAAGAAAAAAAGCAAATAACATTGGGGTTTTTTTGCTCAGAAACGTGTTCTGTCTGATCGGGGCCTTAGTCTATACAATGAATTTAGACACAGTACACAATACATTGTGAAAATGAACTTTGGCTTTTGGAATTTCTGGCTCCGTGTGCACATTATTTACGTTCACAGTCCTATTTCTATATGGTCTACAGCCCATGCAACACTTTCAGTGCACACAGACCTCCATTTACCAAAGTAGATGGAAGGCGACAAGTGCTGAACCCTAAGCCAAATCCTCCACTGCTGGGTCCATTTAATCTACACATGGAAATGAAGCAAGTGTTACATGGCCCACTCCGGAGGAGGTCACTTGAGAACTAATCAGACTGATCCATTTATTCAGCTCCCCAAGAAGTGTCTAGTGCATAACACTATTGCAAATGCTCTCCATTCTGTGCTCAGTTACCCATGCTCAATTTTTTCAAATGAGGCTGAGGGATCAGACCAGATTCTGCACATGTTTACATAGGTGAATCCTAAATGTGTGATGGTACTAAGGTGTCTCATGTGACAGGGCCGTTTAAATGAGACAGAGAAGAACATTTAACCTCAACCCTGCTTAATGCATGGAATAACTGCATCTCACACTATCTGGAAATTTCATACTGTCCTAGTCATCTGCTGGGGTCAGATATAATTTTCAATATTTTCCAATACATTAGAGCTAATACTCTGGCAGCGAAGTCTATCTGTGATGTCTTTAAACCAATATTTGTGATTAATCACCCGTCATTAATACTGATCTTATTACAAAATACGAATATATGCCCGATTGGATATGGTAATGGTCAGCTCGTATAATAAAAGAAATGTCAGTGTGTGACTGAATAGAGATGACTATCGTTTTGATCATATTTCAAATGCAGTAATATTGCAGCTGACATTAAATTAGAATAGTCCGATAGCTTCTACAATTATTCCCCTAGAGCTAAAGGGGGAAAAAATGCAATTCATTTCATATTTGGCTGTATTCCATAAGCGCAAAATGAAAACAGAACATATCAGATGCTCACATCCGTCAATGCAAGACTGCGGGAACAGAAAGTGACTTAAACGCATAAATTAGCAAACAAACCAATCAAAAGTAGCTACATACATAAAACTGACAAATAGCATCTATTTCAAAATACTTTCTGAAATATACTTCTAAATATGTAAAGTTTGTTTTCACTGTTGAAAGTTTTAGCTTAAACTATTAAAGGATTAGTTCACTTTCAAATGAAAATTACCCCAAGATTTACTCACCCTCCAGCCATCCTATAGGTGTATATGACTTTCTTCATTCTGATGAACACAATTGGAGATATATTAATAAATATCCTGAAGCATCCAAGCTTTAGAATGGCAATGAGCGATACCAATGAGTTTGAGCTGAAGAAAGTGCTTCCATCCACATCCATCGGGGGGTGGGGTGTGTGTGTGGGGGGAAGCGATGCGTTTGTGTAAAAAAAAAATCCATATTTAACAAGTTATGAAGTAAAACATCTAGCTTCCACCAGACCGCCTTCCGAATCTGTATTCAACTTACGAAGAAAGTGTAAAACTCTTGCAGTTCAAAAAGCTTATGCTACATCCTACACCTTCCCTATTCAACTTACGGAGAAAGCTTAACTGACACGAGGCCAGTTTACACTTTCTTCGTAAGTTGAATATGGAAGGCAGTCCGGAAGCTAGATATTTTACTTCATTATAAAGCTTGGATGCGTCAGGATATTTATTAACATTTCTGCGATTATGTTCATCAGAAAGAAGAAAGTCATATATACCTAGGATGGCTTGAGGGTGAGTAAATTTTTCATTTTTCATTTGAAAGTGAACTAATCCTTTAATAGTGCTGATGTCCAAACAATACAATTTGCCCTACTGTATAGCACCACCCTGTGGAAGTTTGTTTCCGCCATGAAATAAAAAATAAAAAAGTTAATTGCAACTTTTAATCTCACAATTCTGACTTATTTTCTCACAATTGTGAGTTTATGTCCGAGTTGCATGATAAAAACTCACAATTGCGAGAAAAGTTAGAATTGCGACTTTATATCACGCAATTCAGACTATAACGTGCAATTCTGACTTCATAACTCGCAACTGCGTGTTTAAATCTCGCAATTGTGAGAAAAAAGTCAGAACTGTGACATAAAAAGTCGCAATTACCTTTTTTAGTTTTTTATTTATTAGCGGAAACAAGCTTCCATATTAAAGCAATATAGAAACATACAGTACATACTTAAAAATAGATTTTTTTTTAACAGGTGCAAGAACGTTTACCATCCATCGAACCTTTTCATTGCACAAAAGGTTCTTTATAGTGGAAAAAGGTAAAAAGAAAAAGAACTGTTCACAAAACCTTTATTTTTAAGTGTATAAGAACCTTTATTTCTGTCTAAAACACAACTCAGATACATATAATTCAATTTGACCATATTTGTAAGGACTTTTCTTCAAGTGTACAATAAGAAGTAACAGACAGAAGCAGAGAGACTGGAGTTCTCTGGATTTATTGAATTTGGTCACTCAGAGGTAGTGTGCTTCATACGTCCTTTCTATTTTCTGTCCATACTAGGGGTCCACAGAACTTCCGGATTATATAATGGGTCGACAGTGTAGCTGAACACACTCCTGCTGCACCATTACAGCACAATTTCATCATCTGGGGAGAAAATTATGACAGGCAGCCATTGCATATTTTATTTTCATTTCACATGTCTTTAATTTAGTCTGCCCAGGTGAAGTCTAAAAGCTTTGAACATAGTTTGCTGGAAATATTGTAAAGCATCAGCGGCACTTTTGGGGGGAAAAATATCAGAGTTTAAGAATGTGTTCTCTTTCAGTTTATGAGATGGAATTTATTATATTATATTATATTATATTATATTATATTATATTATATTATATTATATTATATTATATTATATTATATTAATTATATTATATTATATTAATTATATTATATTATATTATATTATATTATATTATATTATATTATATTATATTATATTATATTATATTATATTATATTATATTATATTATATTATATTATATTATATTATAATTTAAGCATTTACACTACATTTAAAGGGTTAGTTCACCCAAAAATGAAAATTCTGTCATTAATTACTCACCCTCATGCCGTTCCACACCCATAAGACCTTCCTTAATCTTCAGAACACAAATTAAGATATTTTAGTTAAAATCCGATGGCTCTGTGAGGCCTCCATAGGGAGCAATGAAATGAAGCAGTGTTTTGAAATCGGCCGTCACTAAATAAGTCGTTATTCAGTTTTTTTTGGCGCTCCAAAAATATTCTCATCGCTTTATAATAATTTTAATATTGAACCACTGTACTCACATGAACCAATTTAAATATGTTTTTAGTACCTTTGTGGATCTTGAGAGAGGAAATGTCATTGCTCCCTATGGAGGCCTCACCGAGCTATCGGATTTCAACTAAAATATCTTAATTTGTGTTCTGAAGATTAACGAAGGTCTTACGGGTGTGAAATGGCATGAGGGTAAGTAATAAATGACAGAATTGAACTAACCCTTTTAGCAATACATTCTTCTCCACTGATTAGATATACGTATTCCTTTCGATTTAGTTTTATATAATATCATCTATCCAGAAATGAGGCCATGTTGTGTGCATGATGAGATGTTTATGGGTAATTAATACGGAAAATAAATAAATGTATTATCATAGACTTATGGCAGTTATTTGAATTTCTTTGAATTGTATTTTAATTACATCCGTAAATCAAATTACAATTGCAGTTCTGCATATAGTTTTCTATTTCAAATTCAGTATTTAAACAGATATTTGAAAGGCATTCTCAACAGTATTCTAAAGAGTGTATGACCCAGTCTCTCTTTTGCTTTTCTCTTTTTTCTCTGTCATCATATCTGACAAAACATGATACATGAAACACCCGTTTAAGCTTGCAAAGTCATAGGACAAAGTCCCGTCAAATGGCATGTGAGCTTAGTCTTTCTCAATATTTGGGTGGAATGTATCAGTCTCCAGCGCTTTGTGACATATGATCTAGTGTAATAGCTCCACGTCCCTGAGGCACAGATGAATGATGGAGAGATGGAGGCATGACATTCAAAGACTGACAGATTGAGTGGCAGAGATTTGAGTATCTGATTATCTGCAGTTTTTTCACACAGCTCAGGGGTGTCCATACACACTGTGTCATTCTGAATGAGAGCCATTCAATGCTTTGTTCAGTATTTCTCAATGGCATTTTTGTCAGTGATGGACATTTCAAAATCATGGATTTATAAAACAACATATTTGCTAAATCCACTTTTTGTAATGTTTATTCAATGTTTTTGTCTGCCACAATAATGTCATGAATTATCTTCATTTGGGGCTTTTATTAGTAAATATTAATACTTACAATTAATCGTGATTAATTTAATGAGTACATCTGCATATCATGTAATTAATTTGAGTTGTGTAAACACTCGCTGCATCTGAAATCGAATACTTCCCTAATATATAGTATGCGCAAAACAGTACACCAACAGAGTAGTATGTCTGATAGTATTCGAAAAACAGGAGACAAGAAGGTCCCCGGCTGACCTGCTACTTCCGCTGAGATACTGAAGTGCGCATTCGATGGACACTGTACTATCCCATGAGACCACGGGAGAGGATTTTATGAATGGAAGTGAAGCGACGCACAGACGCTGTAGGTCACGTGACAGTAACAACATGTTGGATGTAGTACGTCCGAATTTAATTCAAACTACCCATATTCATACTATATGTGTTGTCAAATGTACCGACTTCGGTACCAATTGATGTATGGTTTGTTAGGATAGGATATTTTTTGTCCGATTTTTTGTCTGAACTATTTGAAAATCTGGAATCTGAGAATGCAAAAAAATCAAAATATTAAGAAAATCAGCTTTAAAGTTGTCCAAATGATCTTTAGCAACGCATATTACTTACAAATATACATTTTTTTATATATTTATGGTAGGAAATTTACAAAATATCTTCATGGAACATGATCTTTACTTAATATCATAATGACTTTTGGCATAAAAGAAAAATCAATAATTTTGACCCATACAATGTATTGTTGGCTATTGCTACAAATATACCCGCTTGACTTATGACTGTTTTTGTGGTCACATATATTATATACGTGTGCTTTCAAACATTCCCGTGTGTATCTGTATCTTTGTAAGAATCAACAGTGCTTAGAAGGAAATGCTGGTATCGTTACATTTTTTAACATTTCAGTACACTCTAAAAAACGCCGGGTTAAAAACAACCCAAGTTGGGTTGAAAATGGACAAACCCAGCGATTGGGTTGTTTTAACCCAGCAGTTGGGTTAAATGTTTGCCCAACCTGCTGGGTAGTTTTACTTAACTCAACTATGGTTTAAAAATTACAGTATTGCTTACTTAAAATGAACCCAAAATATCTTGAAAATTAACATTTATTAATATGTTTAATAAATGAACATTTTAATTTCATTTTAGATTCATTTTAAGTCAGCCATATAGTCATTTACAATGGGTTAAATAAAACTAGCCAGCAGGTTGGGCAAACATTTAACCCAACAGTTGGGTTAAAACAACCCAATTGCTGGGTTTGTCCATTTTCAACCCAACTTGGGTTGTTTCAACGCTATCTCACGACCAATTCGTACTTATTCTACGAGGTGGCTATTTCGTATAAATTCATACGACCTCACTCGTGCGAATTCGTACGATTTGTCTAAACCCCAGTGACGGTTAGGTTTAGGGGCGGGGTTTGGGGTAGGTCATTCGTATGAATTCATACGAATTTGTCAACTCGTAAAATACATACGATTTAGCAAAAAACGTATGAATTAGTACGAGTGAGGTCGTATGAATTCATACGATTTAGCCACCTCGTAAAATACGTACGAATTGCCGTGAGATCGGGTTGGTTGTTTTTAACCCGGCGTTTTTTAGAGTGTACTGACTTGGTACCAAAGTCAGTACTTTTGACAACACTATTACTATATTGAATGTAATTAAGTAAGTAAGTTCAAAGTCAGATGCAGTTCCCACTCAGTATGCGATTTCCGACGCAGCGACTGTGTCTCTGTGGTGCTATTAAAACATTACAGCAACTCTGGCACAACCAATGATGTGATTTTGGGGCATGACTAAAATGGAAGGGCTTTAAAGGATTCAGTGAGATTGATTATGGCAGTTCATGCCTATGCATCTAGCATGAGCGTAACACATTCATACTTACAGTCCAGTGATGATTGAGTGTTTTGAATGCTAGCATCTCTCCCGTGTCACAGTGCTATTATACATGTTATCTATATTCACAGGCTGAGGTGTAATTTGGTCTCTAATCTGCTCATCTTTCCACTTTTAATGAAGTAGCCACTTCAGTGAGGAGAAACGGATGTCATCAATTTAGAATAATATTCATAATCATTTATTATTCAGATTCATTAATTTCCACAAATTCAGTATTATTCACTGATTAATAAATACTCTCAACTTCTTGTGGTGTCATCAATAAGAAGAGAAACATCTCTAAGTCGCAGTAAGGTTATTACTGAGATAATTTGCATTACTGGAAGTAGTTAAAATTCCAATGGAATACATTTTCATTAGCAGGAAATATTATGTGTTCAAACACATTGCTCATCTGACTTAACTGTTAATTTTTTATGATGCAATTTCATTTAAAAAATCAAAGTAGTCTGCATATGTCTTACTTTTGCATTCTCATGCATTCATTTATCACAAAGAAACATCCTGCCTATTAGTCTATGTTGATCCATGACTATCTTACTTTGCAACACAAACGAATCTTAAAGAACGTCCTGGACATTCTTTTACATACAAAGAAAGTGAACAAAGACTAGGGCTTTCATGTTAGGGCTGACAATGATAAAAAAAATATATAAATAAAATTAAAAAAAGAAGTGCGTTTTATTCCAAGTTTTAAGAAGTCTTAAAATTGCTTTGCTGTTAGTTATATTTCCACTTGAGCTTGGTTCAGCACAGTATGATTGCAAACCGTTCTCGGCCTGGAATTCTCAGCACAGTTGGTTAAATAAAACTGTAACCTTTCCTTACTGTTCTTAGAACCATTTGGTTCAACATGCACTGTAAAAAGTAACGTGCTATATCTACTCCATAATATTTTGACAACAGATTACAAGCAATATTATTAATTAAATTCCACAAATAGAATTGAGTTAGAATTAATCAAATTAATTCCTTAAATGTCAACCATTTAAAACGAGTAAAATCTTTAAACAAAAAACATCTGAATAACAGACAGACTTCAAAGATGAATTAAGAACTCATTGAAGACAAGTGATGATAACAAGCAGACTCACTGAAGGAAAGAGAAACACAAGAATTAGGTTTAGATGGTTTACAAAGAGGTTTAGATGATGATGATGTTGATTTTATTGAAAATATTTGGTCACCATTATGGTGATCACTGTTCCGTTTAGTTTGGCAGTGTGACTTTTCTTTTTATGTCAGTTTGGGTTTTTTTGTAATGGGGTTTACACATCTTAAATGGTTGACTTTTAAGGAATTCATTTGATTAATTCTAACTTAATTCTTATATGCTGAATTTAATTAATAATATTGTTTGTAATCTGTTGGCACGATTTTATTGAGTAGATAGAGCATATTACTTTTTACAGTGGAAACGCAACTTTCCTTTGAAGAACATTTTAATAAAGAACAATGTGTGCAATGGCAAAGTTACATGGACCATACATTCCAATAAAGAACCTTTATTTTTAAGAATGTACAGTATGATTTTATTGTAGTGCCTTTATGACATTTTTGGGCTTGACGTTCTTATTCACTTGAATTCACATTCTTGTTGCGCTTGAGTTCTTATTCACTTGAACTCATTTCACTTTAAGACTTCTATTCTACTGAAGAAGAAAAAAAAAAGCATACAGGTTTGGAGTGACATGTGGATGAGAAATAATGACAATGTGCTCTCCAATTTGGCTGAACTATCCCTTTAACAAATCCATAGAATAACATAGAACAAGCTGCGTTAAAAAAAATTCAGTACAGCTTCTGCATAAACATCTGAATATTTATGCGAACCAAATCTGAACTCGCTACAGTGTCATATTTATTTGGATTACATCTTTGACACAATTAATTTCTAGGTATAAATAGCCGGGGGATGTTTGCATGAATTACAGTGTGCTGAAAACCATTACAAAGCATTGTGGTACATACAGCATTCACATTCTGCCTGTGAACTCAGTGTTCTCAACAAAGTTGTCTGCTCATCCTTCCCACAGTTCAGTCCTGTACCGCCTCTTTCTGACGCCGACGCCAAAGTTGTCTACTTTTTGCTAATCTCATAGGCAAGTATAACTTGATTAGACTTCAAAAATCCAAGGGTAAAACTATTGATTGTCTCAAGATGGAATTAATCTAGAACACAATTATGTGGAGGTCTCTTCTCAAACCATTTGTTTTAGTCCACAGCCTCCAAATCAGCGGAGCCCATTTTGCAGATGCTCACCAAGGAATGGGAGAAAAGAAAAACTCAATCCAATTATACAGATAAATAGGACTAATCATGCAACCCAAAAATTTGAATATGAGGTTTACGGGTGGGTCGATAAGCATTATCGTTTCACCCCTGCTGAAATTTACAGCATAATTTTAGATAACACCAGAAGAGAAAGGATACAAATTGCACCGATAAATAGTTCAACATTAGACATTAACATATGGATTGTAAGGGACCCTGATAAGGGGGGAGACATTTTATTAGAGGCGAGAAACATCCCATTAAAAGGCCTCACTAGGTGAACCATTTCCATAATTCATGCACTAGAGCGGCATCAGAAAGGTAAGGCTTCCATTGTGGAACGGGCAAATTGACTTTCAAAGGCCATTTCAATGAGGATTATTCTGATACAGGTGACTGCATGACTGGTGGAATTATTTCACCAAATATGGGATTTGTTTTCCACATCAGGAAATTCTTTTTCACTCGGCTGTAACTTAAAGTAATGAAAATGTACTGAAAATATTAAGCAAGAGAGGGGTTTTTGAAATCGGTAATAACAAGAAATGTTAGAGTGAGTTTTGAAGGATCATATAATACAAGACTGAATGGCTGCTAAAAATCATATACATGCACTCACTACTGGTCAATAACTTAGAATAATTACCATTTTTTCCTGTGAATTTTCAGTAGCCATTACTCCAGTCTTCAGTGTCACATGATACTTTAGAAATCATTCTAATCTAATCATTCCAAACTTTGGATTTTTGGTATATTTAAATCTATGTATGATACAAATACAATATTTGTTACCCACTTTCCTATTTTAAAATACATTGCTACAGCACTTGTCAAGCCAGTCTGTAAAGTGGCCTTTTAAAGGTGCCCTAGAATCAAAAATTGAATTTACCTTGGCATAGTTAAATAACAAAAGTTCAGTACATGGTAATGACATACAGTAAGTCTCAAAGTCCATTGTTTCCTCCTTCTTGTGTAAATCTCATTTGTTTAAAAGACCACCGACTGTGACGTAACAGTCGGGATCATTAATATGTACGCCCCCAATATTTGCATATGCCAGCTCATGTTCAAGGCATTACACAAGGGCAGCCAGTATTAACGTCTGGATCTGTGCACAGCTGAATCATCAGACTAGATAAGCAAGCAAGGACAATAGTGAAAAATGGCAGATGGAGCAATAATAACTGACAAGATCCATGATAACATGATATTTTTAGTGATATTTGTAAAATGTCTTTCTAAATGTTTCGTTAGCATGCTGCTAATGTACTGTTAAATGTGGTTAAAGTTACCATCGTTTCTTACTGTATTCACAGAGACAAGACTGTCGTTATTTTCATTTTTAAACACTTGCAGTCTGTATAATGCACAAACACAATTTCATTCTTTATAAAATCTCTCCAACAGTGTGTAATGTTAGCTTTAGCCACGGAGCACTATCAAACTCATTCAGAATCAAATGTAAACATCCAAATAAATACCATACTTACGCGATTAGACATGCTGCATGACGAACACTTTGTAAAGATCCATTTTGAGGGTTATATTAGCTGTGTGAACTTTATGCTGTTTATGCTGTGTAAGGCAAGCGCGAGCTCTGTGGGCGGGGAGCGTGAGGAATTAAAGGGGCCGCAGCATGAATCGGTGCATAGTTAATGAGGCCCCCAAAATAGGCAGTTAAAAAAATCAATAAAAAAAAAAAATCTATGGGGTATTTTGAGCTGAAACTTCACAGACACATTCAGGGGACAACTTAGACTTATATTACATCTTGTAAAAAAAAACATTCGATGGCACCTTTAAAGCAGGGTGACATTTCGAGAAATAGTTTCAGGTCATAATTTTTAAACAAAAACACTTTCCATAATCAACATCCAGGTCTTGAAATTGTTGCATCAGTGACAAGCGCCACAGCTTTATAGCTCCAAAAAATATTAGCATTAGCAGTACCATACACAGATTCGTTCTTCTAAGGCGTTTTCCTGAACCATTTTCAATGAATAACAAAGCTGACTATATCGTTTCTATAATTCACGTGGCAATGCCATTTTAAATATTGTTAGCTCTGCTGCAGATTTGATCAATATTACTTAGATTAACCTTCAATTTCCATACTTCCTCTTAAGACAGCTGTAACTGTTTTAAAGTCACATCCTTGTACGCCGCACAGGGAAGTAATTATGAATATGCAGCAGAGAAATATGACAACACGATTGCACAATCATCACACACGGCTTTAATTGTGTACCATTGAGCTATTGCCTAATTGCTGGAGCCAAACTGAATCAGCAAACGAATTTATAAAGGGCATTTAGACCCCAATTTCATTGGAAGCTTAATGATGTCGATCGATGGAGGCTGTGTATCTGAAGGACAAACACATGTTTTCGCTCTTCTTTTGCCTAATGGTTGTGTGCTTCAATCACACTCTTTAATCAAGTGAGACAGGACCGGTGTGGGCCGACTGCCAGACATGGCCGTGTTTTCTAAGATACAGACCCAGGAGATGCTTCGGTAGCAGGCTGGCTGTAGTACAGATCTAGAATCAATTGCATTTCACCCATTACAAGGTACAAAAACACACAAAAAAATGGTCTCAGGATGTCTTCGTCACCTCCAAAACCCCATCAAGCTTCACCTTATCCACCTACACAATCCATTCTGTACAACTAGCTGGCATGACGTCCCCGTTCCCCTTGACTGCCTCCCTCAAATCACCTGCAATCTGTACACAATCCTCTTGAAGACCCTCAGAGGAGCTTTTTACAGCTACATGTCTCCATCCGTGATCAGGAATGAATGTGGTTTTCAATCACGTAATCAATTTGAGACATGGAGGGTGTGCGGGAGGTCATTTGAACATTGGCCATAGCCATATTCCTTCAAGAGTATCGCCTTATGTTCTTCACGTGTTGTCTTCATGTCCATCGGCACTCTAATACTGAGCAGGCTTGCTCGAGCGCATTGCAGGGTCACACGTACTTCATTGCAATGCTGTCACTCTACAAACATCTGACCGTCTACATTCACCAAATGAAAGAGTCCAGAGCTCTTCCTTTGGACGTATCTCCATCACTGTTAAATCCATCTCAACAGGAAGCAGAAGACAGCCTTGCTTGATTTCATGCATACAGTAACTATGTACCAGATGTCATCCGTAGTCCAGGTAACATCAACAAAGACCTTGATAAACACAATAGGCCGTCATGCAACAAAAGCAGAATGAATTTCTGTGTTTTATATATGTTTGCATTTTATATATGTTTGCATGTGTGTGTGTGTGTATGTGTGTACAGGTTTATATAACATTGTGGGGACCAAATGGTACCCACAAGCATAGTAAAACCTGAAATCACCTACATTGCGGGGACCAGCCAGCAGTCTAATAAACATACTAAATGATGTTTTTTTTTTTGAAAATGTAAGAATGCAGAAAGTTTTCTGTGATGGGTAGGTTTATGGGTAGCGTTAGTATAGGGGATAGAAGTTTGTACAGTATAAAAACCATTACGTCTATGGAGAGTCCCTACAAGGATAGTGAACCAGATGTGTGTGTGTGTGTGTGTGTGTGTGTGTGTGTGTGTGTGTGTGTGTGTAACGGTACATGCATTCATCCTGAACCATCACGGCACAGACGTCACGGTTGGGTGCATGCAGTCAGAGACGAATACAGTCTGTCCCAGGTGATCCACACTCCAATCCAGAAGGGGGCACGTGCAGTAATGCAAAGATGTTTGCTAACTACCACAACAGGAAAAAGTGCAGAAGAAGGAAATAGAGGCTTGTTTATGTTTAATCTCTCAACTAGTGTTTCATCTACAGAAATATATCAATAAAACAGCATGAGAATAATATCTCACATAGCATTACATTTACCTCAGGCAAGTCATTTAGTGTCCATAGCATGTTAGTTTACAAGAGAAATGAAAAGGGAGCATTTCACTAAATATCTGTGCTATATTAGCTTATTTATTATATTTACTTCACTTATTAGTAATGTCTTAATATTTAAATAAATTTGACATGAAAACAAGTTATGACAGCAACTGTGTAGATTATATGGAGAAAAAAAATGAATTGGAGTAGAAAAATAATTGAAAACTATTCTTATAATTAGATTTAGAAGTGCAATTTACATTTTTTTTTTTTTGAGTGTTTATTATATCTAAACATAAATAGCAACTGAATTTAATAGTTTGGGCTCTGTTGTTAATTGTAACCTTTAATATTATAGTAATGTGCAAGAAATGTCTCCCTGTATACAGTAGTTTACAGCATTAGCTAAGATAGATTTTTTTTTTTTTTAATCCTTAAGTGATAGTTATAATTAAATTTATTTATTTACTGTATATTGTATTTTATGAGCTAAGGTAGGCAAGACCCAGTGACAAGCTATATTTCTCCTAAACGTGCCATTTTTGCATATTTATTTCTGACAGTGAGGGGTTGTTTGATAGCAAAGCATTTCCAGAACCTACAAAAAAATTGATTTAGAAACTGATGTAACCATCTTTGGTCTAACTTCAATGTTAATCACGTTGTGCAGGCTAAGGGAGAATTTCTTAGAGCAGTCGTGACCATAGCAGTTGTGTACCCTCTGTTGTAGGGTCAGGCTTTTCTGCTTCATGTAGGGAATATTGATGTACAACACACTAATCTCTGCAGTATGCTAAAGCCTTCTCCATGCATGGTCAGTTTACTCCATAGTATCTGGAAATCCAGGAACAAGACATTTACTGTATGCGACAGGCAAGCTGCAATACCTTTTTGATCAGAGGCCTAAAGACTGACAAAAAGAAGAGAGAAAGAAGAGAAAATGTAAGACAAAGTGCTTTGGAAAGAGTCAATTTAATTTATTCTCAATAGTCCTTTTGGCTGACAAAATGTTAAGATGAATGTGTCTGCTCTTGTTTTTGTGAACCCGCTGTATTAAAGGTTCAAATTATGCTGGGATCATAAGGACGGTAGGTAATGAAAAGATAAATCATTTGGAGTAAGTGGGAGGGATATTAAATTTTTCATGAGGGGTACATTCAAAAACACAGCCCCCCCGTGCTCATATAGCTCGCACACAGAACCGACATGTTCTGCTGAATAATCACAATCTCTAATGAAACAATACAGAAAATGCGAGAATGCAGCGGCTGTTCTGAATTAACTGGTTGAAATGTTTCTTTCATACGATTCTTATTCATAGCTCTCACCATCAGGATGAGCTTTTCTCATATCAGTGAAATTAATTGCATATATAATTAATCTATAAGCCATTACATATATTAGTCAAAACACTCTTTCAACACAAAGTGAGCAGCACAGTCTAAGGCCTTGTTTACACTGAACACAAATTTGATTTGTTTTTAAAATCTTTAGGACTGAAAGTTCCCAGTTCTGTTATTTTGCAAGTGATGAAATCAGATCTATCTTTTTTTGCCACCAGGAAATACTAAATATATGAACATTGGTTGCACAAGTCATAATTTAAGCAGCAGCACAATGCAGAGTATCTGTCATTGTGGAAAGAGACGACAGAAACGTTAAGAACATTGTGTGGGGCAGGGGTTATGCTTCGTACTGAACTTTTTTTTTGAAGATATTTGCTTTATATGCTTATTTGTAGTTATTTTAAGGATTTTTTAAATGTATTTTTTATTACTTTATATTATTGCAACATTACGGAGGCCATTAGGGCCAATCAATAATATAATAACACCATCTCGAGATTAAAGTTGTTAAATTTAGAGAAAAAACTCATTAAATTTAGAGAAAAAAGTCGAAATAAAATGTTGAGAATAAACTCATTAAATTACAAGAAAAAAATAGTTAAATTGAGAAAAAAGTTGAGATAAAATGTTGAGAATAAAGTCATTAAATTACAAGAAAAAAGTCAAATTATGAGAACAAATTCGTAATTTAACAAATTTTTTCTCGTAATTTAATGACTTTTTTCTCGTAATTTAACAAGTTTTTTCTCGAAGTTTAACAACTTTAATCTCAAGATGGTTTTATTTTGTTATTATTGCTTGGCCCTAATCCTCTTCCATACAACATTCTTAAAGGTGCAGTATGTAATAATTTTGTCCGCTAGAGGTCGCTAAATGCCTATTCAAAACAAAGGTGTAGCTTGATGACGGCAAGCTGGAGTGTGGAATCTTGGGACATGTGGTCTCCACCTCAACAGGACTTGGGAAGAAAACATGTTTATGGATGCGATTAGTAACGTTACTATAGTATGAAGCAGAGCAGGACCGAGTGTTGTGGGAGCTGAACGAGGCCACTGGAGCGATTGCGCAACACGCCTCACGAGCAGCGGAACTTTTATTATGACACAATCGCCGGCGCTGCTTCCGCTTTACCATATGTATCATATGTATTGACAGCGCAATTTTTATTGTGAGGTTATAATGTAAAATTATGATAACTACACTGTAGCTACTACAGTAACTAACAAAATCTATTCAATTCTGGATTTCGGAAGTGTCTGAAAAAGACAATTTTCACATGCCACCATTACATATTACGTCATGTTACTGTATATTGCAATACAATACAGCAAATATAGTTTGACATTAAATTATCAAATTAATTGATTACTGTTTAGTAAGATGATATGAAAATGATTACCACTTATTCAACAAATATATACACTCGTGTACATTCAAACACAATAATTGGGCATACATAGCAAACGCGAGTTCAACGAATTGCGCGAGTAGATTACATACAAAGTCAATGCAAAGACGCGATCAGACTATGGATCAGATGCGTCCTCGTGCGGGTCCAGAGACGCGATGCCCCGCGTTTGGCGTGTATGCCCCATAATAGTAATCGTGTTGATCATTATAATGGCATACGTTTTCTGTAAAGATATGAATCAAAACAACTCACCTGTCAAGTAAAACACAAGAGAGATCGGCATCTCTTTCTAGTCTCTTGTCTTTGTCGCGAATCTCTCTCCATCTAGAAAATGCAACACCGATATTGCTCCTCGCTCTTTCTCTCCTCTTGTCCCAAACTCTTCTTGGGTCGTTTGGTTGGCCCGTACGCTTACGTTTACGGGAGCTGTCCTTGTCGACAGAACCAGCGGCAGATGGTAAACAGTAATTATGTTCCATAAATAAGTAACACAATCCACCATAAAACGTGCAAGAAGTAAATAAGGAACTGCTTGAAGCAAGCTAGTGGTTTGCTGGACGCTAGACACTTCTGCATTTGTCCACGGCACTGTTGTCATGTGGTTTCTACGTCAGTAAAGGCGGTAACAAAGGTAACTGACGTCATTGACAGGCGACTGCACTGCCCCGTGTCACGGTTTAGAATGGGAATTTTCTCATGATTTACAAGTAGTTGAAAACATTAGAGATATTGTTAATAATCAGCTGGACAAAATATATAACACTAGCCCAGTGGTTTTTGGATCTTTTACTGCGAATATCTTACAAATTGTACCTTTGATATTGTTGCAACATTTTACCAAAATCAACATTTGGTCAAAATCTCATGTTATAAAAGATGAAGTGCTATGCATGCTATTTAAGACAATATTAGCTGATAAGATGGCAATACTGCGCTAAACTGCAAACTGTTTGCCCTCTTTCTCTTCACCGTTCCCAAATCTCAGACCTCAAATGCATAAAATATTACCATTTATAGACATTTTTAAAGTAAAAAAGTATAGACGTTTTTAAAGTAAAGAGTAAAAGAAACACTGTACAGTACTTATTGAAACAACCAGTTCTTTATTTACCATTTACTCATTGAATCTATGCAAATCCCATAGGTGACCTATTTTGATTTCAAAAAGGTGAGTTGTCACTGAAAGGTGAGGAGTTTGCATCTATGAAATCCATACCAGTAAATAAAGACACAATTATAATTTTTGGCTGAACTATCCCTGAAGTGCTTCATATATTCTATGGTTCATATTCTGGGACTTTTTTTTATTATTTGAAGATCTTCTGTAAGCACAGAAGGTCAGGGCATGTCTCACTGTGACAGAGGCCGCATTCAAGCGGTCCGTTCACTAAATATCTCATCTTTGAGATAAGGGAGAACTGAGCGTAATTATGTGGTGCTGTCAGGCCTGAGAGGAATCCCGAGCAAAAGCCCCAAGTGCTGATCTAGTGCAGAAGGAAAGAGGAGAGATGTGACAGTGGCAGAGCCGAGAAAAGAGAGAGAAAGAGATAACATTCTCCAATCATTAAATCATCCCCCTCCGCTATCTGCACATGAGTGTCACTCAGAGGGAAAAAATAAAGAGGTGCAAATGAAATATTAATGTGTTCCTTATTTTTGAGATTTACATTAATCTCTCTCTTTCTCTCTCTCCCTCTCGTGGAAGGAGCTGAGAGGTTTGAAATCTTTTTTTCTTGCTGTTGATGTTGAGTATTCATCTAATGAGATTCTTCAACACCCTTGATATGCTTCGTCTTTTCTCTTGCTTTTAAACTCTTAAATCTCTATAAAGCACAGAGACGAGAAGAAAAGGTTGATGCAAGCTGCTGTACTGTAGAACGTCTCACGCCTGCACCTTTGGCATGCTTTCAAACAGAAACCTCAAGCATTGAACCCGATTCCCGCTGGGAGGCGGGGGGAGAATCTAGGGAAGTCAGGTGAAGCTGTGTCGGATGCTGTCAGCCTGTTCTATATATGAAAAGACGAATGTGTGCCCATAATTACACCCCTATATGAGCTCATGTCGCTTCGTGCTAGGTCTTGAGCGCTGAACATTTGTGTAAATACCAAGAGCGCTTCCAGACATCAGGACTGTAATTATTCTCTATGGTCAGGTAACAGAGTGACTCATTACTGAAGGATGTCATTTAGATTTGTTAAAGTTTCTGGTCACACACAGACTGCACGACGATTGTGTTAGCAAGATTTACCACTAAACAAACCAATAATGTTAGCGACAAGACATGTATTATCATCCATGAGACAATCCCAAAATGCATTGTGATGAGCTCAAAAAGATCTCTTGTGGAAAAAAAGAAGTGTGTTACTTGGAATGTGCACTTGTAGTGTACTTCAAATTTTTAAAAAGGTTAATTTTTTAAATTGTATTTGCAGATAATATAATATTAATGAAATAAAAGTGCCGATGGGAGTGGAAAATTCTGACCATGATCTACTGACGACATGCAAATTAAAGAACACAGACTCAGTTAGATCAAGGCTTTTTTGGGGTGTTAAATAATGGTGCAAATACTGGTAAATTGAGGAACGCAAACCATGCATGATTCCTTTAAATACTCTCCTCCCATAAATTTTGTGCCTGAAAGAGAAACTCCTACAAATGCATATGCAATAAAGTCAGCGCTATTTTTTCCACTGCGTGTCTTCAGTAAATCCTGACAGTAGATTTTGACGGCAAAAGAGGGTGTGCGCTGGCGCAAACGTACCATTTGTCTAAACACAACAAACAACACTCTGGAATTTGTCATATTATAAAACGCACATGGTATGTTTTCAATTAGTCCCAAACTGATATCTGCTTAATGTTTAATCAAGTAATCATCTGGTACGCCTACAGATTTCTATAGATATTGATTCTATATACTTTCTATTGAACTTGTTTGCAATTTCCGATATGGATACACACAACACATGCAATGTAGTTTTCCTAAATGTTTACGCATTCATCACAATTGCATTATGTATTAGGGAAAATATAAAAGGGAAAGTATACGTAAAGCAAGGAAAGATGCAAAAGAAGGGGAAAATAAAGAGGTGTAAGTGTAAAAGTGGTGGGGTGAAGGAAGGGGTGTAATGAGAAGGAAAGGAAGAGTAGATCATATAGAAGGAGATCCTATATGAGGAGAGATGAGGAAGTAAAAAAGGGGGACAGGAGAAGAGCTGAGTAAAGTGGAGGACATTGGTGTAGTGGAAAGTGCAAGAGGAGAAATTGTACGAAGACATAGTGAAAGTCGACAGCAGGGTAGAAGGGGTGGGAGAAGAGACGTATTTCAAATGGATTTCAAAATTACCCTAATTCAGTGGTGCTTAATCCTGATCTGGGGAGCCCTATCTGAGGGTATGGGGGATTTTGGATTCAGCCCCCGTACATTTTTTTTTTTTAAATCTAAGAAATGGTTCTATTAATAAGAAGTTCCAGATAAAATACTTTGGCATAATGTTTTGTTTGAATATACATATAAACACATTTTATAAATATCTGTAGTTTTAAAGCGGCTGAGATTATTGAAAAACTTTTGCACGGAAATTCTTAAATGTCAGGGTGGCACAACTGCAAATATTTTATTATCAAATGACAGGGTAATAAAGTTAAGCCTGATAATGTAATGCAACTCCTAGAGGACCCTAATAGATCATTGTGGCAGAGTGAAAAGGGTTGTAGATATCTCTTAAATACTGATAAAAACAGCTCATTTTAAGTATGGGTAGATATATATTTACAAATATTTGGTTGTACCACCTGACAAAAAAAAAAAAAAAAAAAAAAAAGTATTTAAACTTGAAATGATATGTAACAACTGAACTCAATTCATGACTCAAAAATATGCATTACATCATTTTTTAAAAGATAAAAAAAAAATACTTAGAAAAAACATTACAATAAACGTGTATTTCCGTTTGTACATCCACAGCTGAAAGTGTTCTAAAATCATTAGAGAATACACTTGTAGTTTGGATGTTAGTATTTACTTTTAATAAATGCATTACTTGAAAAAAAAAAAAAAAAGCGGAGCTTTATTTTGCAGTAAAGTTGAACTGTTTGTCTAAGGTAAGAATGTGTTTAGATCACTGTTTTAACTGTTTTGCGAGCAGTTACATTACTTTGGAGAAATGTGTCAAATCGATTGAGGAAAACTGTAATATGGATTTAGTCCCCCCTTTTGCAGCTATAACAGCTTCATTTCTTCTGGGAAGGCTTTCCACAAGATTTGGGGTGTTTCTGTGGGAATTCTTGCCCAGTCATCCAGTAGAGCGTTTGTGAGGTCAGGGACTGATGTTGGATGAAAAGACCTGGCTCGTGATCTCTGTTCCTGTTCATCTCAAAAGTGTTGGCTGGGGTTGAGGTCAGGTCTCTGTCATGTTCCTGGAATATAAAAGGGCCTTCCCCAAAATGTTCCCACAATCTTGGAAGCACACCGTTGTCCAAAATGTCTTGGTATGCTGAAGCACTAAAGGGTTAGTTCACCCAAAATTGAAAATTCTGTCATTAATTACTAATTTTTAGGTGAACTAACCCTTTAAGATTTCCCTTCACGGGAAGTAAGGGGCCTAGCCCAACTCCTCAAAAACAGCCCCATACCATGAACCCTTCTTTCACCAAACTTTAAAGTTGGCACAATGCAGTCAGGCAGGTAACGTTCTTCTGGCATTCTCCAAACCTAGACTCGCCCATCAGACTGACAAAAAAAGAAGCTTGATTAGTGCTTGTTTCCACTGCTCCAGAGTCCAGTGGCGGCATGCTTTACACCAATCCATCCAACGCTTGGCATTGTAGATGTGAGGCTTGCATGCAGTTGCTAGTCCATGAAAACCCATTCCACAAAGCTCCCGCCGCACAGTTTTTGTGCTGATATTATTGCCAGTGATGAAATTTACACACCATGCGCCTCAGCACTCGGTGACCCCACTCTGTGAATTCATATGGTTTTCCGCTTCCTGGCCGAGTTACTGCTGTTCCTAAATGCTTCCACTTTCCGATAATACCACTTATTATTATGACTATTTGAATTTTGTGCTTTTAGCTTAGCAAATTGCTAACATCAAACTTTCAGAAATCAACTGTCGATTCTCCGGACTCTTTACAATTTTGCTGCCTGTTTTAGAGGATTTCAAATTACTCACTTACAAGGTTTCTTGATCTTTAGCATATTAAGTAGAAAGCTGCCATGAGGACGCTCACTATGGTTTGAAACCGAGTTTGTATGTACTGACTGAGATCAAGCAATCAATGTTTCAACTTGCCCATACTGATTTAGATTTAAGTTTTTATATGTACTTGGAGATGTGAGGCTTGCATGAAGCTGCTAGTCCATGAAAACCCATTCCACGAAGCTCCCGCCGCACAGTTTTCGTGCTGATATTATCGCCAATGGCGAATTTTACACACCATACTGATTTAGATTTAAGCTTTTATATGTTCATATTCAAACAAGATACAAACCTATTATGACACCCAATCACTTCAGAATTCCTTTCTAATTTATAAACCAGAATCCAGAGCTGACAGACTGAGTCTTTTTTTTTGTTTTTGAGGAATAGATGAACAGCTGCCATCCTTCTATCTCTCTGATGTCTGATGGAGGCACTTGATGCGACTAGAACCACAAGCACTCAACATACATGAAGAGAAAAACCACAGATGTGGTAAAACTTCAAAACAAAGCACATCTGTGGTTTCTCACTGCCTCTGCTAAATGGCATTCACCAAAGCAAAGCTTAATTGGCTTCATGATAAGAGGCTTCCCTATGTCACAAAAGAATTAGATTTTAGTTTTCAGGCCTTGTGAAAGTTAAAGGAATAGTTCATTCAAAATGAATATCCTTTCATCATTTACTCACCTTATGTTGTTTTAAAAGTCACATGATTTCTTTCTTTCAAAAGGTGATGCTCAAAGACAAAGTCCACACAAAGTCCAGACGAACTACTAAAATTATTCAGTAAACCCTGCACATTTTTATGATCATCTCCTGTTTTCTGCTATTTTACAGCTTCCTCTGGCAACCTCTCAGACTGATAGAAGACATTTTTAATACAGTTTTGGGTCCCAGAAAAAATCTAGTTTTGGGGTATCAGATAAACTCTGCTGGCGGGTTTTGGATAACAGACCAAATGGATATCTTCTGAAAGGATGCGGTTAAGAGACTTTATCCAATATTCATGGCATGAAGATTTGATCTAACATTTTTGGCATAGATGGTAGGATGTCGGCGTGATATGACATTTTTATCTTATTTAATTGTTAAAATAACCATTAGAAATTAGGATTCACTCAATTAAACAACAAGATAAAGACTCCCCCAGCAGAACATAATAAATGTATATTTTCAGGCATAAAATCCCCACTTGAGAACCTGACGTCTCTTAGGTTCGCCTCAAAAGCACAAGCTCCAGTTTTATTGTGCCATCCTCTGGGTGAGCTAAAGAGGAAAAGCAGGAAAAATTGATCCAGAATAGAGCCTGAGGAAATTGTCTCATCTCTCTGATACTCCTTTACTTTCTCTCTCTCTCCTACTATTTTTCTTTCATTCTCTTTTTCTCTCATTATGCAGTCTGAGCTACAGGGCTCCATAATCCTTGAAGGTTTAGCAGAGCAGTCATGTGATTGGTTAGACATTACATCAGGATGATGTAATACTCCGAGGACTGGCTAGTGTGTCAGACACAGTGAGAAAAGGAGAGAGAGCGAGGGCTTTGCTGAGGAGAGGAGTGCAGCAGCCTGCAGCACACTGAAAGGGAGAGGGTGAGAGAAGGTAATCCCAAACCACACAACAGCGCTTTAGAGAACGGAGGGGAGAGCAGAACTCTTTTCCGTGAGCCCTGACTGAACAGCGAAGATAAGCACAAGCGCTCGCTGCAGCAGCCGACCAGTGCCAAATACTCTTGGGTGTCGCATTTCTGTTTATGCACTCATTATATGTGTTAAATAGAAAGAGTGTGTATATATGTGCTCACATGTTTGAGCTTTGTGAGGTAATGGAAGGAGAAAAACTGATATGACATAAAGATAAGTTTACATGGTGATTCCTATAAACGTGGTTCTGAACTGGTGTTGCTTCAGGACCCTGATTTTATACTGCAAATCTAGTGGCGTAAAGCAGTTGACCCAAAAAATTACAATCTAAACTCTTACACTATTATTTCACTGTTATCTTTATGATTAAAATTGTTGAGCATCTCTTGTAATGCAATGACAGTTCATTGTTACTATTGTCAAGCGCAGAAAATAAAAAAAAACCAAAACAAACAAACACCAAAAACGACATAAAAATGGGCTGAAGTATGTAAGTGGTCTAAAGTACTTCAATTATTTAATGTCCACAAACAGTAAACCCTTTTTTAATAATTCCAATGTCACCCAGCGATTGGGTTGTTTTAAACCAGCAGTTGGGTTGTTTTAACCAAGCGAATGGGCTGTTTTAACCCAGCGGTTGGGTTTTCTTAAACCAGTGGTTGGTTTGTTTTAACCCAGCGAATGGGTTGTTTTAAACCAGCGAAGGGGTTGTTTTAACCTAGCGGTTGGATTGTTTTAACCCAACGATTAGGTTGTTTTAGTCCAGTGATTGGATTGTTTTAACCCAGCAGTTGGGTTAAATGTTTACCCAACCTGCTGGGTAGTTTTATTTAACTCAACTATTGTTTAAAAATGACTGTATTGCTTGCTTAAAATGAACCCAAAATATGTTGGAAATGAACATACATTAATATAATTAAACAATAAACATTTATTAAATTGCTTATTAATTAATGTTCACCTATTGATTATTATTGTTGCCTCTAGTAATTATGTGTCTGATTTTTAATTCCCAACCTATTTCAGGTTTATTTGAAGCCAGCCATACAGTAATTTTTAAACAATAAGTTGAGTTAAATAAAACTGCCCAGCACATTGGAAAAACATTTAACTCAACTGCTGGGTTAAAACAACCCATTTTCAACCCAACTTGGGTTGTTTTTAACCCAGCATTTTTTAGAGTGTATGATTGCATGGTTAGTTGCATTTTATTTTTTTATGCATTTAGACCCCCATTTTTCAGTCATGAAAGAGATTTAATACACACTGACATAATTCATTATATGAGCCATGAAGATATATGAAAATCACATTCACAGCTGCACTGAATATGTAAAAGCTTACAACCACAATTTGCATGTCATAACATCTGTCGAGATTAGCAGAAAAAAGAAAAAAAATTATAATGATCATCATTTCAAGACTACAAATGTAAAAAAAAAAAAAAAAAAAAAAGATTTGTTATCAGGTGTCAGAACTGAAAACATAAAAAAAATTACACCAAAATTAGAACAATCATAATTGGACTCCAGACTGATTGTAATTGTGCTACATTCAAATATGCAAAGCTGCTGTTAACTCTCAAACCAATAGTAGTCCTTAGGGTACATTTGTGGAAAGAAATATCACTTCAAACCTCAGATCTGTCCCACTTTCCTAATGAATTACTTCTGAAATATTCAAAGAAGAGACATAGCCACAGGTTCTCTGTTTTTGGCACACAGAACCAGGAGGCCCAAGAGCATTTACTGTTGATGATGATGGCAGGACATGTGCATAAATTGAGACTGTCTAGAGAAAAACACCTTAAGGCTGCATTAGAGACAACAGAAAGTGGCATTACTCCCTGCTAGCATCTAGCAAGAAAAATGCGTCCACAAAACCCTTCTATTAATGTCTACGTAGTTAAATGAGGACAAAAGACTGGTGGAAATGCAGCATTTGAAAAACAATTTGTTTATTTTAAAGATTATTAATTGAGTAAGCGCTGTACAAATGCTGCAAATGAGCTAATACACTCACAACACAATGTTCATCTTAATATAACATTGCATGCAGCTGTATTTCACTACTCGCTGATTTGAATAATGTTACATGATTTGATAGTGATTTATTTTTTTGCCGAAAAACTCATTTGCTCTGTGCATCTTTTGGCCAATCACTGATGGATATCAAGCAGCGAATGTTCATATGATGTTCATTTATCAGAGACAGCTTGCTGAAGTGTAAAAGCTATTTGCAGTCTTGTGTTGCTTCCTCCTCAGGCTGTTATACAATGGAGTTCTCATGTGGCCCAGGTCGAGAGTGACAGCCCAAGTCTGACGGAACAAAAAAGTACCGAAATGACAACTTGATAAAAGCGAAATGACTTTCCGTCTGTGTTTTGCCGAGAGCAAGGTAAAAGGCGCGGGGTGGCTGGGTGCAGAGAGCATGAATAAAAGAGTGATGGGCGGCGGAGAGATCTGACAGCCGAAGAGTGTGATGTCTGCGCGCTGATGCCTGTGTTTGTCGGGGTCAGGGTTACGTCGATGTTGCGGACTGAATTTGGTGAGCGAGTACGTGTGTATGAGACATGGGGGGTCAGCGGGTTCAGAAAGGCTGAGTGGTTCTGTTACACGGCCGTGTTTTTCTTCCCCTCAGTTGCAGCTGCTTTACCTCATCAAGACAAAAAAGACATGAAGTAAGCCAATCACTTATTAAAAGCTATTGTGTTTCAACAACAGTATCTAATACTGCACAAAAAGCCCTAATAATAATGGAAATCAGCCAAAGAATCTCTTCATATCAGCATTTTACTACTTTTAAATCAGTTGCAGTTTAAAGGGGACCTATTATGCCCCTTTTCACAGGATGTAATATAAGTCTCTGGTGTCTCCAGAATGTGCCTGTGAATTATCAGCTCAAATTACCCCACATATCATTTATTATAGCTTGTCAAATTTGCCCCTATTTGGGTGTGAGCAAAAACACGCCTTTTTGTGGGTGTCCCTTTAAATGCAAATGAGCTGCTTTTCCAGAAGAGGGCGGAGCTTTAACAGCTCACGCTTCGGTTGCTCAACAACAACAAAGCTGGAGAATCTCACGCAGCCAAAATGATGATTGATAACAAATAGATTCAGCTAGTATAGCAGTTCAGAAAGATTGTCTTCCAGCCTGAAAAATGCTCCAAATCCGTAAAACTAACAAACCGTCTAAAGCTGGTATAAAGGGTATAAATATTTTACCAAAACGGTTTGGTTATTAACATTCTTCAAAATATAAACATAAAATTTGTGAAAGAACATCATACAGGTTTGAAATGACACGAGGACATGTAAATGACAGAATTTATTAATTCATTCATTTTTGGGCGAACTGTCCCCGTCAAGATCTTAGCAGGAATTATGGATATAATAAAACAATGACCAGTTGACATTACTCCACTAATGGCATAGATATGTAATATAAACAAATGAACATAGGTAGTTATTTTTAAAATATTTCAGAAGTTGCTGGAGTGATACATATTTCAAAACCACAAAATATCAAAATATTTTTGTATACAAAAACTTTTTTTTTTTTTTTTTTTGCTTGAAAATTTGCTGTTTTCTTATGAACTTATGAAACCTTATTTCTGAATGTTCTCTGAATTTTCAAAACATCTAGTTTTCTATGTTTCAGAAACGTTATTTGGGAACATTATAGGAACATGACATTCCATTTTACCATTTTTTTTTTTAACATTATGGGAACGTTACTTTTGAATGCTCTAAAAACATTCTGAAACAAGTAACATTAGTAACAACTAAAATGTTTCAGAAAAGTTCCATGAAACATGATTAAATAATGTTTTTTGTTATTGTTGTTGTTGTTGTTTTTTTGCTAACATTTTGAGAATATTACTAAAAACCACATAACTTTAAACAAATGTTCTATTAACGTTACTGGAAGAATGTTTGTTCATAACTTTGAAAGAACCTTGCCTGAATTTCTGAGAACGTTACCAGGGCAATCAATTAGTTAGCTTGTTCACTAGCTAGCTCGTCTGTCTGTCTGTCTGTCTGTCTTTCCATCCATCCATCCATCCATCCATCCATCCATCCATCCATCCATCCATCCATCCATCCATCCATCCATCCATCCATCCATCCATCCATCCATCCATCCATCCATCCATCCATCCATCCATCCATCCATCCATCCATCCATGACATTTATACATTGCTTTAGTGTCCAAACAACGTCTGAGCTTCTTGTTCTGATCTCAGATAAGTGCATACTGTAATTCAGACACTTTGTTCTGTTATTTTAATACTAAACAGTGCATGATGTGTGAGGAGATATGTGAGCAGTGTGCTCTTCACCTTTGCTTATCTGACACACAGTTGGATTCAGCAGTTTTTGGCCAATCTCTCTCCATCACCAAGGACGGGAAGAGCTAATTTGGCATGTTCGCGTATGCAAATATGAACCGTAACTGTCTGGGTGCTGCTTAATTCCCCATTATTCCACAGACAGAAGTCCAATCAAGTTGACTTTGAAATGGATTGTGGTAGATTAGGCAGGATTTCTGGGTGTGTGGACAGAAACGCTGTGGCCTGTCTCTCTCTTGCTCTACCTCAGCTGCCAGTAGCGTCAACCAGCACCGATCCAGGTAATTAATTCTCTGACAAGCATCACTGATTTGCTAAATCAGTGAGAATGGCATGTGCTGATCAAAAGAGAAACAAGAGGAGAGATGTTTGAACACATGGATTCAGAGATGTCATTCACTGGGCCCTCACAACTGGCCTTGAGTCGCAGTGGCAGATTCAAAGACGTGAGCGGAATATACATTCAATTTAAATGCACACGACATATGCCGACTGATACACATGCCTAATGCACAGCAGCGCACGCTATGTCTCAAAGACATGCTCAAACATACATGCACATAGATTAGATTCCAGGACATTTATATTGCACATGCAGATATTAATTCATGGGCAAAAAAACTGGGTTTGTTAAAATAATATCCTTTACAAATGTGCTTCCTCAATTGAATGAGTGATATACTGTATGCACAATGAGAATTAACCATTCAAAATATGAGTTGAAACTCAAGTTTTAAGTTATTGAACCAAAGGTCTGCAGTTTATCTGATTGTAAAGTGGAAAGATAAATCATGTTATACTTTCACAAGTAGAATATTGATGTTTAGCAATCCACTGATGATAGATTTTTTCCCTAAAGAAAATTGTTCTCAGTGTAGATCATAAATGATTTCAAATAATACTGGAATCCTAATATCTATCTATCTATCTATCTATCTATCTATCTATCTATCTATCTATCTATCTATCTATCTATCTATCTATCTATCTATCTATCTATCTATCTATCTATCTATCTATCTATCTATCTATCTATCTATCTATCTATCTATCTATCTATCTATCTATCTATCATCTATCTATCTATCTATCTATATATTGAACTCCACAGCAACTGCATAAATTTATCCACTAACCATTCAGAAATGTCCAGTTGCATTCTAAAAGTTGTAAGTTGTCTCTCCATCAGTGTCGACTCCGGTTTGAACAATGTAAGGCTGAACACCGTTACTGACAATCGACTTTTTGGCTGCGTGAGATTCTCCAGCTTTGTTGTTGTTGTTGTTTTCTGGAAAGGGGGCCGGGAGCAGCATCTCATTTGCATTTAAAGTGACACACACAAAAATGGCAAGTTTTTGCTCACACTCAAATAGGGACAAATTTGACAAGCTATAATAAATGATCTGTGGGGGTATTTTGAGATGAAACTTCAAAGACACATTTTGAGGACACCAGACACTTATATTACATCTTGTGAAATGGGGAATAATAGGTCCAATTTAAAATATTAAAATAGAAAACACTTTTTAACTATATATTTGATCAAATAAATGCAGCCTTGGTGAGCATTAGACTTCTTTCAAAAACATAAAAAAACAAAAAACAAAAAAAAAAATGGACATTTTCTGGTTGTCAAACTTAGTGGATCGTGTTCATATGCCCACTAAAATAAACTTGGAACTAACTAAAATTAATAGCTGAAATGGCTTGAAAAGGTGAAGTGAGCTCTAAAAAAATGCCTAGCATATGATTTTAAAGATAACACTTGTTTTGATATTTTGTATGGACTGTGAAATGAAATAAAATAATGACATTTTTTATGTGCAGCTTCAGTGTCTAGATGCATTTTGCTGCCACTGTAACTTCATGCAGAGACGTCACTCATTTCCCGCTGAGTGTGCCAATCATTTGATGCAGTGTGTGCTGAATTGAGCACTATTGATCTTTAAATAAATGGATTGGATTGCAATGTAACAGCTCTGGCTCGAAGGCTGTGCTGTCTGGCGCTGCAAAGCAGAGAATTTGGGAGCAGCTGAAAGTATCTGGCACGTCGCTTGATTAACTGGCTCGTGTTTCGGCTCTTTTCCTTGGCCATTATCAGCCCTCGGCCTCTGCCAGCGTGGCCCAGGGCATCCGCTTTTAAAAGAACTTGCCAGATCAAACTGGCATGTCATAGAACATTAGGCCTGACATTATTTCAGCCCACTGACTTGCGGTCTCTCAGGTCAACTTAGTGGTCTTTACTGGCTTGGATGTTCATCGGTTGCCATGGCTGAAAAATCTCACTGTGAAGGAGTGGGAATGAGAAAACAAACTGAAGTGGATCAGTGGACAAAGCTGGTGTCTTTACATTGCATGACTCTAAGAGGAAAACAATAGATAATGACTCTTGCCAAGGTCCCCACCGGACCAACCTGTAATCCAGGCTACACTTAATCACCACAGCAGAGAGACTCCCAATTGCCATCAGATTGTGAAGAAAACGAAAGTTTATAAAAATGCAAAGGGAAAAGCACTGGGGAGTCCAAGTCGGCAAAATAAAGGCTTGCACTACAATACAATGATATGTAGGTTAATTATGGATGAGGTCTATGCTCTGAGAGTGAGAAAATCATATGTCCCATGTGTTCTGAAGGAATCATGCACTGGAACACTGGGGAAAGACCCTTTTTTCTCTAGAAACTTGCTCACGGGCATTCACATATATACTTCTGTAGTGAAGTTAAGTTTCGATTCTGACTCTGTGAGAAGCAGACGCCATCAATCAAAGTCTTAAAAAATGTTTTAATTTATTTGTAAAAAAAAAAAAAAAAAATGGAATCACATGTCTGATATTTTAGGTTTATATGTTTACATAAATGCCCAGTCACTCAGTGTATGTCTAAAAATACATATACAGTTAGTTCTAATCCACTAATTTTATTGACTGTGTAGCGTTTAGTCCAAAAACAACTGGGACTTTTCAGTGTTTGTATCACTTTCCTCTCCAGGTGGCTAGACTGAATGAGTCGTTGAATTATTCACTTAACCAATTTGTTCAAAAACACTGATTTATTCAGGAAAGCCTGTGTGTTGCTGAGAGATGCAAAACAGATAATTCAGCTGTGGCTTCATTTAAAACTATTGTTGTTGGCAGAGCAGATGACTACATTCACACTGTCATTGTTTGGGACTGATAGCCACATTTACCTATGGGTATGTGTCTTAAAAAATGTACTGCACACACACAGTAGCTTATGATAGTGGTTTGAACGTGTAATGGAAGTCATAGCCACGATGACTAAAGTAATATCAATAATGGTGACATCCATAAAACTGGAAAGTCTTGTAATGCAGCCATTTCTATGGACACTGCAATGGCTGTATTATGAGTCTTTTTTTACATTCCAAAAGTTAAGTTTGGTGAACTCTGCCCTGCAAATTCATATCACATGAAGACATGTGACAAATAGAAGAGTGATCTTCGAAGATGTAACGTTGGTTTTGAGTTTTGCAAAGTCGTACACATTTTCTAACCAGAATGCATTGCTTTTGTCTGGCGGCAGCCGATCTTTGCGGCGCCGCATGAAGTCAAACAAGCCTAATATGTCATTGGTTGATTTTGTCATTGGTTGATTTATGTGGTTTCTCAGTTCTGTTCTGTCATTGGTTCTTTGTCTCATCATTCACAGGTGTGTCTTATTTGCTCTGTTAGTGTATATATACACACACACACACATATATATATATATATATATATATATATATATATATATATATATATATATATATATATATATATATATATATATAGACATATATATAGTCCTCTTATTTCATTGTTTTTTTTTCTAGCTTTGTTCTCTATAAAGGTTATGTGTAATGGTTATGTCAGGGCAAGTCTGTTTATATACTAATTATACAACTAGTCTTCCAATCCAGTTCTGTTCACACCCAGCAGGAAACAGAAAATGTAGTTGTAAATGTGCAGGAATCACAAGTGTGAATTTCATTATAGAATCTGGTTGACACTCTCGTAACCAAACTGTATGTGTAACCATATTATGCAGATGTGTGAACATGGCCAAAAAAACACATGGAAACTGGCAATATTGTTTCTAAAACATAAGTTACTCAATATTAAGATCTTGTTTATCGAACTGTTGTCTAAAAGCAAAATCGCACTAAATCACAGCTGCTGCTGGTCTGAATATCAGTCTGGCTTTGATTAACAACAAAACTCTTGCTCATGTGATATTGCTATCTCAATAAAGCACGCAATGTATCTTTATGAAGGTGAAGGACAATGACAATTTGGACCCAGAAGCCTTTGTAGCAGTGAAAGGGATTCAGCTGAGCATACAGGAAATACTATGAAGCCTCTACATTTTTCTGTTCCTGTCAAGCAGATACCTGAAAGCATTTCCTTTTGCACAGAATGACTTCATCTGTTAACTGCTGGGTATCTCGCATCTTTGTCAGGCAGATGGCAGCTGTGTGGTTCTTTACGTTGTGTTTGCGGCAGGCTTATGTTTACAGGCATATACGTACAGTTACAGCTGCATCTAACCAGCTGATGCTCCATGGAGTGGATGTAAATGCAGGCCAGGGGATCAAGGGCTGGTGGCATATGCTTCCCGGTTCTCTGTTCGCTTGTGTGGAGAATTGATAGTTAGGAGGGACCACGCGTGAGCGGATGCGTGTATTTGTGAGGGGGTACTGTCATATTGGCGATGCGGCAGCGTGTGCGGTGACAAGCTCCGCGCGGGAAGGGGTGGGAGGTCGTGTGGGGAGGAGAGGCGGGTAGCTGACAGGGACATCAGTTTCCTCAGACATTAACTCCCCCTGTACCTGAGAGAGTGGAATAATCACACGCCGGGGCCATGCACCATGAAATGGAAGTGCAGCAGTGATCTGGGGGAGTGGACACACAGCCCTGTCCAAGGAAATGAGAGCCATTTTTTTCAAAAGTATGGGCCGTTGTGGTGTGTGTCTGTGTTTGTGTGAGATATAGCAGGAGGAAAGAGCAGGAAATAAAGAAACATATGGAATCAAGTAGGCTATATGCCAATCACCACTGCATGTAATAATATAAAAAAAAAAACTTCAGCGTCTCTGTCAGTAAAAAAACTCTGGTCCACTGAAACAGAGCCACATTTCCACTGAGGAAAAAATCAGCACCTTTAACCAGCTGTCGAACTAAACTATATGGTACAGAATTAGATTGCTACCATTATAATCAACAAATCTGCTTCAAATTACCAATGTGATGCTTCGCAACGAGATATACATTCAGTTAACGGACATTCACTATTTGTTGTTGTTGCTACTGCACAGCTACTCCAACCCTTCAATCTGAAATAAAATAACTTATAGTTGTGTGTCAATTGATTACTGGGTGTTTCTTCAACTATAGTTGTGACCCAATGGTTAGAGAGTCGCACTTGTAAAGGCCTCAATAGATGTGACGTCATTTTTAACAAAATCAGGCCAAAAACGAAGTTCGTTTTGGAAGTTTGAAATGGCTTGCTAAAGCAAACTCTAAAGAAAAGTTTGCTTCTGCTGCAAAACACCTTTGTACTAACATTGTAATAGGAGGTGTGCGCTGAAGCTCCGTCTGTTTATTTGGCCGCGAGGGCCGGTGTTGTCATGGCACTGGGTTGAAATATAGATGCTCTAGAAACTGTGGACGCGGCCAAATGTACTAAGCTGAGTAGCCTAACTTTTTCCTTAAAACCAGTCAGTGACGGATTTAGGCCTGGACGACATGGGCAACGGCAAACAAACAATCAAACAAACGAATGCGTGATCGGGTTTTTACCGCTCATTTGCACGTCATTGATATCATGTCACTCGGTGGGTAAATTAACCTGGGCTGTGTTTCCCAAAAGCATCGTAAGCTTAAGTTGATCGTAGCTCCATTGAAACCAATGGATTTTGTAGGATTGATGGTATTTTGTGTTATTTATTTGCCTCAATTTGTAATAATTTAAGTATATACATTTATATAAAATAGCAAAATTTTATGTTAAATCCACTTTAATCAAGATCTACATTTCTAAATTTCATTCATAGTGATAGACATGAAAAATGTGCCTGGGTTAATTGGAGGATTACTGCCATCTACTGGAAAGCAAACACTTAATTAAATTAAAATTAAAATAACATTTTTAACTACAGCCACTAGATTGCTAGAGAATTAGTCAATGGTTAACATTATAAAATCATTATTCTAACTATAAAAATAACTCTATATCAAATTTTTGCATTTTTTTGGACTATCATTTGTACTATCATGGGTATTTGAAGATAATTTTGAAAAATACAATTAATTACAAGGCTGTAGAGAACAGTGCACTGTTGCAGACTTACAGTATATACTGAGGTTTTAAAGGGCACCTATTATGCAAAATTCACTTTTACATGGTGTTTGACCATAAATGTGTGTTGGCAGTGTGTGAGCAAAACCACCCTAGAATGAGAAAATCCACCCAGTGGTTTTTTACAATCTCAATAATTCATAAGCACTGTCTCAGAACGCCCTGTTCTAAGATTGCTCTCACTGTGACGTAGAATTGCGCTAAGCCCCACCCACGTGGTTTGATTGACAATCTGGTTTTGGCATAGACCCCGCCCTCGGTGATCTGTCAACCATCCTCTATTGTTTCAACGACAGCCGGTAATGTCTCCTAAGAAACATAAGTGTTCTGTTGTGGGATGTAATAATGAACATAGTTTTCACTTACTTACGACATCAGAGCCACTGAAAACGCAGTGGATGGATTTTATTTACGAAGGAAAGGCGCCACTCAAAATTCCAAAATACGTTTATGTTTGCGCGAATCATTTTTTGACTGACTGTTTTGAGAACGAGGGTCAATTCAAAGCAGGTCTTGCTTCAAAGTTAATCCTCAAGTGTGGATCGTTGCCTACTGTTCGCGATCCAACGTCACCTCCAGAAGAAGTAAGTGTATTTAATGTTTTTTGAGCAAATAGTCATTTCAGTCGATGTCAGCCAATTCAATAACAAATGCGTCTAAAGTTGCTGTCGTCGTCGTAGAATGTCTGTGTTTATAATTTAAACCTTGTTTGTAAAGTGTGTATCTAACGTACTTAGCAAACGTTATCACAGTATTTGTGTTTGTAGTTTCAAAAAATTGCGCGAACGTCATCACAGTGTGTGTGTGTGTGTGTGTTGCACATCCATAATTGCAAAGGGGACGCAATTAAAACTCTATAAGTACATAAATGTATCAAATAACCATTCAGAGACATCCTGCTCCATTCTCAATCGTGTTTCTTCTGCCGGAGTCTCTTCATCATCTGGGTCTGATTCCGGTTCAAACATGTACGGCTGAATGCCATACAAAACAGCGGGACTCTCATTCTCAGCCATTCTGCTTCTACCGACTGTTTATTTCCATAAGTATGCAAGTTACGCCCTCATCCAAAGGCAGGGCGGGGATATGCAGCTCATTTATATTTAAGGTGGTACACACCAAAACAGCTCTTTTTAAAACAGGCCCCAAAAATGACATTTTCAAATGGTTATAATAAATTAACTGTGGGGTATTTTGTGCTGAAACTTCACAAATACATTCTGGGGACACCCAGGACCAATATTACATCTTGTAAAAAGGGGCATAATAGGTGCCCTTTAATTACATTATTTTAATATAGTCAGTCGTGAATTAAAGTGGGCCGGTCTAAGGCATGAAACTCCAGGGCTGAAAATGAGTCCCAATCCGGCCCTGTTTGAGTCCGTAGAGGTAATATCTCTGCAGGTGAAAACATGAACACACTGGATAGGCACTGACACTTTTTTTCATGTTTGATACTGTAAAGCTGCTATTCTATTGAATAAAATACAATATAAATAAATGCGACGTGACTTTACTGGAGTGCTAATTTACAGAGCTTGTGCAAACATGTTGTTATGATCAGATGCATTTCTTATGCTTTCTATAGAAAAATGCTTGCTGTTTTCTCATTTTTGTTGTGTGTTTATTTTGTTATTAAGAGGAAAGTGTACAGCATATATTTACATATTCATCTAAACACCATTCTCAGCAGTGTGGGTGGCGTCAGATGTTCGATAACAGTATATTGCTCCTCAGGAATTATTATAGGATGAAAAAGAACTTCGGTGTGAGTATATCGGGGCCTTAACCCAAAGGTCGCAGGTTCGAGTCTCAGTACTGACATGAAATGTAGGTGGGGGGAAATAATGAACAGCACTCTCTTCCACTCTCATTACCCACAACTAAGGTGCCCTTGAGCAAGGCACCTAACCCCCAATCACTCCCCGGACGCCACAGCAAAAATGGCTGCCCACTGCTCCAGGTGTGTGTTCACGGTGGTTGTGTTCAATACTCACTGCTGTGTGTGTGTGCACTTGCATGGGTGAAATGCAGAGCACAAATTCTGTGTATGAGATAGCATACTTGGCTACACGTCACGTCACACACTCTTAAAAATAATCTTAAAGCACATTTTTCACATTCTCACTAGTGTTCACTTATTATGGAAGAGGATTAGGGCCAAGCAATAATAAAAAAACAAAACCATCTCGAGATTAAAGTTGTTAAATTTTGAGAAAAAAGTCAAGATAAAATGTTGAGAATAAACTCGTTAAATTACGAGAAAAAACTCGTTAAATTTCGAGAAAAAAGTTGAGATAAAATGTTGAGAATAAACTCATTAAATTATGAGAAAAAAGTAGTTAAATTACGAGAACAAATTCGTTAAATTACGACTTTTTTTGTTAATTTAATGACTTTATTCTCATAATTTAATGAGTTTATTCTCAACATTTTATCTAAACTTTTTTCTTGAAATTTAATGACATTTTTCTCATAATTTAACGAATTTGTTCTCTCAATTTAATGACTTTTTTCTCGTAATTTAATGACTTTATTCTCAACATTTTATCTCGACTTTTTTCTCGAAATTTAACGAGTTTTTTCTCGTAATTTGATGAGTTTATTCTCAACATTTTATCTCGACTTTTTTTCTCGAAATTTAACGAGTTTTTTCTCGTAATTTGATGAGTTTATTCTCAACATTTTATCTCGACTTTTTTCTTGAAATTAAACAACTTTAATCTTGAGATGGTTTTATTTTTTTATTATTGCTTGGCCCTAATCCTCTTCCGTAACTTACAATATCGAACAGTGATCATTTGAGAATTTCTTTTACAAATTATGAAATATACCACAACAGTGTAATTTCAACAAGAATATAATGTGCTATGTTTCTTTGAGAATAGGTTACACAGTAACATTTCCACCATTTCAATGTAAAAGTGTTATCAGATTGAATTATGTGTTCCACCTTAGTGTCTCATGTTTATTTCTGACTTTTTCTTCTCAGAATTGTGAGATAAAAAGTCTTGTTTTTTTTTTTTTTTCTTATTCTGTGGCGGAAACAAGCTTGCACAGAATCTGGCTTCTGCTCTCTTTGGTAAAATTCCAGGCCTTACATCTTATCAATACTCTTTTGAAACACTCTCTCACAAGCATTTAAGTCTTGATCTACTATGATTCACTAAAAACCCACTGAGGCTGCATTCAAATTTTCAGCGGACCGCTAAAGCCCTCTCTGCGTGTATGCGTGTTGTTTTGTGCCTCTTAAAGATGCCTACAGCATTATCACGCTCTGTTGGTGTGTGACAGCGGCTGTGTTGATTAAATGTATTGATCACTGTCTGTCTGTTGAACACAGTTGGAGCTGTCTGACACATTATGAGAGTAAAAAGTGGCATACAATATGCCGGTCTAGAGCCTCAACGTGTCTTAGAAGGTCTGGACCCGAAATCCATATACACAATTCTCACGTTTTCCATGTTTACAGCAGCTCCCTGGGAGATGATGCAGATTTCCGCATCCGCTAACTCCATCTGTGAGCGCTGCCGCTTTGCGTCTCCCATCTTTGAACGCGTGGACAACTGGCAGCACGCGAGGCTCCAGACCATTACTCTGATGTTGTTTACATGCAATGCAAATGATTGGTAAACAAACAGCGCCGCCACAGAGCCACACGTTCCCCCCGGCCGTCCTTGCAGCCTATGTAAATCAGTGCCCACCGCGCTCTCGGCTCGCATGAGGCAGGAAATTAAGAGCTGAGGCTAAATTACAGTGTAATATGTAAATGTGCAGATGTGTGGCTATGCATTGTTGCTTCATTATGACTGGAAAAATGGCCCTGATTAATATTCAAACAACTTTGTAAACAAAAAAGGCAGCGCATGCTAGCAATCCCACAGGGGCAGCGGGCCACTGAATGTTTCTCGCCACGCAACACGCACTGTAACTGTGTTCATTTACCGCCATCAAATACATCACAGCGGGCAAACAACTACAAGAGCCAAACATGTTGGATGGCTTAATGCGAATTGCAGTCGTGTGTGCTAATGCGCTCAGAGTGACACGGTAGTCATGATGCTCATTTATCAATGTGGCATGGCTCTTGCCCGGTCGGAGAGGGAATCTGGCCTCGCTGACCCCTCTCGCAGGTCGCCGTCTCTCCAACCACCCACACCAGGAAAACAGATTACTGCCGATCAATATCTCAGAATGCACCTCATGCTGGGATTCAGCTGGGATTTTGGAGTACTACAGGGACCATGTAACCGGCGATGCCAATGCAATATGAATGTGCGTATCCGTAACATTCTCGAAACATTGCCACACCAGTGTTTGATGTGCGATTATAGGGACAGTAAACTCATTTACTCACACTCATGTCCAAAATCCCATATGACTTTCTTTCTTGTATTGAACCCTTGCATGAACCACAAAAATATGATTCATAAATACAATGATTTGAATTAACTTTTTACTTGATGGTTACACCACATTACAGTTTTAGAGTCATTAAATTCAAACTTGCCTTGAAAATGAAAAAAACATTTGAATAAAATTCAAGAACTTGACACGTGTTTTAGATTTTTCCTTCCTTTTAAAGTATTATTTAATATATTATTTTCCTTTTCTTGATTATGGACATTCTTTCTTTTTTTTTTTTAGATATATTTTTGGTGTTTTTGCCTTTATTATGATAGGACAGTGACAGGAAGTGAAGTGGGAGAGAGAGAGAGGGTACGGAATCGGGAAAGGACCACGAGCCGAGACTCGAACTCTTGTCGCCCGAAGCGCATTGCCGCTACATGTCGGCGCGCTGCCCATGAGGCCATCGTCGCTGACGATTATGGACATTCTTATATGTAATTAACTCAGATATTTAATATACAAGGTCCAAACTGGGCCTCATTCATGAAACACGAGCAGAACAAATTCGTAAATCATTCGTAAAGCCGTTCTGACGTAAATTTTTGGATTCATGAAAATGGTCGTATTTTCAAAATGTTAGTTGGTATGAAAGAAATTTACACCTGCTTCCTACCATGTGTAAATGGTGTGTAAAACATTCAAACGTTCTGTGCTCTTTTAGGCAAACTGATGACACTGCATTTAAAATAGTTTGATTGCTGTCTTTTTTTTTTTTTTTGTAGCTGATAGTTGAAAAAAAGAGTTGAAAACTGTTCAACTTTGGGAAAAACGCCAAGCTCGTCACTGTCAATTTTTACCCAGCCGTCCAATCACAGTGGAGGAGGGACGGGATAAATACTGCAACAACTGAACAACAACGGAAAAGTTAATATTGCTGGTTACTGCATATTTATATATTTAGTAACATTTTCCAAAATTAGATACTAGTAACACATTACTGTCATGACCGTCAGTGAGAGTGCCCGTATCAGTCACTAGAGGGCACTCCATCCTGGACTCTTGTTTTCACCCCATGAACTACATTACCCATACGCACTGCCGGACTCATTATCTCATGATCACTTCATTGCACACACCTGTTTTGTATTATGTTACTAGTGTCTGTCTATTTATACTGAATTGTTTCTGTCTTTGGTTGTGGTTCGTTGTTTGTCACTGGATTCGCTGTTTGTTTTATTTATTTTGTATGGACTGTTTCTCTGGAGTTTGACCATTGCCTGTTTGGATTACGTTTTGGATTACCCTTTAATAAACTAAGCTGCACATGGATCTTACTCTCTTGTCTCTGTGCAACCCGTGACAATTACTGCCTGGCATATTCCGTATCATCAAAGCAATCATAGCGTCTCAGCTGGAAAAACGCTGCACCTCCAAACCACTCTCAAATGCCACCAGCTGGCCGTTTTCAGAAGAGCGTCTGGCATTTTTTTAGCTGGTTAAAATTGCTTTGGCAGACACGCGTTAATTGAATATTTATTGTTTTATGGCCTTTTAGTCTCTTTAGCATTTATGCAATATACTGGAGCCAAACCTGAGAAGGAAGTCCAGAAGATTCCACAGTGTTCCTGAACACATTATTCACATAGTTGTAATTCATAAGCAGGGATTATGCTAAGTGTGAATTAGTGTGTGTAACCGGTCCTACTTCACCCGCTCTAAGCTGGAATCTAACCAGTGTCTCCGGCATGGGAGTCAGGTGCGTTAACAAGGATGCTAAAGACCACAGCCGCTAACGTGAGTCGCTAACGTGAGTCGCTAAAGTGCCTCTTGAGGCCAGGGGATTGAGGTTTACACGCACAGCTCTTACTGGCCTATGCCCGTTACGTGAGCGCGCCCGCCCTATTTACAAATGAATGGAATTCATTAAAGGGTTAGTTAAAGGTGCCCTCGAATGAAAAATTGAATTTATGAGTTTTGAAAAGTTGAAAGTATGTGAGTCTCAAACTCCATTGTTTCCTCCTTCTTATATAAATCTCATTTGTTTAAAAGACCTCAGAAGAACAGGCGAATCTCAACATAACACTGACTGTTACGTAACAGTCGGGATCATTATTATGTACGCCCCCAATATTTGCATATGCCAGCCCATGTTCCCAACATTATGAAAGCCATTAGACAAGGGCAGCCAGTATCAACATCTGGATCTGTGCACAGCTGAATCATCAGACTAGGTAAGCCAGCAAGGACAATAGCAAAAAATGGCAGATGGAGCAATAATAACTGACATGATCCATGATAACATGATATTTTTATTGATATTTGTAAATTGTCTTTCTAAATGTTTCGTTAGCATGTTGCTAATGTACTGTTAAATGTGGTTAAAGTTACCATTGTTTCTTACTGTATTCATTGAGACAAGACTGTCACTATTTTCATTTTTAAACACTTGCAGTCTGTATAATTCATAAACACATCTTCATTCTTTATAAATCTCTCCAACAGTGTAGCATTAGCCGTTAGCCACGGAGCACAGCCTCAAATTCATTCAGATGTAAACAATATAACAGTATACAATACTCACATAATCCGACACATGCATGTCGCATGCATAACGAACACTTTGTAAAGATCCATTTAGAGGGTTATATTAGCTGTGTAAACTTTGTTTATGCACTGTTCAAGGCAAGCGCGAGCTCCGTGGGCAGGGAGCAGGAGAATTAAAGGGCCAGTAGCCCTGAATCGGCTCATTTATAATGATGCCCCAAAATAGGCAGTTAAAAAAATTAATTTAAAAAAATCTATGGGTTATTTTGAACTGAAACTTCACAGACACATTCAGGGGACACCTTAGACTTATATTACATCTTTTTAAAAAAAGTTCTAGGGCACCTTTAATCCAAAAATGAAAATTTTGTTATTAATTACTCACCCTTATGTTGTTCCAAACCCGTTAGACTTTTGTTCATCTTCATAACACAAATGAAGATCTTTTTGATGAAATCTGACTTCATAGACAGCTACACAACTACCACTTCAAAAAGTTCATAAAGAGATCGTAAAACTAAATCCATATGAACTGAGCGGTTTAGTCCAACTTTTCTGAAGATACACAAATGCTTTATATGTTGACAGATTGAATTTAGGTTTTTATTAAAAATTCATCAACTCACACATCAGTTGTGGTAAACGGAAGCTCAAGCTTGTTTGATTGACGTGTGAGAGAACCAATGAGGTTAATTCTTGTGTTACGCAGCACAGTCAAGAAGAGGTTTGTTCTCGTGTCAAGCAGGTTTGGTTGTGCTTCGGTTTATGGTTGCTGATCAATATGTGAATAAAAGACTAAATTAAATCTGTTCATTCATCTCTTCAGAAAATTTGGACTAAACCGCTCAATTCATATGGATTTGTTTCATGTTCTCTTTATGGATGTTTTGAAGCGTCAAAGTGTCAGATGTGTAGCTGTCAATGGAGGGACAGAAAGCTCTCAGATTTCATCATAAAGATCTTCATTTGTGACCTGAAGATGAATGAAAGTATTATGGATTTGGAAGAACATGAGGGTGAGTAATCAATGACAGAATTTTCATTTTTGGATGAACTAACTTTAACATACACATATTTACCTATCAAACTTGTAAATGAATCCGGAAGAGAGTTTTTGGGAAGGGATTAACTCATAAGTTTATGAAAGTTTCATAAAAGAGGCCCATTGTCAGTAAATGGAACACACCTTTGCCATTCTGCTTAAATATCTCCCTTTGCTTTCCACACAATCAAGTAAACCATACAGGTTTGAAAGTACTTGACGGTGAGTAAATGATGCCGTACTTGTGATTTTTGGATGCCGCCCACCAGGTTATTCATGGTCAGATGTTAGTGACTGGTGAGATTGATGTCTGTACTGTAGGCCACACTGAGATCTATGTCGAGTTCAGATATCAAAGATCTTGTGTATGTCAAAAAAAGAACTGCTGCATCAACACACGCTATGGGTATTGTCTTGGCAGAGTTGGGGAACTGGAGACGATGTACGTATGGCTTCCAGAAAACTTTTCCACTAACTCTCACAGGTCATTGACAATGCAATATGATCTACCTTGGCATGTTCTGCCCATGATTAATGTAACCCATGTTTTCTGGAATCATCTGTGAGTTATGGGATGATAGAAGGACATTGAACTCAACATATTTCCCAAAGAGATCGTTGCTGTAATTTCCCAGTTTGTATCTGTGGATAAAGGAAGAGTTTACTGAGAATATAGATCAGTGTGGCACTGTGTACTTGTCAAACACACAAACAAATGAATACATTTATATCTATAAACAAAGAATTTACTTCAGAATACACAACAGAAGCCTCTCATTAAAATTATACCTATAAAATCTAAGAAGGTTTGTACGACGTTCACGAATGAAACAAAAGGTTTCTTGTTGGTTTTTTCCGTAAAGCTAATTCATAGCCATTTCAAAACTTCCTCTGCAGTTCGTGCACAATAGCAGAATTATCAAAGTTAACTGGGGACATAATTAAGAAAACATATATGCTTGTTATTCTGAGGTGAGCACACTCATGAATATTTATGTCATTACTGCTGTCCTCTGATAGTCTTTGTGTGAGTTTTGATAAAGAACGTGGCCGAGGCATGAAATTTGTAATTTATTCCTAAATGTGTTTTTAGCCGCAGTGTTGTGGTCCCTTCAACATTTTGTCACTCCCTATTTAAATCTCTTTTCATTGCGTTATTAGGAAAATTCAAACCGCCACCTCTCTGTTATCCAAGCGTAGAGTGAAAATAAAAGCTATTTGTATGTGAACATGCATGTTGGCCATGCTGGCTGAACAGCACTAATGGTTTCATAATTTCAGAATAATGGCTCCATGTCAGTATAAGATTGCCATTAGCCAACCGTGCCGTTGATGTGGGCATCTTTTGTCTCATGTGGGGTTTGCTACTCAGGGGGAGCTTCAGGTTTGTACTGTTTGAAAGCCTTTGCAGAGAGACAGGGAAAGGCCTCATATTGAGTGCTTGTTTCTATATGGGTTTGTCTGAATTCTCTGATTGTGACCACGAATCAGGGGATTTCACAGGGTATTCAAGTCATCTTCAAGGGCAAGTTCACTCAAATTAGAAATGCCTGTTATCATTTACTCATCTTCATGTAGCTTCAAATTAGTATGATTTTTTTCTTCTGTTAAACACAAAAGAAGGTATTTTGAAGAATGCTTCTACAGTACTTTTTGTCAATAAAATGAAAGCCAAAGGGGTCCAAAACAACACTAACACTGTAAGGACAAGAAAACACAGAGAGATTTTACAAAATATCTTCTTTTGTTTTCCACAAGTCATGTGGGTTTGGAATGACATGAGGGTGAGTAAATGATCAAAATCATAATTTTTGGGTGAACTGTCCCTTTAAGGGAGACTGAAAAATCACTAGGAGATTTTGTTCATCAAGTATAACCACTTTATTTCCAGATTAAACATTCCAACAGTCATTTATAACTAAATTTGGGAGTTTCAAATATGAAAAATTATATACATCAAAATATATTTTATATAAGTAAAAAATTAATAAAAATGTGTATATAATATATTAAATTATAGTACATTTATTTGCACTGATGATGTTGCAGGGTTTTCCAAATGAAAACATTTTGTCAAGCAAAAGTAATTTTGACAGGTCATGATTAGTTTGAGTATTTGTGAGATATGTTTATTTACAATTATTTTTCCTTTTAATGTTGGATATTTAATGACTTATGGCTTGTGGATGTGATTAAATATTGTATTTTTATTTTACAGTTTTTTTGGCTTGTGCTTAAATATTGTATTTTTATTAAAATCGTTTTTTTTTTTTATATAAAATTTTACATCTTTTTTTCACTTTTTACTAAAGTATACAGAAGAGGATTATGGCCAAGCAATAATAAAAAAATAAAACCATCTCGAGATTAAAGTTGTTAAATTTCGAGAATAAACTTGTTAAATTATGAGAAAAAAGTTGAGATAAAACGTTGAGAATAAAGTCATTAAATTATGAAAAAAAAGTCGCTAAATTACGAGAACAAATTCGTTAAATTATGAGAAAAATGTTAAATTTCGAGAAAAAAGTTGAGATAAAATGTTAAGAATAAAGTCATTAAATTACGAGAAAAAATTTGTTAAATTATGAGAAAAATGTCGTTAAATTACGAGAAAAAAGTCGAGATAAAATGTTAAGAATAAAGTCCTTAAATTATGAGAAAAGAGTCGTTAAATTATAAGAACATATTCATTAAATTACGAATTTGTTCTCATAATTTAACAACTTTTTTCTTGTAATTTAATGACTATTCTCAACATTTTATCTCGGCTTTTTTCTTGAAATTTAACAATTTTTTTCTTATAATTTAATGAATTTATTCTCAAAATTTAACAACTTTAATCTTGAGATGGTTTTATTTTTTTTATTATTGCTTGGCCCTAATCCTCTTCCATAAAATTAAGATTAAAGTTAAATTAATTTGAATAAAAAAAAAATTACATTATAAATTGAATGTCATTTTTTTGTTCGATGTAGTCTACATTGAAACATTTTTAAATGGTGAGATGTTGGTGAAGTGCAAACGTAACACAATAATGGTTAGAAAATGTTGGAGCGAGTTTGGAAGGCGTTCCCGAGCTGAATTCGAAATGGCATCACTGCTATGGCTCCAATTGTCCAGGCACGTGGCATTATAGCTCTGATTCTGCCCTGTTTTGGGGTTAAATCTTATCTTAAAGAAGACTTTAAAGTGTCTTGGGAAGAAAAGGCCACAGGAGGGCTGATGATCTGCTCCTGAGGTCAGGGATGGAAAAGGTTATAGAAAGATTACTCAGGCTCTTTTAATAACGCACGCATGCACAAAAGCACGTGCACATGCGCACACAATAACACCATACACCCTTTGACCCAATGTATGTTTATGTATGCGTACGAGTCGCCGAAAGCTATGAGGAAAAAGTCTTCTCATCTTCTGGTCCAATCCATGGCTGCCACTCAACTTCAAAGCTCTGGTCGTTTTCGGTCTTTCTTAACCTCCAAACACAGAGTCTTGTTACAGCTGTGAGCAGGGGACAGAGTGCGTAGTGTGCTGGACTCCTGATTAACCCTTGAGCCAGTGTTGTTCTCCACCGCCAGACAGATCCTCTTTCTCTGGGCTTGGCCTTGTAACGGGAGCCCTTTCACACACTGCCCACTTCAAAGCTCCCTGCCTGCCAGGAATGTCAGCTTCAGAAGTAAAGAGAGATGGCTGCTGAGAATGAGTGTGTGTGTGAGAAGAAACCCCATTATGTTTGTGTGAGAGTTCGTATTTGAATATGCAGGGGGAAAGTGTGCATCTCTATTTTTCAACAAGAATTGCCTCTCCTTGGCCTGACACAGTCAACCGGTCTCCTTTTTTCATTTGCGGCAGAGACAAGTTGTTTTTAATCTAATTTGGCTGCAGAGCAAAGGCCCTTGGGCTTGTTTGGCCAGAGTCTCGACTAACTTTTCTCCCTCGCAGGACGCGGCATGTGTGCAAAGTTTAACAACTAGTTCTATTGCGCCTGCCAATGTATCAGAACCTCAATAGACTACACTGCCAGCTATCATTAAATGAATAGTTACATAATGTATTGTTTTTTATTTCAGTGTTTTACTGTTTTATTTTTTTTATACTTCCATTTTTGTATACTGTTTAATACATCAAGATTACATTTCACACATACAGCTTTTTTTTTTTTTTTTTTAGTAAATTTAATGCTATATTTCTGTTTAGAGATCATGTTTGAATAGGATCCATGTTGAAATGCTGCCAATGTGGTGGCTTTATTGAAACATTACTGGAAAAGTTTTGAATTGAGGCTATGTGAATAAAGCCATGATTAAAAGTGATTTAACCCTCCAGTGTTCTTTCGGTCATTTTTGACCGAAGAATTTTGTTATTTTGTAGATTTTGTTACTTCATCGGAATGGTACAAAACTTGGTAAAGGTTTTGGTACTATGTGGAAATAATTAAAAATCATGGACATGATTTGAAAAGGTTAAACGGTCAATCAAAAACGAAAATGTTAGAAATGCATGTTAAACGAATTTCATCTTGTGGAAACGTTGGTACTACGCCCAAACAAAATCTTACTGAATGCAAATTTTTTGAGATATCAACTTCAAATTTGGAACACAACATGCTTATGTCTATGGCTTCGACTTTTTTACATTTTTACAGTGAAATATGTTTTGGGAAATATATATTTCATATAAAAATTGTGTATTTTTCATAACAATAAACTTAAACTTCTAATACACCGTGTCCACACCGGACGCAAGCGGCGCAGTACAATGCAACAACAAATTCCTGACAATAAACCGATTCCCTGTTCTATTTCTGACATAGTGCAAGTGCTTTGCAATGGTCGGTTTGTCGTGTTCAGTGTGGACAGCTTTTAGCTGTTGTGGTGCGATGGTGTAGACACGGTTTAATTTTTTTAAGTTTACTTTTTTCACTTCATTAATAATCTGCCAAGTGTCTTCTTTGAAAAGAGACCAAATCTAAGTCTGTGCTCCAAACCATTTAAGATTTATAAGTTTAAGTTGGAAATTTTATTTTCAGATAAGCTCAAAGTAAGCAATAAGATACGAGAGTCATGGCTGAAGGGCGTTGTTAAGCACAACGCGAAACGGATGCCTGCAACCCCTTCAGCCGTGACTTATTCATAATACAGCACTAGCCTCGAGTACCTTATTGCTTTTATAAAACGGTTACCAATGCAAATATTAAAGCCAAAAAATATGTATCAATGCAACTATCATGAAGTAAAATCACAAAAAGCCTTCTTTCTGCCAGAAAAAAGTAGTTCCTGACCATGAACAGCAACAGAAGTTACATTATTACACCATTAGATGGCAGCAAAGACTGTCTTAATGAGTGTGTCAGTTAGTAGTGAAGGCTTTTATATTGAAAAGACTGAATTGTTGTGAACATGGAACAAGACGCAACTGATACATGCTTTGAATAGCGCTGTCAGTCATGGGAAAACCCCTTAACTGTTAAAAGGACAAGAAAATACATTTAAAAAGATATTTTATTATGAACATAGGACTGACCTGAAGGAAAATGCTAAATCTGAATGCAGGTAATAAACTCGCTCTCTCAATCATGAATTAAACACAGCTATTGACCAATCAGAATCAAGGTAAAAGTAAATAAATGTAATTTAGTACCATAAATCCCCCAAAAATACAAAATCTTAAATTAAAAACATGATCAAATTAAAATATAGTACATTCATTTCATTGAGGAAAAAACCCCAGCTAATTTTTGACTGTTACAGGAGGAGCATCATTGGGTTGAGCATGTATGAAGTCGGGACACTTTGATGTAAGAAGCCTACAGTGAGTTTGAGCCAGACACTAATTTCTGAAGAACCTGATGTGATACCATAATATCACTCTTTATGTAGAAGTCGAAAAACACTATTATAATTTATCAATTTTAACTATAATTTAGAAATTATAAATTATAACTATAATCCGACAGTTTTTACAACTATTTAATGGGTTTTGATTCTAAAAGTTGCTATTAACTTACATAGAATGTTCAGCAATGACATCACTGTCCTACAGTTTCAGAGTACTGAATTGCAATTCCTCTTCATTCTCCAGTCTATTTGCATTTTGTGATTTTATTTCCATATAATTAACGAACTTTAAAGTAAAATTCTGGATATTTCAAACCTCCATTTGATGAAAAACATTTAAAAAGTGGGAAAAAGATGAGTGTGCAGTCCTAAAAAATAAAGGCTTCCATTAGATCTTTTTATTCTGTTACTCTAAAAAATCATTTAGGTCCTTTAAAGAATCCAGAAACCAATATGTTAATCTGAAGAACCTAAAGAACTTTTCTCCAAAGAACCATATAGCCAATTCAAGAACTCTATACAGCAAAAAAAAAAAAAAAAAAATGATGTGAGATTCCTGGAGAACTTACAATCGTGCAGATAGTTGTTATATAACCTTCTGCATGAAAGCAGAAAGACAGGTGAAACCTTTCTCTTGTCTCTCTTTCCTAATCCTCACAGAGGACTGCAGGTGACCTCTGCTCTGACAGACTGGGGAAGAGCACATTTCAGGCCCCCAGGATGGGACCTAAGACCCTATCTTTGATCAAACCTCAGTTTAAACCAAGATCAAGGCCTGCCAGCTCCTTTGTTCTTGTATGGTTTGAAGACCCAGTTAAATCCTGAGAGATCTTCCCAAAAGGCCTGAAATATGATGGAGTAAAAGGAGGTTCAACAGGTCCTGTTTTCCTTTTTGGAGCTCTCCTTGAGCTTAGGTCTGAACCAAAAAATGCAATGCATCTTATAATCTATATGATGTCACACTAATCTTCACCTGTTGGAAATAAAATATACTCATGTATTATAACTGTGACTGTGCCACATCTAAGTGAAAACATTGAAGCTAAACATTTCACATGTGCACACAAGTATGTCTATTATACAGATTGTCCATGTTGAATGTCTGAATGGACACCTGTACCTCTAGTGGTCACAATGGTTGTTATGTTGGGCAGGTGGTTGTGACACTGCCAATAAAGCTCCACTGACTAACTGCTCTGTCGATCATTGTGATCTTCCTTTTGTAAAGAGGAGACAATGAGCCGATTCTGCTGCCTCAGAGTCAGGCAACCTGAACCAACCAGAGGAAGCTCTCAAAGCCCCATGAAAACAAACTGCTGAGCCAAGCTATTTCCCCTCCTCTTGAAAGACTATCTCCAGCACTGTTTAAAGGTGAAGATGCCTAATCTTCCCCAAAGTCACACACGTACACAGCTTGTCCTTCCTTCCTATCTTGAAGATTTCCTTTCTTTCCTCTGAAAGAATCAATCTATCTATCTATCTATCTATCTATCTATCTATCTATCTATCTATCTATCTATCTATCTATCTATCTATCTATCTATCTATCTATCTATCTATCTATCTATCTATCTATCTATCTATCTATCTATCTATCTATCTATCTATCTATCTATCTATCTATCTATCTATCTATCCATCCATCCATCCATCCATCCATCCATCCATCCATCCATCCATCCATCCATCCATCCATCCATCCACACTCCAATCCAGAAAGGGGTGTGCACGGTAATGCAATGCTGTTTGCTAACCGCCATAACAGGAACAAGCGCAGAAGAAGAACAGACAATCTATGCATAAATATGTTTACATGTAATCTTTCACCGAGTGTTTCAACTGTGGAAAGACATCAATCTCTAGAGGGGAGCATTTCACTAAATATATGCACTATATTAGCTTGTATATTAATTATATTTACTTTACCTGTTAGTAATGTCTTAATTATTTAATATAGCCTATGTTTAAATAAATTTGTCATGAAAAAAAAAATATGGCAGTATGTAAATTATTATATTGATAATAATTAAAATAATTCGATTTAGAAGTTAATGGAAAACCAGCATTGTGTGCAATTTTATGTTTTGTTATTTTTTTTAAATAAACATCAACTGAATTTAATAGTTTGGGCTCTTTTGTTAATTGTAACCTTTAATATTATAGTAATGTGCAAGTAATCTGCCATGTAGCCTATATAGATACGGCATTAGCTGAGATACAGTTTTATTAAGAAAATGTTAATTACAATTTATTTATTTTTTTTATTTTTTTTTTTACAAAGAGAGAAACAATTTGTCCAATAAACCACTGTTTAATAAAAAATGAAGCAGTTTTACGCTTTCAGAATCTTTGAAACCCAATCTCCAGAGAAAATTTGCCACCAAAACGCAATATGATTATGAATTGTCATGAGTTGTTTCTTTCCATGTTCTTTTTTTAACGACAGTGGTGGCAAATACCTAGTTAGACTTACCACACTGGTATTTTGGCAGAAAAAGTTGTTACCTCTCTACAGTTTTGTTATCTTTCCTGGTATGCATACTATTTTGGAAGGGCCCTCCACTTTTTTTTTAAATGGCACCACAAATAGTGCTCTGGGTAAACTGTATTCAGGGCCACCATTACCCTATCACATCTGCTTTGCCTTTTTGCACACCCTCTCATTAGTTTGGCAAAAATGCCACCTTAACCTCCATTACAATCGGCCCCAGTAATTAATTACTTTTTAAGCTATTGAACCGAAAGCAATTAGGTTATAAAGGCGAGCTTGTTAGGTAACACGAGCCCGGCCCTTTATTAGTCAGCTGTTGAAGTGTGGACACGAACAGCACCTGACAATGAGCAAAATTAAGATGCTAATACGATGGCCTATTTGACTTGTCAATCAATGTTTCAGTTTTGAAAAATGGTTTAATTTTCTCTGGTTTAGTGGCACTGTATGAAAACACAGCAGTTTGAAAAGAACATGTGGGGATTTTAGTCATTGTATGGGGGACCAAAACATCAATGATGTTTCAGTATAACGTTTTAGCGTATGCTTTACTTTTTGCTTTTTGATGGAAATTCAAAGACATACTGATACAAAATAACATTATCTAGACTTTCTAAAAACACATACATCACTATAGCACCTGAAGCAACAGGACAGAAGACAAAACCTGGGTACAGTAATAACTACATCTATGTATCATGTATGTTGACCATAAAGGACAAAGCAGTGTAAGGCATGTGGAGTTGATTGCACTGGCCAGCAGAGGGTCAGCGTGAGGGTCAAGCATCACATTAGTCTCTGTCCACAGCGGACAAGCCACAGAGCACAAGACTAATGTTGCATTTCATATAAAAGGTCACCCGTGGAAATGAATGTGAAACCCAAACTTGAGGAGCTTGGAAAACAACAACAACGATGAAAAAAGAGGAAACTTAAACTACGAACACACAGTATAGTGATATAGATAAATATTCAGACTGCAATTACACAGGTCATTTCAACATAACCCTCACATATCTCTAAACAAATGAACGCACGGGCAGTTAATTTATTTTCTCAGGGGCTGCATGGTAATCGAAGAACCCAAATTACTTGTCCTGGCTTTTTCTTTCCCGGTGTGTAGTATATTTGCACTGACGTCACATCATCACCTCATTATTTACTCGTGCGATATAAGACTATGTTATGTGATGGCCGTCATTTGCCTAGTTGTTTATCATTTCAATCACTTATGGCAGGTATACAATAACGTTTCTTGATAGCAAAAGTGATACTGCGAAATGGGTTGAGATGGATTGAGTTGAGATGATGTCGCAAATACCACTGAAGTTCACATCATTTGCTAATATTTTACCTGAAACAGAGCCATACACCCATGGGCATACTGGATCTCATCTGATTTCAGAAGCTAACAAAGGTTTGGCTCAATTAACACTTGGATGGGAGACAGCCTGGGAATACTAGATGCTGTATGCTTTAATGAGTGCAATATGAATGTGTTTATGTCTCAGTGCAAAGTACATTTCAGTGCAAATGCAAAAAACACTTTACACTCTAAAAAAATGCTGGGTTGAAAATGGACAAACACAGCGATTGGGTTGTTTTAACCCAGCGGTTGATTTAAATGTTTATAAATCTTAATTTCCAACATGCTTTGGGTTCATTTTAAGCAATTTTTAAACATTTCAAAGTCATTTTTAAACAATAGTTGAGTTAAATAAAACCACTCACAAACATTTAACCCAACTTGGGATGTTTTTAACCCAGCATTATTTTAGAGGGTGTACCTATAAAGACTTATAGGATTACGAATCAAATAATGTTGACGGGTTAAAGTTGTTAATCACTGAAAATATCAAAAATCTCATTAGTTTTCACATACTTTACATTTTAAAAATGGCACATCAAGACATGTTGCATGTTCCTCGCAAAGAATTGTTCGTCAGTCTCATTTTTAAGTGTTTTTATTGTCATTGTTGGAGCTTCACAATTGTTTGCCTCAATTTACTTTCATTATGAAGAAAATAGCTGCATGAACAACTATTTCCTGATATGGTATGTGTTAAATCAAAATGAGTTGTTAAAGGTGCAGTATGTAATATTGACAGCCAGTGGTTAAAATAGGTACTGCAGACCAAATTCAAAATATTGAAGAGAACTGTTTCCATCGCCCCCTCCTCCTCAGTCTCGCTTAGGGATGTCCAGATCCGATCACGCGATCGTAAATCGGGCCTGATCACGTGGTTTCAGACTCGATCGGAATCGGACGTTACCTCCCGATCAGAACTCGGATATGTATGTATTAGAGGTGCAACGGTTCTCGGTAAAAAATCGAACTGTACGGTTCTCCACTTACGGTTCGGTACGCACTTGCACCGCGGTCCATCTCGAATGACGACGCATCTATTGGTTAATATGGTTTGTTTAAAATAGCAACGTGGAAAACAAACAGACAGAATTCAGATAATGTATGTTTCAGTCGATGGATGCGCAAAACGTTACAACAACGATAATCAGAAAGCGTGGACAAAACAGTTACTCTTTGTAAACTGTTAACTGTGAGTACCGTCTGCTCTAATGTCCAGTCATTTACGCCGTCATCGCCGTTGATAGCGCAAGCGCAGGTGAGACCTGAACAGCACACGTTGTTGTCTGTGTTTAAACTAACTCATTGGTCCCACTTTATATTAAGTGGCCGTAACTACTATGTACTTACATTTAAATTAATCATTTGATACAATGCACTTATTGTGCACATACATGTTTTTACATTGTACTTATATTTTAAAAACACATGCATGTAATTACATCTGTAATTAATTTCTGTAATTACATGTTGACCGTTCCCTTACACATTTACCCACCCTTAAACCTACACATACCACCAAAGATTTCCCTAACCTTACCCGTATCCCACCTCAATAGCAGCAAAAGTGTTTTGCAATTCAATATGAACCCAATAAGTACATTGTACTTATATTTTTTTGTAAGTACATAGTAGTTAAGGCCACTTAATATAAAGTGGAACCAATTCATTTAAGCCTTGCTGATTTAAACCTTCAAGAACAAGACGCGAAAGAGAGCAAATACTGAGTTCTCTTTCAAGTCTTGCGCTTCAGCGCACAAATTCATACAAAAAATATGTCAACATGCCCATCTTAGCGAGTATCCCAGCAAACATAGTCGGTTATGTTTTAAGTGAACGTATATTAGTCGAGAAAGACAGCGCATGTGGAACAGTATATGTACTGGATGTGCATGTCTTATAGGGAGAAAAACTATTCCTGCTGCCTGCATTTTTAATGTTAAATCAAACAACAAATAACAAAAAAATCACTCGCTGCTCTTGACTGAATAGATTTTGTAACTTCAATAATGATTAATCTTTATTTATTTTATACAGTAAAGATAATATGCAGTGATATTTTATATTTGATTACTTTATCCATTTTCTGTACGTGAAAACTACTGTTAGATACCTGAAAAAACTGAAAAGCACTGTTCCTGGATCCTGGATCTGTTTTTTCGCTCTTCTTTATTCTTTTTTATGTATTATAGAAGTATCGGATCGGGACTCGGTATCAGTAGATACTCAAAATCAAATGACTCAGACTCAAGGGCAAAAAAACGTGATCGTGACATCCCTAGTCTTGATGCTCACACGGGTTGAGGGCATGCAACAAAAGTGAGTGCAATTGACAATGGAAGGCAAGAAGACTTATACACTGTGTCCTTTTTTAATGATTTAAGGGAAGCACATGGCGCAGGTGCACTTACAGTAGGACGAGTCAGAATCGACTTGCTAGTTTAATGATGGAAAAAACTGTCCGCTCGCCAGGTGCATGGTCTAAAAGTGTTGCACCTAGTTTCTTAAAGAGTCATGGGTGTGTTTTGGGTGCAATAAACCAATCATCTCCCATTTCCTTTAAAAGCCAGGTGTGCTTGCACCATGGTGGATTGCTATTTATAATATAAACACCCTATAGACACCCTCTGATGAGTCAGTTTAAATACATATGGGTGTTGCCAAATAATTAGCCAATTTCATTCGTCATTACTGCAAATAGTTAATTCTGATACATGCAATGACTATCCATTATGACATCTTTATGTACACAATAATAATCTTGTACATTTTAATCCGTTTACTGTCTAAATATTAGTGTATTAGTGTACAAGCATATATGAGCATTGGTCAATGGCGCAGTCGTTTTCAGTTACCTCAAAATAGCAAAACGCCAACAATGCACCTGAACACACCTCATTTTCAGACCAGCACGCCCATGGCCGAACAGATGGCTGCGAGCGCATTTGCTATTTAAACAAAGCGGGTGCTGGATGTGAAAATGATAACTGCGTAGGGCTGAAACTAGCAAAAACACTTATGTCGCGCCTGGCGTCGCATTGCGCCGGATGTATGTATGATAGAGCCCTGTAAGTTGATGAGTTGTTTTATCTGCGTTTTAATATGTTCCCATTCATAGAGATTTTTACATGGATGCCGAGGCAAGACCCACCTCCAAAGACCCACCTTTAGGTTGGGTACAATCTTTTACCTAGCTTGTTTGCTGGCTTCTATGGCTGCAATACGCTGTGTTTCCGCCAATTGGCAACCTGGGGTGTCGAAATACTATTGGGTAAATTGGCAGTGGGTGGGATCACACAGACCAAAACAAAAACAGCCATTCCGACACAGAACGCACATTTCAAAGTAAAATAACTGGCTGTGAATTTAGCATGTTTCCTAAATATCTGCAAACATATTATGGTATTTTTATGCTTTTGTACAGTCAAAAAAAAAAAAATCAAAGAAAAAAAAAAAAGTGAACAACATCAAAAATAATTTTTTGATTGTTATATATCTTTTTGAGGGAATAAATAAAGGTAAATAGGTTTGGAATGACATGAGGATTAGTAAATTATGACTTTGGGGAATTATAATTTGGGGTGAACTATACTTTTACATTTCCTATACACTTCATTGTTTATTATTGTCAAATATGTAGCAGTGTACTATACAACCCCTTTGATTTTGTTTGCAAATATTTGCAGAGCAATATTGTTTGTTAACATTAACTTATAGGGACGCAACTTCACTTAGTCACCCGAGTCGAAGTTCAATATCATTACAGCGTAAAATTTGAGCCGCCATCTAATTGTGTTTCATCTGCCTTGACTGGTGCTCTTTTATGGTGTCAAATGCACACCTGTTCTGCTGACTGGTCTAGTGTGTGTGTGTGTGTGTGTATTGGCTCCTGTCAGTAGGCTCAGGTCACCTCTATGTAGTTAACCTCTCTGGAGATTGATTGATCTTTGTGGCTGTGCAGGAGTTACTTCCTAACAATGTTGCTTCTCTATTTTTGAAGTTTGCAGACTACTTTTCAACCATCGTTGGATAATGATCGTCCTCCAGCTTCACAGTATCGATTGCTGCTGGAGGTATTGATTAACTATGATGATGAAAAAAATAGAAATGTGCTGCACATAACGTGTGTGTGTGTGTGTGTGTGGAAGCCCACATTCTGGTGTCTCTCCTGAGTGAAGCGTTAAATCTAAATCCCCAGCCTTATCAGCGTGGATGGTGACAGGTTCCTTTATAATTGACATTCCTGAGGCAGGCTTTGGAGCCTGGTGTTTAAAATGCACCCCACGATTCTCTCCGGGTTCATCTTTTCTTTTGCGATTTTGTTTTAGAATTCATTATTTGGCATGAAATGTAAAAGTCTTCTTCATAAAATGGTGTGAAATCCCTCACTGTCTGCAGCCACTCCAAAGACTCCTGAAACCATTTTAATGTGGTCTCCGCACTAGCTGCCATCTAGCCATTAAAACACACATCTGTGGGGAGATAATTGCCTCATTACCTAAATGTATACGGGTTTGCAATGAATATTTTGTTTTTGAATGAATATCATTTTGATGTATGGTTGGTGTACATGCTGAACTGCGACAGATTTTACCGAAAGAAGTGAGAGGGAGAGAGAAATTCCTTACATTCTCACAAAACATTTGACATTTCCTGTTCAACCACATCGTTTTGTATCTGTTATGTTAGCCGCAATGAAAGGAGTGCAAAAATAGGTAAAAAAAATAAACATTTTTAGTCGCTTTTGGTTGTTTCTTAAACTACACACTGTAAAAAAAGAATTGTTGGTTTGACTTAAAAAAATAAGTTACTGGGTTGAATTTTTGAGTTAATGCAATGAATGTGACTGGTTTAATCAACAGAAACTCAAAATATTATGTTATCTGAACCACAATAATTTTCTAAGTTGATTTGACAAAAGAAAAAATGCTGCGATAAATCATAAATATTTATTTTATTATATATGTATATATATATATATATATATATATATATATATATATATATATATATATATATATATATATATATATATATATATATATATATATATATATATATATATATATATATATATATATATATATATATATATATATATATATATATATATATATATATATATATATATATATATATATATATATATATATATATATATATATATATATATATATATATATATATATATATATATATATATATATATACACACACATTTTTTTTTGTTATTTAATGGTCACATTTTACATGTTGCCTATAGACTTTTAATTATAAAATACAAAAAAAAAAAAATCATAAAAATATGAATAATTACATTTTAAAAACTCTGAAAACCAAACAAAATGAAAAAGAAATAATCATATACATTCAGTATTTACTGTGTGACAATGATTTGTATAAACAAACACAAATTCCAACATAAACATAATTTTCAACACATATAAATTTCAACCATAAAGTTTTGTTAAAAATTGTACAGCAGTGGTTCTCAGTCTCTTATTTGTCCAATAAAATATTTGAAGGCACCCATATATTTCTACTCTAATTATGATATAACTTTTTTTTTTTTTTATTAACAGAAACAAGGAGTATTGATACATTAAATAAACTGTGATTTCAGAAATTTTTAAAACTATCTTTAGAAATATGATTACAGTTAACAGATTGTGCTTTTTTTAGCTTTTTAATTTAGAGTTTTATTATTTTAATATATTAAAATAATTTATTAATTTAAAAACTAAAGTCATTCTGCAGCCTCTTTGAACGTCTGCAGAGGTAAATATGTAATATTGACAAATTGTGCAAAATGAAAACAATATTTTTTATCTGTGATTATTTAAAATATATGAAACGATAGCTATAAAGCTTTTAAGGAGTTGGCTATTATATCCCAAAACTGTTAACAATGTCATTTCCACCACAAGGTGTCGTAAAATACAACACATAATTTGAGGAGTGACGAAAATATTTATGCATTTCAGAAAAGAAGAAGAAGAGAGACGTATGTCCAGCTGCTTTTGGACACTGTTAGTAGAGCATCTAAACAAACCCAGGTAACTACAAGAAGCTGCATGATGCTGACAGAGCGAAGATACTTCACCTCCTGACACAATAAACCAGCAGACAAACGTGGCTGCCAGTGCAGTCACTGGCTTGTATAATTTCCCGCTCAACCTTGCTCACGATCATATTATCCCAGACCTGATGTATAGAGTTATGAGGGAGCACTGACCCCTCTGGGCTCAGAGGGTTGGTTAGAGGAATTTGATGAAGGTGCAGGAGCCTGTAATTAAAAGATATGTTATCAGCCTGTATTTGTTATGGGTAAGCACTGGCCCAGATCCAGCCCTGATTTAATCCTATCCCAGGCTACGCTGAGGCCAGGGTCAGAAGGTTAGAAACTGCCTCTACACTGGCTGCACCTCAGCTAGATTGCCAGAGAAAGCAACTGATATAGTTTCATTTTCTATCTCTTACTCTCGCTTTCTCTCTCTGAACCTGCTGGACTTCATATAACCTCCATACCTCATTGTACATACTGTTCTCCAGATTTTTCTTAAAAAAAAAAAAAAAGGTACAAACTAGAATTATTTTTGTATATTTTTGTGTTTAAAGGGAAAGGTGAAAATTCTGTCATTTTGATTCTCCCTCATGTCGTTCCAAACCTGTATGACACAAAAGAAGATATTTTGAAGAGTATTGATAATCAAACTATCAAGTTATAAAGTCATAATTGCATGATATAAACTCGCAATTGCATATTATAAAGTCAGAAATTATATAAACTTGCAATTCTGAGAAAAAACTTTTTTCCCTCACAATTGGATATTATAAAACAATATAAAGCTTATATATCACAATTCTGAGAAAAAGCATAAGTCTTTTTTCCCTAAAAATTGGACATTATAACAAGCAATTGCGAGTTTATATCTAACACTTCTGAGAAAAAAAAAGTCAGATTTGTAAAACTCAATTCTGACTTTTTTCTTGCAATTGCAAGTTTATATCATGCAATTCTGACTTTATATCAAGCATTCTGACTTTATAACTCACAACTGTGATTCCCATTCAGTCGGTCACGTCCGACGTACGTCTCCGTTCCCTCCTTCAGGGAACGAGGGTTACCTTTGTAACCGAGACGGTTTATATCTCACAATTCTGAGAAAAAAAGTTGTGAGATGTTAACTCGCAACTGCGAGAATTAAAAGTCTTTAATTACCTTTTTTTTTTTTTTTTTTTTCATGGTGGAAACAAGCTTCCATAGTTTTGGTTTCCACTGATTTCTATTGTGGAATTTCTATTTTTCATCCATACAAGTCAATGGGAACCGAAACTGTTTGGTTACCATCATTCTTCAAAATCGTTTCTTTTATGCTCCACAAAAGAAAGAAAGTCATAAAGGTTTGTAATAACATGACGCTATCTTCCCAATTTTGAGATGTACTATCGAGAATATCAAGACTGGAACAAGCCTATAGCATGGATTTAATATAATGACACGTATCCGATTTCTTTCCCAACTGTTTATTCACTTAAGACATAACTGACTGCCTTTATGTAAACACTCAACAAGACAGACATTTTGACATATTTTTGTGTATATTTGCGCCTAAAACCCCAAGTATACTTTGTTCTGCTCCGTCTCACAGCATGCACACAGAAAGCACGTGCGGATCAGTCTCTTTCAGTTTAATGCGCTTTTAATAACTATTTTTAAAATAAAGCATGTCCTGCAGTAGACTGCATTTTACGACAGTCACGTTACATGATTCGACTGATTTGGATGTTAAGTTTAGGATTTAAGGAGGGGCGAAAGCTCACCACTTTAAAGGAAAGGAATGGCATGTGGCACAATGATCACTTTATCTTGATTATCACATTTTCATAATCATAAGAAGCCAAAATCGAGACATAAAAGATCACAATCTCTTTATTTCAGCGTGGACAATAACTTGTACTGAACTAAGAATATTTCTTGAAGCTTTTAGTACAATCACTTTGTTCTATGTTTGCCTATAAAGAGATAAAATAATGTCACCCTCCTAATTTAATGCCTGATCAATGGAATCCAAAGTCATTTTTTGCTATTCATTCTCAGGATTGATATCATCCTAATGAGCACCTGGCTGGAGATGTTCATGTTTAAATCATGACGGATGTGAACTGTGCCAGACGTTTGGAATGAATGCACTTCAGGTGATTGCTTCTCTCCTTTCAATTGTACTGTATCATTCTTCAAGTATCAGCTTCATTATGTCAAAACTTCATTAAAAATGCAAGATTTGTAAAAGCAGAGTGCATGCATTACATTTATACATACACTGACCGGCCACTTTATTAGGTACACTTTGCTTGTACCGTGTTGGACCCCTATTTTGCCTTCAGAAGACACAATTGTGAGTTTATATCATGCAATTCTGACTTTATAACTTGCAATTGTGATCGCATCTTGCTGATTTGTCAGCTGCACATCCATGAAGTGAATATCCCATTCCACCATATCCCAAAGGTGCTCTATTGGATTGAGATCTGGAGGCCATTTGAGTATAGTGAACTCAGTGTCATGTTCAAGAAACCAGTTTGAGATGATTTGAGCTTTGTGACATGGTGCGTTATCCTGCTGGAAGTAGCCATCAGAAGACCACTGTGGTTATGAAGAAACAGACATGTGCTGCGTCCAAAATCGAATACTTCCCTATTATATAGTATGTGAAAAACACAGCATGCCAAAAGAGTGGTATGTCCGAATACATAGTGTAACGATTGGCCCTATTGGTCGAGTTTACATGGGGTCAGATTAAACTGTGTGAGGGTTTGGAGTCTTTAAAAAGATGAGACGTACAACAAAAATAAAGTGAATAAAATTGTGTATTTAAAACTTTCACATGAAACTTAAAACAACACAATAAAACTAGAAAACTTAGGTTGATAGAGTCAGTTGGTTTCAAGCAATAAAACAGTCCTTAAGAGTGCTAGCGTGCTGAAAGTCCCAATGTGGAAGTGAGAAGTGTCCATGGAAGTGTTAATCCAAATTGTGCTGGAAAGGTAAGTCAGAATAAAACTCCACAATCCAGGGCAGGTGATCACCAATGCATTTGTTAGTGAGAGAGTGATTGTTTGCCATGCTGCCCCCTTTATACTGGTGTACTTCCTGATTCCTGTCATGTGATCAGGTAGACAAATAAAAACACATAAGAGAAATAAAATGGACTAAAAAACATGTAAACCAATTAAAACTCTATTATACATAAAATCATTGTTACACTCTAAAAAAAATGCTGGGTTAAATATGGACAAACTCAGGGATTGGGTTGTTTTCACCCAGCCATTTTTTTTTTTTTTTCAACCAATTTTGGATTTATTTTTTTGCCAGCAATATAGTAATATAGTAAAAGGCATGTTTTTGCTCAGCCCCAAATAGGGGCAAATTTGTGGGGTATTTTAATCTGAAACTTGACCAGACCAGAGTCTTATATTACATCTTGTGAAAGAGGGCATAATAGGTGGATTTGTCCATATTTAACCCAACTTGGGTTGTTTTTAACCCAGCATTTTTTAGAGTGTATATATAGAGTGGTAAAACATCTTTAAATGTGACAGTGTCACAATAGTATTTGAAAAACAGCAGGTGAAAAGTCCCCAGATGACCTAGTACTTCCGGCGAGATTCTGAAATATGCATTTGATGGACACTTCACTATCCCATGAGGCCACGGGAGAGGATTTCTGAATGGAAGTGAAGTGACGCAACTGATGTTGGTAGGTCACATGATAATGACAGCATGGCGGATGTAGTACATCTGGATTACACTCATACATAGTGCCAAGAATGTATCCCCCACACCATTACACCAACACCAGCCTGAACTGTTGATACAAGGCAGGATGGATCGATGATATTATGTTGTTTATGCCAAATTCTGACCCTGCAATCTGAATGTCGCACCAGAAATCGAGACTCAGACCAGCAAAGTTTTTCCAATCTTCTATTGTCCAATAGCTTCAGTTTCCTGTTCTTATCTGACAGGAGTAGCCCATCTGCTTCAAGGTTTAGCGTGTTGTGTGTTCAGAGATGCTCTTCTGCAGACCTCGGGTTGTAACGAGTGGTTATTTGAGTGTTGCCTTTCTATTGGCTTGAACCAGTCTGGCCATTCTCCTCTGACCTCTGGCATCAACAAGGCATTTTTGCACACAGAACTGCCACTCATTGGATATTTTCACTTTTTCTGACTATTCTCTGTAAACCTTATATGCTTGTGCATGAAAACCCCAGTAGATCAGCAGTTTCTGAAACACTCAGACCAGCCCGTCTGGCACCAACAAACATGCCATGCACGTTCAAAGTCACTTAAATAACTTTTTCTCAGTTTGAACTTCAGCAGATCGTATTGACCATGTTTTCATGTCTAAATGCATCGAATTGCTGCCAGTGATGACAGAATTCTCATTTTTGGGTGAAATGTCCCTTTAAAATTGTAAAATGATTATCTAGTCTACTGCACGGTATGTGCACCATTTTTATGAAAACTGTATATTAATCTGTATGCAATTTTAAACTGCAGTATACTAGATTCTTCTCACATTACCTCACTATGTTATATGACATATGACAGCCTCACAGTGTGAAAATGATTTGTCATATCAAGTACACTGTAAAAAAAATTCCGTTGTTTCTACGGAAAAATACCGGCAGCTGTGGTTACCAGAACAATACTGTAAAAATGACATAAAACCGTAAACATAATTACGGAGTTACATGTGAATTTTACATTTTAAATATGTATATTTAACATTGGATTTCAGTACACTGTAAAAAAAAAAATCCCAGTAAAATTTAGGGTAAAATAACATATTTCATTAACTGATATAATGTTAATTTACCAACATAATGAAGTACTAATATCTGTTTTGTATCTTTATAATACACTGACAGTCACCAAACACAGTGGTGATAAGAGTCACATGATGAATCAAAGTTCATCACAAGCTGAGGAGAACAATACTAACATATAGAAGGTGCACACAGTGTCATTCACACACACACTAAACACCATCATGGTAACATGCATGAAATTTTAAAAATGCAATAAACATTAATTTAACAACATTAGATGTAACATAAAACCCTAATGTACATAACTGATTAGAATAAAAATGAGAAAAACTAAGAAGAAACAGAGTTATTTCAACAAAATATATCAAATGTGAAGTGTCACGCAGGGAATTGTGGGAATGTCAATGTACGGTTTTTCACTGTAAATTTTACAATGAATTGTTATTTTTCACTTTCAAAACTGTGAATTTAACGATATTTTACCGTAAAATTACATTAAATGTACCGTTAGATCTATTACAGTTATTCACCGTATATAGTACAAAAACTTTCTGTAAACCAATTAACAGTTTTTCACTGCAGCATTTTTACAGTCTTTTACTGTTAAAATCACAGTAATTTTTTACAGTGTAGTTAGGTTTGTGATACAATTTTGTGTGCAAATGAGTAGTTCAATCAATTAACGATCCATTCACACTTCCATTTATTGTGGGATACAGTATTCCAATCAATGTGGACTGGTTGCTTACTTAATCATATGGGCACAATATACTTGCTTAATTACTAGTATGAGTGGTATGGTAATACTTCACTATCTGCATTTGCCTTCATGCAATGTGGAACTGATTTCAACCTATAACTTTGATTGAAATAATTGATCAGGGAGCTCCTGTGAACTTCCCAGTGAGGTTTTCTGGATTTGCTCAAGTGAACCCAGATGTTTGCCACAGTGATAAAGCATTTGAAATGCCTGTTCCAGGTTAAAACAACACACATGTGTTTTATCAGTGAGAGGAAGGTAAAGGCTTTATCTCTGGTCAGCTAACGATAGATAGAAAGATCGAACGATCGATAGATAGATCGATAGATCGATAGATCGATAGACAGATAGATAGATAGACAGATAGACAGAAAGATAGATAGATAGATAGATAGATAGACAGATAGATAGATAGATAGATAGATAGATAGATAGATAGATAGATAGATAGATAGATAGATAGATAGATAGATAGATAGATAGATAGATAGATAGATAGATAGATAGATAGATAGATAGATAGATAGATAGATAGATAGATAGATAGATAGATAGATAAAAAAAAAGTGAGGGAAGTGACATGTGGCCAAGTATGGTGACCCATACTCGGAATTTGTGCTCTGCATTTAACCCATCCAAGTGCACACACACAGCAGTGAACACACACCTGGAGCAATGGGCAGCCATTGCTGCGGCGCCCGGGGAGCAGTTGGGGGTACGGTGCCTTGCTCAAGGGTCTCACCTCAGTCGTGATATTGAGGATGGGGAGAGCGCTGGACATTCACTCCCCTCACCGACAATCCCTGCCGGACCTGAGACTCGAACCCATGACCTTTGGGTTACAAGTCTTACTCTCTATCCATTAATAAACTTGTGACACAGCTATCAAACATTCATGCTTGCATTCAAAATTTGTTTGCTTTTAGTCAATATAAGTAGTCATCAAACATGTCATCCTTGTTGCTCAGTCATTTCATTCATTGCAAATGTTGAATGTCCTAAAATGGAAAGCATATATTTTTTTTTAGAAAGCATCAGAAGAAAAAGGATTACTTGAGTATCCAATTTCCATGTCGACATTCATTTTCTCCTGCTATTGCTGCCTTGTAGAAGCATCAAAATTGATTTAGTTGACCTGGAAATGGAACCATTGCGATGACAGGTAGCAGAGCTTTCTTCAAGCAAACTCTTCTAAAATGCATTGGAATGAAGTAAGCATAACCATGAGCAACTACAATCAAGTCAGCTGGATGAGACATAGCAGGCTGATCAAAGAGCAATTCTTTGTGTTCATGATGAGGGTGACGGCAGCTCTCTACCGATGGACGAGGGGTTGTGCTGTTGATACTGGCTGAGTTACTTCATAAAGAGTTCATGCTAAACTGACCAGACCTGCATTACTCTGGGTACAGTGCATTTTCATTAGTTTCCTCATATCTACCATCAAATAGTACTTATCCATCAGAGACTTAAAGTAACTGTTCACAGATGTGGATAACAATTCCTTTACTTATACCACATTTCTTTGGATAGAGAATTGCAGGTCATGCAGAATTCTCACTTAACCATGTACATTTTGCAACATAAGATCAAATTAAGATTTAATACCACAGAGTTTGGTACAAAATGGAGGGGCATGGGGTTGAAAATAGCTGTAAGCAACAATACACCAGGTCCAAGCAGTACAGAAATTAGGAAATCAAATGCATACATGAGTTAATGAGCTATATCACACAAGCAACGAGTGCAATATCACACAAGTGCTGTTTTTTTCTGTCCAGAATAGCACAAGTGCAAAATTGATACTAGTTTTATACATAAGTTCAATAAATAAGAAGTTAATATGTGTTATTGTAGACACAATATTGTTCGGTCAATTTGCTAATGAAAATATAAAGACAAAGTAGAAGGAACACATGGCAACATTTCCTTTCTGAATCCACGTTTTGAACGAACGGGTGAACCGTTGGGCTTGTTGGACTTGAAGCGGCGCTGCACGGATCAATCGGTGAATGACATCGAAGTACAGCGAAAGCGATTCAAAAGCATACGGAGCTGTTTGCTGTCTGATTGCACTTGTGGTACTTTGATGTCATACACTGATCGGTCTGTGTTTCAAGTACAACAAGCCTAATGATTCAAACCATTCATAAAGAGATCAATTTACTTCATTCCGTAATGAATCAGCCATTTGAACGAATCGAATGAGTGAATGAATGAGTGACTCAATGTCTTAATCATTAAGACATTTACCACCACATACTGGCAGTTTTAGTTTCTTATTTAGTATAATTAAAAAATAATTTCATATTTCCATAGTGATAAAAAACAACAACAACAACAAAAAAAAACAATAAAGGTATAGTTCACCCAAAAATTAAAATTCAGTCATCATTTACTCCGAAGTAATATGTGTAATAAATTCTATGTTGAATTAATTAAAAAATATCTTGCTGAAGCTATTATTGTACTGTCTATTTGATGCTTTACACAATAATTACTTTAAATTATCTTTTGGGAGTAATTTCTCAGCCAAATTTGAGTTTGTGATTAATTTGCAATTAATTCAATTAATTCAATTAAAAATGTTGTATACCTGTATATATATATAATTTTTTTTTTTTTTTTTTTTTTTTTTTTGATGTTAATCAAACAGCAAAAGATAAAGAAAAAATCACTAACTTTTGTAACTTTAATAAGGATAAGTATGTTTCATGGCTGGTAAAAAACATTTATGGCTGGTAAATTTTCTTAAGTCACCGGCCATTGGTAGATGTGGCAAAAAGTTAGATTTAGGCCCTGTTATATATTTTTTAGTTTGTTCAATTATATATATATATATATATATATATATATATATATATATATATATATATATATATATCAAAAGAGCAAGCACACCAAATTCCATGCATATTCGTTGAGTGGTTTATAAAAAGATTCCAAAAAAGCATGAAAAGCTAGGTATGTTTGTGGTATTTTAAATTTGAAGCTGACCAACCCCACTGAGAATTTACATTTTAAATATATAATAAAAATACGATTAAAAAAATATATCACACCAAAAGCAATAGGCCTCTTGTAGTTTTACTTCTTGGACCCCTAATAATAAAGCTAAAGTTGTTCAAAGTTGAACTGTTTCTTTTACATTGACAACTTTTAGATTGTAGATATTTCTATAATAACTTATTATAGAAATCTCTAAAATTATTAATAAGCATCAAAGGTTAATATGGCAGAAAATGTCAAAAGAATTTAAAAGTGAAGTGAAACCTGAAGAGTATTTATGCTGGATCCATGCATGTATGTGAGGGAATGGAAATTGGTTTTGTAAAGTCTTAATGTCAGCACACTGAGAACAGTCCCAGATGAAAAAAAAGGATCACCTCTCAGCAGGGTTTACAGGAGAGAATAATCCGGTTTGCACACTTCCAAATAATTATAGTAATATGAAGATAATTACAATGGAGACAGGGTAGCCTCATCACAGCCAGCCCTGCTTCTCTGATGTAATTCAATTTATGTTTCCTATGAAAATAATCAGTCATACAGATTACTTAAAGCAGAGATGACATGGTTGTAATTGTGTTCCATTCATTTGCAGGAAAATTATAGGTTTGAAATATGCAGGAACCTTATTATCTTAAAAAAAAAAAGAAAAAAAAAATCTTACATGAGAAATTAGGTGCTATAACTCAAAACAGGCATTTTGCATCTCTGTGCAATGCTTTGAGAAGAAATCTTGGAATTTTAGATTACAAAAAAGAACATCAAACAGTAAACATTCATTTAGAAATGATTCTCTCTCCCAATGAAGTTGTCATTTAGGTAAATAATAATACAAAACAAAAACAGTAACACAAATTAATAGAGTTCTTTTTATTTTTTTTACCTAGTAAGCACATCATTCTTTACCACTCTGTCATCATAAAGACAGTATGCACACAGAAAGTGACTGGAAATAATTGGATTTTAATGCAAGTTTTGCAGGCTGGATGATAATAAGATTATCTTATTTGAAGTGGGTTGGTTGGCAAGCTACAGGGAGCAGCTCCAGATGGAGAAAGATGGGCGGTAATGCAAAACCGGGCACTGTGGGCATAAACCTCCCACCGGTTTACGTACTTCTCACTATTTCCTCTCTCTCTCTTTCTCTCTCTGTGTGGCTGTCATTCTATCCCTGATCCCTCTCTCTACTCCCATGGAGGTGGAGGCAGCATCAACAGCCGTGCCCCCCTCATAGCTGATTCTCACATTGGGGGCGATGGAGCGCTGCCCTCCCATTATCCCGAGGTCTCCGGGTTGGAATAAAACCCTCAGGGCTAGCAGCTGTCAATTAGCGATAACTCTGCCCACCGATGGACTCCTTAATCAGGCCACCATCACCTAGCAACCAGCCGCCGGGACACCTCACAGTGGATCCCTGAAGTAAAGCGCAAAACTGTGGACCCTAACGAGGGAAAGCCATCCCAACCCCCACCACTGTGACCCTGAATATTGCAAATCAAAGGTAGTGTCTTGAGAACAAGCTGCATATGGTTTGCATTTTGCTTAACACCAACCATTTTTAGACTTTTAGATCTTTTCAAATGTTCAATTTCACTAGTGTCAGTTTTCAATCAGTTTAATCTTTAAGATTAAAAAATCATATTCTGATTAAGTAAAAACATCCAACCTCCCTGTTAGTTTAAGTTAGGTCATGTTCATTAAATAATATTAACAGATACAACTTTTGAGTTTACTAATGTATTAGTAAATGCTGGGTTACACTATTTATCCACTTTCTACTAACTTCTTTGCAACTACATGTCAACTAACTCTCATCTGAGTATTAGAAGACTAGGTTTATAGTAGAATGTCTGTTGGCAGACAGTCGAAATAAAGTGTTAGCAGATATTAAGCAGACAATCTCTAATACTCTAATGACTGGTAGTTGACGTAGCAGCAAATAAGGGTGGGCAATATATGGGTACACATGATTAACCGGTAGAAATTTATCAACCGGTAGAGATTTACAGTAGTACTATCGTCTTTATCACAGTTTCGCTTACGTGGATTTGCTGTGCTGCTCAGTCATGAAAGCTTATCGTGTGCATGCAATAAGCATTTCAGTTTAAAAACAAGCGACTTTAAACCTTTGAAATGCAATACAACGCGAAAGAGAACTAATTTTGCTACATGTGCGCATTGTCATATGACACTGTTCATAGAGTGTGTGAGTACTGAACCTTTTTGTCACCAAATTTGGTTTGAACAGTTAAATACACATACTTATGTGCATGTCGAATTGTAAAAATAAATAAATAAAAAATAAAAAATAAAGGGGGGTGGTGTGGTCATCGGCATGGGCGGTCGGGTTTGGGGCTACTGTACCTTAAAGATTTTTATTTGTTGGTTTAATCAAGCAAAAACTGAATGAATCACTTTTGTGTCACTTTAATAAGAATAAATATATACAGTATATATTTAATTTACACAGTGAAGAGGGTTTTTTATACATTTAATTCCTTTATACAATGTATGTACTTATATAGTGCTTGAAGTCTACTGTATTTCTTTGTTTGTTGTCCTATTGATTGTAATTAGTTCCTTTGTTCTTATCTTATCACTGTTTACTTGTCTTCAGTAAGCTTGAGGGGTTTTTGTTGTTGTTGTTATTTTTTATTTATTTATTTTTTTTACTTAGGTTAGCATTAGTTTTTTGTGATATTGAAATTGGTGAAGAATTATGACATTTCAATGTTATAAAAATTTTTGATTATATAAAAACCTTATTTAAAGCAAAAATAACTATATTGTGACATATATCGTTATTACTCAAATTGTGATATAAGATTTGGGTCACATTGACCACCCCTAGATGCAAAGTTAATTATAGTTAGTAGAATGTTTAAAGTAGACTATCAAAATAAAATGTTACCAATGTTGAAATTATAAGATAAGAGAATGCAGATTGTTAGTTCATGTTAATTAATGTAGTTAACAAATGTTAACTTACTTTAAAATGTTACCAATTTAATGCTAAGTGAAACTGATTTTCAGAGAATCACTATAAGTGTATTGTGTCTTGTTTCACTGGCAGGTTTTCACACTACTATTACACCTTTTAAGAGGCATTCAAACTAACAGTGATCAAAACACTGGAGGACACCAGGTCAGAGGTCACTGTAGTGGTTCCTACTGCGTGCAATCCCATTGTCATTTGCCACACCATGTCATTGCTCATTTGCATAAAAATACACTCTGCTCAACTTCGCCACATTGCCACCAGTCTCATGTCCAAATGTCTGAAATCTTAGTATTTATAAAACAGTAGGTGAAAATTACACAAATTACCTACTACTTCCAACAAGAAGTGCGCATCTGATGGACACTTTACTATCTTGTGAATCCATGGGAGAAGACCTGTGAATGGCAGTAAAGCAACACAACTGACATTTAGGTCACACGACAAGGACAACATGACAGATGTAGTATACGTCCAGATATAATTCAGAACATACTGTCTTAACTGTCGCAATGTTCGTTCTTCATCAAATGTAGTACATACGGTATTCACACAATATGTGATTTGATTAAATTTAGATTTTTGTTACAGTTGATCCTTTTTTTTTTAGGTCAGAATTATTAAATTTAACATCAGATTTGAATTAAATATCAAAAACGAATGACCAGGAATTTACAAAAAAAAAAAAAAAAAAAAAATACTGCAAACACAACTTTCTAAACTTCGAAAGCGCAAAAAGCTACAGTGAAGCTAATTTTGACAGAGACTACACTTCCTTAACAAGTGTCCGTTGATCTCAGAAATATCCGGTTATTCCTGGAGGCCCCCCTGTATCCTCGCTGCATTAATAAGCTGCGAGTTTGACTGCGTATGAGAGATATCACGGCCTGATGGAGTGGCCTCATGTGATGCTGTGAAGGGGTGATAAATCCTTGTCGCTTTTTATTAAAGATGGCCTGTGCAAACAGTTAGCTCGTATACGGCTCATGAAGACAGCGAACGGAGGGCAAAGGGAGAAGATCAGTGTGTGTGCAATTCGCCAGGCGCTCCTCTGTGATGTCATTAGGCATAGGTTGTGTTTGTGTGTGTGCATGTGTGTGTGTTTGAGAGTGGGGGTTGGCGTCTGCTGGGTTGAGATCCAAGGAGAGAATCTTGTTAGCCTCCATGAAATCCTCATGCTTGCTATTAATATGAGTCTGGATTTTAAGCAGCAGTCTACCAAACATATTGCACCCACAGGGCTCTCTGACAGATTCAGAATTTTTCAGTCATGTCAAGTATGAGCGCTGAACTTTTGACTGAATATAAAAATACGTCAGGCAAATTAAACCTTAAATCCAACATGAAATCCAAATGGGCCCCATTTACTTTAATACAAGTTTCTGGTCTTATTCTGCACAATTCACTGGAACGTTTGATAGCCAAATACATTGTTTTAGGCTTCTGATCAGGTTGTGCAGCTTTTCTGGAAACAGCCAGTAGTGAACACAACCATTTAGTGTCAGTCAACATAAAGATAATACATGTTAACGTCTCGGTTACAAAGGTAACCCTCGTTCCCTGAAGGAGGGAACGGAGACGTACGTCGAACGTGACCGACTGAATGGGAACATTGTGATTCTTCGAGATGCTTTTGAGGGTGAATTTGACATTCAGACTTCATGATTCTGATCCAGTTGCCTCCTTCTGAGATCCACTAATTTCCAGATGAATTCAATGTTTTTTCTTTTTCTTGATCTGAATATCTCATATACATACACATATATTATTTAATCATATCTCTTATAGTTATTTGATTCATCTTTCATTGTTTACCTGCTGCATCAATAAAGGCAAAATGAAAGTTGATCGCAGCACATATTACAGGAAAAATTGTAGGGCAGGATTTAATTTTATTGATTTTATCTAATTTGACGCCATCGACATAGAACGTATAGTACGCCTACACAAAATGGCGCCCCCATTGTCCAAATATGTCATGGTTTTTTTAAATAACGTAAATCTTTCATGGGTTTTCTACAACATATTTCAGTAAGAGACATCATTTACATTATATTAAGCCATACAAGTCTTAATACCAGGGAATGCGACACACACGTCTCCCAGAATTCCTGTAGAATTCAACCAATCAGATGATGTCTATAAGTGTGAAGTCTGAGGCTGAGACTAAAAACTAAGGTAAACAGAAACTTAACATAGGCACAGCAAGACAAAATAATATCAATATTAAAGTCTAAGAACACTAAACTAAATGTGGCAGGTGTGGCCTATAACTGAAAAGAAAAATTGTTTCAGAAGAAGACCAAGTTGCTACATTTTGATTAAAAAGATATATAATTTAGGCTTTTACTTGCATATAAACATTGATCAGCGAAAATAAAGCTCAACAGAACCTGAATGACACGCGAGAACAAACCTCTTCCGGAAGCCCAAACATGCTGTGTAACACACGAGAATGAACCTCATTGGTTACGCAGCACGTTTGAGCTTCCAGGAGAGGTTTGTTCTCAAACGTCATTCAGGTTCGGTTGAGCTTCTTTTTATGTTCACTGATCAGTGTTTATATGTGAATAAAAGCCTAAATTAAATCTGTTTACCATGTATAAAGCAATCAAGTCTCTTCAGAAAATGTGTACTAAACGACTCAATTCATATGGATTACAAACCTGATTCCAAAAAAGTTGGGACACTGTACAAATTGTGAATAAAAACAGAATGCAATGATGTGGATATTTTATTCAGAATACAACATATATGACATATCAAATGTTTAAACTGAGAAAATGTATCATTTTAAGGGAAAAATATGTTTTTTTTAAATTTCATGGCATCAACACATCTCAAAAAAGTTGGGACAAGGTCATGTTTACCACTGTGTGGCATCCCCTCTTCTTTTTATAACAGTCTGCAAACGTCTGGTTGCTCAAGTTTAGGAATAGGAATGTTGTCCCATTCTTGTCTAATACAGGCTTCTAGATGCTCAACTGTCTTCTGTCTTCTTTGTCGCATCTTCCTCTTCATGATGCGCCAAATGAAAGATCTGGACTGCAGGCTGGCCATTTCAGTACCCGGATCCTTCTTCTACGCAGCCATGATGTTGTAATTGATGCAGTATGTCTGGCATTGTCATGTTGGAAAATGCAAGGTCTTCCCTGAAAGAGACGACGTCTGGATGGGAGCATATGTTGTTCTAGAACTTGGATATACCTTTCAGCATTGATGGTGCCTTTCCAGATGTGTAAGCTGCCCATGCCACACGCACTCATGCAACCCCATACCATCAGAGATGCAGGCTTCTGAACTGAGCGCTGATAACAACTTGGGTTGTCCGTGTCCTCTTTAGTCCGGATGACATGGCATCCCAGTTTTCCAAAAAGAACTTCAAATTTTGATTCGTCTGACCACAGAACAGTTTTCCACTTTGCCACAGTCCATTTTAAATGAGCCTTGGCCCAGAGAAAACGCCTGCGCTTCTGGATCATGTTTAGATATGGCTTCTTTTTTGACCTATAGAGTTTTAGCCGGCAACGGCGAATGGCACGGTGGATTGTGTTCACCAACAATGTATTCTGGAAGTATTCCTGAGCCCATGTTGTGATTTCCATTACAGTAGCAATCCTGTATGTGATGCAGTGCCGTCTAAGGGCCCGAAGATCACAGGCATCCAGTATGGTTTTCCGGCCTTGACCCTTACGCACAGAGATTGTTCCAGATTCTCTGAATCTTTGGATGATATTATGCACTGCAGATGATGATAACTTCAAACTCTTTGCAGTTTTTCTCTGAGAAACTCCTTTCGCCGCAGCATTGGGGGAATTGGTGATCCTCTGCCCATCTTGACTTCTGAGAGACACTGCCACTCTGAGAGGCTCTTTTTATATCCAACCATGTTGCCAATTGACCTAATAAGTTGCAAATTGGTCTTCCAGCTGTTCCTTATATGTACATTTAACTTTTCCGGCCTCTTATTGCTACCTGTCCCAACTTATTTGGAATGTGTAGCTCTCATGAAATCCAAAATGAGAGAATATTTGGCACGACATTTCAAAATGTCTCACTTTCAACATATGATATGTTATCTATATTCTATTGTGAATAAAATATAAGTTTATGAGATTTGTAAATTATTGCGTTCCTTTTTTATTCACAATTTGTACAGTGTCCCAACTTTTTTGGAATCAGGTTTGTAGTTTTACAAACACTTTATGAACTTGTTGAAGCATGAAGTTGCAATTAGGCTGTCTATGGAGGGACAGAAAGTGCTAAGATATCATCAAAAAGATCTTCATTTGTGTTCCCAAGATGAACGAAAATCTTGTGAGGACTTTAGATGATGCAATATCTGGATCAACATGCACATTCCCAAATTTCTTTATATCTTAATTATTGTTGATATTTAATTCATTATTTCTAGGAGCTCATTGCTTCTACCTTCAATTAAACAGCTAACAGTGATTGTAATTAAATTAAATTGCCTAAATTATTACATTATTAGCTAACTGCATTCTCTAAATTTTAATGTTGACATGTATTCTCTGTAAAGCTGCTTTGAAACGATATGTGAAAAGCGATATATAAATAAATGTGAATTGAATTGAATTGAATTAAAGGTTTGGAACGACATGAGGGTGAGCAATTAATGACAGAATTTTCATTTTTGGGTGAAATAACCCTTTAAGTAACAAATAAGTGTTTTATTGTCCATACAAAGGAAGTCAAAGGTTACCAATGTTCTTCAAGATATCTTCTATGTTACACAAAAAACAAAGCCATACGGGCTTAGAATGGCATGAAATTTTCGTTTATGGCTTAACTATCCCTTTAAAACATGAAACGTGTAACATCAAGTTTGACTTCACACTTGTAAAATGGATCAGTAATGAAAACTTTTCCTTCACTATTACATTATGGCCTCCAAATATCACAAACACACACACACTCATAAGATAAGCATCGAAAACAACCCAGACAAAACAGATGAACTTTGATGATTCATGATTTTCCATGCAGGGGGCAGACTGTGTTGTTCAAAGGATCTGGCATTCTGATACGATCATTATTTACTTGGCAAATTCCAGCTGACTGAAGATGATTTATGTAAACTTGATGCATCAGCGTCTTGTTCTGCGAGATCAGACACATGCAGGACAACTACTCAGACTGACCTCACCGTCCTTTGTGGTTGACCAGTCTCTTAAAATGTGCAATTATAAATGACCAGCATCTTTTTTTATTCAATCTGTCTCTATGTCTCTGTCCTTCAAGCTCCCCGTCTCTCCCTCCCCTCCTGAACTCATGTGGGTTCGTGTCCTTATGCAGCGGGATGCTTGGCTGACCACAGCTGTGTGGCTGAGCCGTCCAGACGAGACGGCCTCATCTCCCGCTCTGCATGCATGGTGCACATCCATACCTCAGAACAACAGTCAGACACGATCCTGCAGCTTAACTTGGCCACTCGTTCCCCTGAACCGACATTAAGTTAAATGAGAAAGGTAACGATAGTGTAACACTATATGGAAATATAAAAATCTGAGGAATTGTAATAGCTCTTTCCACGAAAATGTATTCATTCATTATTTGAGCAGACAGCACGCTTGTCTGCTTGTCGGTTGACATAAGCCTTCTATGGTTACAAATGAAAGCCCATCATGGGCGTAATATCCTAGAATAGCGATTTGAAGGACAGATTTTAATATAAATGAGAGGTGAGAGAAAGCAAATGGCAAAATCAGCGGATAAGGAAATGAAATTATAATGCCAGACTTTACTGTCTAATAAATATTGTAAGCACCATCGCAAGTAACTGCATTCTATATTTTTGACAATTAGTGTGTGAAATTGTACCTTGCTTTGACAAGGCACCAGACAAACAAAATGTAAAATAAAATAAAAAAAATAAAATAAAAAGATAATAAAAGAAATAAATGAACAGAGGAAAGTTGATAAATTACAGAATTAAATTAAAAAATGCTTATTATGAATCTTTTCCCATTCATTCAGTTCACCTTTACAAAAATGTATCTTTTTATTTTATCTTTAAATAAAACATGTGAATGTTTTTTTTAGAATGCCATTTATTATATAATATCATACAACACTCAGTTGTGAATATGTATTTTTTGAAAATGTTCATAGTAATAAATAAACTAAACTAAATAAACGAAGTCAATAAATAAATAAATAAATAAATAAATAAATAAACTAAGTCAATAAATAAACTAAAGTAAATCTCACAAACCTAAAATATACATCACAGTAACAGTTCCCGATTCATTTATAATTGGAAATGACCAAAACAAATAAATAAATAAAAAAAAAAAAAAAAAAATATATATATATATATATATATATATATATATATATATATATATATATATATATATATATATATATATATATATAATATATGTACACTTATGGCAGCTCAGTATACCACAATGCAACACGATTGTGACGTCACCGCATATCGCGTTTAATTTACCCCACCACAAACAACTCTATGATATATAAATTTTTTATTTTTTATTTTTTTTTGAATATTTAAAACAACCCAAACACACCTATATACATATAGAATGCTGCATTAAACAAATTCTTAAGGAAAAAAAAAATTATAAAAAATCAACTCCATAGCGGATTCCAAGTGATCAAGGGCTTAGGACGTTCCAGTTCAGCCCACTGCAAATGTTCCACCAGTAGTGGAAACTCATGCAACATAGGCAATGTTGTACCTCTGAGTAAAGTTAGCGAGGGAAGGACATGAACGAACTGGAATGCAGCCAAAGTCCCTTTAAGACAAGTCATTACACTCGGCGGCCATCTTTGAAATGCCTTTCGGGCATGTAAGTGCAGCTCCTATCTCTTTGAATGGGGAAACATCAAATTCTCCAAAGCTGTTCGCCAAGCTTTAGATTGAATTTCATATTTGAAATCACCAATGAAATCTGACAACTGTCTCATAGATTTTGTTTCTAAACCCTGGAATCATGACAAAAAAATGTAATTTTTTCAGACTGGATAATGTACTTTCTCCCATTCATAATAATATGAGTGCACCGTCTTTCTATGTATAAAGTTTTTGGTCCAATTCAGTCTGTTAACCTGAAGCTGTTTTGTGAATCTTTGACATTAAAAAGAACCGGTTCATAAGAGGCTTTTTTACTTGTGCTGTTACATCTTGTGCTGTGTGTGTTTTGTGCAAGAAATGCTGGCACGTCTAATATGATATCTGACGAAACTGCATATGAATGCAGACAAAGCACCAATGTTGACTAGATTTTAAATTCCTGTTGCACTTTTATTTAGTCAGTCTATGGCCCTTTTTAACTTGTCTGTATTATTCAAGATTATATTATCTTTTGATGTGTTGCCACTGAGAGAGAGAAAAAAAAATCATGGCAAAAATAGTTTATGTTCATAAAATACAAATAACACAACTCATTATTATCACTGTATATACCTCTGTCTCTCATTACATTTGGGTCTCAGCCTATCCTTTTATCTGAATAAATAAACTGAAATAAGACCACACGAAAATAAAAGACCCCAGACCTTTTGTAAAAACAGAAGAAAGTGACATTCTGTATATATTCTAGAAAAAAAAGTGAAAAGCAAACAAGAGGAGCAAATGAAGTCGGGGTGTGCGGGTGAGTGACGGGCCCTGGTCACAGAGGAGTTGAGGCGGACCTGTTTCTGTGCCCCCCACACACAAACTAAACTGATACACATGTAACATCTTCAAAGAGCTCAGACTCCCTATAATCACCCACGTTTGCTTTGATCTTGGGGAGGGCGAGAGAAAATAATTACATGTTTCTCTGAACCGTCTCACGATGAATCAAAGGTGAAATTCTGCTGGGGCAGTGGAACAGGATGGTAATAAGACGAAGGTCTTTAGCATTAGATGGGGATGTGATGATTTGTACATGGAGAAAGTAAGATAAAGCATAGAGAGGCAAAATATGAAGGCGCCCTTTGAAGCCTGCTTACCTAGCGGCGTACCCCTCCATGAACCATGAGACAGGCTCCGCCCACAAGTAGTGTTGCATGATATCATAAGTTAAATGGTACATTATTGATAAATATAATATATATCATATACATGTTTCTTTTAAGGCAACAGCTATTTACACTAAGTAAAAACACTTTAAAAAGTAATTCAGGAGGCCTGTTACTGCAAGTTCAAAATTCTAATTGTTCTATTCTATTGTTTTATTTAAACATTTAAGTTGTAAACATTATTCTGTAGAGTTCTGCTGACATAATAGTGTTGATAATTAATATCGTCTATAATTTAAACTCAAATTTCTGTGTTAACTTACTTTTTTTAAGTTTGTGTAGTAACTTAATGAAATTGTCTTAACAGCTTTGGAAATTAAGCAGTGAATTTCTAGCTCCCAGCATGCTTTGTATAGGACTAGATAAGGAGAATAAATGCTGAATTGAACTGTTAACTTATTCATTTTTAGTGAAGGGAAAGACCTGTTAGTGTTTAATTCTGTAAAAGGGTTTCTGTAATGTTGAAGTTTTTGTGGTTACCATGAAGGTAAACACTACATTGACTCTATAAGCAAAGACTTTGCTAATGCCAGTGACAAGGTAATATCTTGCTTGTTCATTAAATATACATTCTAATTAAGTAACATTTAGCATGTGTTATGATAGCTGTGGATGTGTACTGAAATAGATAAGACTAATTGGTTCCAGGGCTGCAACTCTGGAGTTGGACTTAATTTTTTTGAGTAATCAACTTTGTGTTCATGCTACAAATTATTAAGTTCCTCTAAGCCAGTGTAGCTTGTTGGTTGAACATAAATTCACTCAAAGTTGTCATAACTCAAAAAAAAAAATAAAAATAAAAAAATGATGCTAACTGTATTGTTAATTTTTTTGTAGTTGTGGAGCCAACACATTATGTTTTAGAGTGTAGTGTTAAATGCTTTTTACACTAAGGGTATATTTACACAACAACGATATGCTTAAAACGGAGAAGTTTTTCCTTTGAGTTTTCTGCATACGGACGACACTTTTGTCAAAATGATCCCCAATCATATGAATCCGTGAAAATGTTAAAAAAAAAACTGTATTCTGCTGGCAGGCCATTAGATGGCGATGAAACACTATAGACTGAACGTTTACGCATGACGTCTTAGTTTTCACAGATTTGCGTTTTTGTTGTTTACATGGAGACCATTTTCAAAAACTTGCATTTTGAAACCCGTTTTCAAAAGTTTGCATTTTCAAAAACGCCATTGTCATGTAAATGAATGGCCAAAATGCATAAAAAGTTTTCAGTTTTTAGTTGAAAAAAGTGTTGTGTAAAGAGCCCCTAAGTGAAAAAAGCTGTATTTTCTTAGTGTAAATTAGCTCATTAAGATTAAGTGTATATTGCACCTCATTTGCACCTCAGTCTATATTGTAGTTCATTAAAAAAAATAGCAGTTGCTATACACCAAAGGTGTCCAATCCTGCTCCTGGCGGGCCACTATCCTACAAAGTTTAGCTCCAACCCCATTTAAACACACCTGAACCAGCTAATCAAGGTCTCATCTCTTAGCAGCGTGGACGGCATTATGACATTCGTTAAAAGTATTCTGCTGCAAAGTGATTTCCAACTTCTTTTTACTTCTAAGCAAAGAAGGGAGGAAAAAAAAAAAAGAAAAAAAAAAAGACCTTGAATCACATACAGCCTTGTGTACGTTACGTGTGCACAAGTGTGAGCACAAACAGTAAGTTCCCCAAAGGAACATACATTTGCCAGGATCAATGTCTGCATTCCCATAGTCGTCGCATTAAGGCAGGAACACACCAAGCCGACGGTCGGCCATTGGGCCGTTTTTGTTCATCATCCGACTAAGTTTTCTCAGTGTGTTCCACACCGTCGGCTGAAGTTGGTCCTCGTCAGCTTTTTTTTCCAGCCGATTCAACATGTTGAATTGGCGTCGGAGCTCGTCGGTCCGTTGGGCCATCTGATCATTCTGATTGGCTGTTCAGCTACTGCCACCTGCTGGTACGGAAAGGCATTAAATCTTGCGCAGGTGCAGAACGGACATGCTTCTTGGCCGTCGGCTGTCGAGCGTTGGTTTGGTTTGTCAGGGCAACTTTGGACACAGACGCTGCTGACGTGAGCCAACCCCGCAGTTTGCTTTCGTCGCCACTAGTTCGACGGCAACGGCTCTGTGTGTTCCTGCCTTCATGTCGCTGCATTTTTGCATAAAGTTTTCACTGCTCTTTGTCCCATCACCAGTGGTCGTTGTGACTCACGAAAATTCAAACTCTCATCGACAAGAATGGCTTCAGATCATTTCAAATCATTGTCAGTGTGAACACTCACGTCTCCATATTTCTAGGAGTTGATGAAAATGACAACAGAACATACTCTAACTTTGCATGACTGCTCTGGGTTTGCTTTGGTCTGGAACATAAAGTAATACCATAAATCTCCAATTAGAGATGTCCAGCTGTTCAGCTGTTAAACGCCAAAATAACCACCCTGCCCAATCAATCACTGGAAAAGCGAGCGTAGTATTACAGTGGGATGGATCCGAATGCGAATACTGTCCCATTTTCAGACAGACCGTCTGTTTGTTGAGCTAGCGTGACCTCTCCACAGGCTACCGTTGGGAGGAAGAGGGAATACAAAAGAGAGGAGCCTTCAGTCGAGCCCCTCCGGCTAAATATAATGAAAATAACCCCAGCCCTTCCACGCAAGCCAGTCTGATTGGAAAGAGAAGGTTTCTATTTACATCCGAAGCTGAACTAGTTTCAGGCGAATGTGAAAAACTGTCATTTTCAAGCTTTATGCTGAATGCATTTTTGGAAAGCGCAGTGTAAATGCACTTAAATTAATTAGTCAACGCTCCTGACATAATGCCAGCTTGTCACAATGCAATACAACCAGTCACTGTAATGTAAAATAATGAATATGTAGAAATGGAAAATAATGAATACAAAATATTGAATTTATAAATAATGAATCACTTTTTGATATACAGTATATTCTGTGCATTCAAGATAAGCTTTAAAGTCACAGTCACTGAATGGCTTTGAATTGTCAAAAGCGGGTTAGTTTTTCTGTTTAAGTATCTTCTGAGCTAAAGCTTTGTCACATGGAAATGTACAGTATGGGCCTTTAGATGCAAAGTAATGGATTATTTATACATGCATCTGAGATTTCCATACAGGCCAGAGGACTTATTCCATTTACAGAAAAATAATACAATATAAATCTGTGCTGATCAAAATTAATCTTAAGCTTCGCTGGATTAAATCAGGTTAAATTAAATCACCCACCCTTGTAATCCATAACGAACTACACATGATGCCATGTCAACCGACAGCACCAGTGGGGGGGTGAATGTAATGTGTGTGTGTGTGTGTGTGTGTGTGTGAGTGTGTAAACTAGAGGAGATGGTGTTGCTTCATTCATTCAGTCAGCTTAACTTCGGCCAACATCAACAACGCACCACCCTTGAAAATCAGTGAGCCAACTCAAATTCACTGGCCGCCTCAAAGTCAGAAGCGAACCATAGACCCAGACCAACCCGATGTCCTGGAACATTCCGAACAGCAGGGGTTTGGGTTTTGACACATAAAATCAATATGAGATAGAAAAGTGTTTCAGCAGCAGCACCGGGCTTAAAATGAAAACACTTCAGAAGAGCCTTCGCCGTCTGACACAGCTGACAACAGGATCGATCGGCCTTGAGCAAAGCACAAGAGTACCTGAGAACTTTTACAGGACTCTGCTCATTGAAAGCAAATGCTTTATGAAAAGAGTATTAGGAAAAAAAGAAAAGAAAAAAAAACATATTTAAAAGCGTATTTTCTTGATAAAAGACAGGCATCGCTATTACTAATGTTCATTCCTAGGATTATTGATTTGAAGTGTGTAACTTGGTTTGTGCCCATTGTGGAGGGACATGCCATTAGGTTTCAAAGTGACTGGACTGAACTGAAGTATAAAAATAACCCTTTTTTTTTTTTTTGCTGAAATAACTGTGTTAATAAAATGGACATGCACAGCTATTCACAGACCTGCAAACTGAGATAAGGTGAAAAAGGTGACTTGCTTCTAAACTATTTTGTTCTTAGGGGCTGGGGGCATCCACCAAGAAGAACATTTTTTTTTTAATTTCAACATGTAAACAAAGCATTCTGGTGCACAAGAAAATAAAAGGAAAAGACAACATTTGCTTCAAGTATATATATCAAGCACAGAGGTTTGGCCATATATAGCCAAAGAGGACTCAATACAAGATTCATACAAAGGCTGCATATATAACACTAGATGAGTCCCTAAAAATGATGCATTATCATTACTAAAAAATATCCAAAAGGTTGGGGTCAGTAAGATTGTTTTAAATACTTTAATTCAGTAAAAATGCATGAAATTGATCAAAATTACCAATTTAAAGACATTTACAACATTTCTTTTTCAAAAAAATCACATTTTTCACAAAAATATAAGCAACATTGATAATAAGAAATGTATATTGAGCCCCAAATTAGCATATTACACTGTAAAAAAAATAATATTTCAAAGTTGTAAATAGAATTTTGGAGTATGTTTTACAAGAAAGCATGATTTCAGGCTTTAAAATTTCATGTTTAATTCAATGGGCCCTATCATACACCCGGCGCAATGCGACGGCAGGCACGACGCTAGTGTTTTCAGCCTGATGCAGTTATCATTTTCATGTCCTGCGCCATGTTGTTTAAATAGCAAATGCATTTGTGCCCATTTGTGCGCCTATGGGCATGCTGGTCTGAAAACGAGGTGTGTTCAGTTGCGTTGTTGGCGTGTTGCTATTTTGAGGCAACTGAAAATGACTGCGCCATTGACCGACTGAAACCTGGTCTAAAGTCAATGGCACAGTATTTTTTTATTATTTAAAGAGCACGTTAGTAATATGCACCTATATGCGGTTGCACAACACGCCTACACTCTGCTTGTTACACACACAGGGATGTGCAGCAGCACACAAACATGCCAAATATTACAAATAAAATGATTACATTGTAAAATATTTTTATTGTGTGCATAAAGATAAAAATGCTTTAGTGGAATCCGGCTTGTCCCACAAATGATCTGTTTTTCCATTTGCAAATTCCACCATGTAAATAGTGAGCGTGAGCACAACTGGCTTTTAAAGGGAATGGGAGATGAGACTCTGATTGTTTTTATTGCACATTACGTCCAAAATTCACTCATTACGTATTAAGAGAATAGAAACAACCCTTTTAGACCATGTGCCGTGCACGCCAACCATTTTTCCGGCCCTTAAACTTGCAAAAGTGGATTCGGACACGCTGTACGTGCACTTACGCCATGCGCTTTAAACCATGCGCTTAGATCATTAAAATAGGGGCCAATGAGTTACTTGCAATGATTACTTTGTAATCATTTGTGAAATGTACTAATTTCTGAGTGAAAATGAATTATTATTATTTATAAAAAGTAATTATTTTCAGTGCAGAATGATTTCTGAAGAATCATGTGAAACTGAAGACTGGAAATATGCTGCTGAAAATTCAGCTTTGCATCAGGAATAAAATACATTTTAAAATTTTAATTAAAAACATTATTTTAAATGTAATATTTAAAACTTTTACTGTTTTTACTTTATTTTTGATCAAGTAAATGTAGTAAAAAGGAAATTAAGAATAAAATGATTTAACAAAAGAAATATTTAGCTCATTTACTTGCTTATTTTCTCATTTAACATCAATTTAGTTCATTTGAAATTCATTATTATATTCAAAATAATAATACAAAAATTTAATGATTTTAGAATTTAGTGTCATTTTCCATTAGCTATAAGCAGCGACTACATGTCTGTGAAATGATCAATGTGGCCATCAATGTGTCCTCATTTTACACCACAGAGCAATGTCAATGGACGCAGTCATCAACACAGGCCATAACAGAGGAACAGAGCCATCAAACGCAGGAGGGCACGGTCTGGGTGAGGACAAAGTAGCCATAAAAACTGACTGAGGAACTGTTCAGCCCAGAAAGACTAAAAAAAAAAAAAAAAAAAACAGGAAATGAGAGAGACATGAGTCAGAGACCTCTTTCAAACTCAATGTTCTCACTTTATCAGAAAACTGTGTCATTCACCCTCATCCATTTCCTTCTGTCTCTGACACACTAAACCATCCAGACACACATTACATCCACTTCATCAGACAGAACGCGAGAAGTGTCCTCATCTGAATGTCAAGCTCATGTTCAGGGACAAGACAACGTGATTCCTGAATTTATTATTTCATTTAACGTTACCTGGAATTGCCTTTCTTTGAACACGTTGCTGCAAACAAGACATTCTGTTCAGAACAGAGTGCAATCTCACAGTTCCAGCAATGCATTGTGGGCTCTTTAAAGGGATAGTTCACAAAAAAATGAAATTTATTTATTATTGTCATTATTTATTCAGCCTTATATGTTGTTTTAAACTCATGTGCTGTTATTTTTTTTCTGGTGGAACTTTTATTATTATTATTATTATTTTATTAATCTTTTCACAAGAAAAAAAAAAAAAAAAAAAAAAACTACAGCAGTCAGCATAAGATAGCATTAAACAGAAGACAAAAGACATTGCCAGTAGAGTAGGTTTGTTTGTTTTTATATTATATATATATTTACATACATACATACAGTGGGTATGGAAAGCATTCAGACCCCCTTAAATTTTTCACTCTTTGTTATATTGCAGCCATTTGCTAAAATCATTTAAGTTAATTTTTTTTCCTCATTAATGTACACACAGCACCCCATATTGACAGAAAAACACATAATTGTTGACATTTTTGCAGATTTATTAAAAAAGAAAATCTGAAATATCACATGGTCCTAAGTATTCAGACCCTTTGCTGTGACACTCATATATTTAACTCAGGTGCTGTCCATTTCTTCTGATCATCCTTGTTCTACACCTTCATTTGTGTCCAGCTGTGTTTGATTATACTGATTGGACTTGATTAGGAAAGCCACACACCTGTCTATATAAGACCTTACAGCTTACAGTGCATGTCAGAGCAAATGAGAATCATGAGGTCAAAGGAGCTCAGAGACAGAATTGTGGCAAGGCACAGATCTGGCCAAGGTTACAAAAAAAAATTCTGCTGCACTTAAGGTACCTAAGAGCACAGTGGCCTCCATAATCCTTAAATGGAAGATGTTTGGGATGACTAGAACCCTTCCTAGAGCTGGCCGTCTGGCCAAACTGAGCTATTGGGGGAGAAGAGCCTTGGTGAGAGAGGTAAAGAAGAACCCAAAGATCACTGTGGCTGAGCTCCAGAGATGCAGTCGGGAGATGGGAGAAAGTTGTAGAAAGTCAACCATCACTGCAGCCCTCCACCAGTCGGGGCTTTATGGCAGAGTGGCCTGACGGAAGCCTCTCCTCAGTGCAAGACACATGAAAGCCTGCATGGAGTTTGCTAAAAAAACACCTGAAGGACTCCAAGGTGGTAAGAAATAAGATTCTCTGGTCTGATGAGACCAAGATAGAACTTTTTGGCCTTAATTCTAAGCGGTATGTGTGGAGAAAACCAGGCACTGCTCATCACCTGTCCAATACAGTCCCAACAGTGAAGCATGGTGGTGGCAGCATCATGCTGAGGGGGTGTTTTTCAGCTGCAGGGACAGGACGACTGGTTGCAATCGAGGGAAAGATGAATGCGGCCAAGTACAGGGATATCCTGGATGAAAACCTTCTCCAGAGTGCTTTAGGACCTCAGACTGGGCCGAAGGTTTACCTTCCAACAAGACAATGACCCTAAGCACACAGCTAAAATAACGAAGGAGTGGCTTCACAACAACTCTGTGACTGTTCTTGAACGGCCCAGCCAGAGCCCTGACTTAAACCCAATTGAACATCTCTGGAGAGACCTAAAAATAGCTGTCCACCAACGTTTACCATCCAACCTGACAGAACTGGAGAGGATCTGCAAGGAGGAATGGCAGATGATCCCCAAATCCAGGTGTGAAAAACTTGTTGCATCTTTCCCAAAAAGACTCATGGCTGTATTAGATCAAAAGGGTGCTTCTACTAAATACTGAGCAAAGGGTCTGAATACTTAGGACCATGTGATATTTCAGTTTTTCTTTTTTAATAAATCTGCAAAAATGTCAACAATTCTGTGTTTTTCTGTCAATATGGGGTGCTGTGTGTACATTAATGAGGAAAATAATTAACTTAAATGATTTTAGCAAATGGCTGCAATATAAAAAAGAGTGAAAAATTTAAGGGGGTCTGAATACTTTCCGTACCCACTGTGTGTGTATATATATATATATATATATATATATATATATATATATATATATATATATATATATATATATATATATATATATATATATATATATATATATATATATATATATATATATATATATATATATATTTATTAGGGGTGTACCACACAGAAGTCACTGTTCAGTATATACCTCGGTTTTGGGGTCACGGTTCAGTACAATAAGGAAAATGGTCTCATTTTAGGTTAGGGTCTAATTCTTTCTATTAACAATCTATTAACTGTGACTTTTGCCTCAATAAACCCCTAATTACTTTTTAATAGTTAGTCATAGTTAGTAGTTGCTTAGGTATTGGGTAGAATATGGGCATGCAGAATGAGGAATTAATATTGGCTTTATAAGTACTAATAAACTGCCAATATCCTAGTAATATGCATGCCGATAAGCAACTAGTTAATAGTGAGTTTTTTTGTTTTTGCAGGGTTTCTGGATTGGAGTGTGGATCGCCTGTGACTGACTGTATTCATTGTCTAACTGCATGAACCGATGTCCATACCGTACAGTTTGGGACAAATACATGTACTGTTACACCCCTAATATACACAGACACACATGCTTAGTCATGAAACTCTTCAGAGCAGCTGATCGGTTCTCTTAAAGCTGACCACTTTGGCCAGTCAGTCTTTTTGTTCTATCTACGTAACCTATTTATTCCTTTCTGAACCGGCTCAACTCAGTGCAGCGCACCATGGGAATTTTCGTAGCCCCTCACCTTCCCCAGCACCACCTGCCTAGATCTAACAGGGGGTTCTCCCTACTTTCTGCTTGCACTCTGTTCAGTGTATTTATGTGCATGTTTCTGCAGTAAGTAGCAGCAGCCGCATAGCAGATCTAGTCCATCAAGACCAAGCCTATGTACATTCCATTCTTATCAATAAATGATGTTAAATTTATATATTACCATTTAAAAGTTAAATAACAGAAAATGCAACATAAAACACCACAAATGGCCTAATTCTTATTTAAATAAAATATAATCATATGTGTCACACAGAGACTGTAAATCATGACAATTCATAGTTTTTACTTCCACAATTTGACAGTATTTTTAAATATAAAATTACACATAATGTGATGTTAAACTATATACATATATATATTTCTTTCCTGTTAAATGACAATTTCTACACAAAAAATACATAGAGATGTTAGAGTGTATTTAATTATATATGTATTTTTTTTGTGAATAACAACTTAAATTTCAGTCACATCATATGACTGAAGACTGACAGAGCAAACAAATCTTTGGATTGGTTTTGTGTTTTATAGTGTATTTTCCATTTAATTCACAGGGTTCAGTACAATTCTAAGGGTGGTCTCTAGTTCCCACACACACAACAGAGCAAATTCGAGTTTAGCGGGCCCCCCTTTCTCATAGACAATAGAAGCCATTTTGCTGTGATATACAACAGCTTCATATTGTCTGAAATATGGATTGCTCTTGTCAGTTCAAAGCTCTAGTGTCCAAACAGATTTACACAAACAACATCATAGAATTGGGAAGGTGGTTGCATGACTGTGAATTCGATCCAGGCAGATAAAAATGAACTAAATCTGACAAGAGGAAGAAAGTGAGTCCCTCTTCAACATGTTTAACAAACACATTCACTCTCTTCCTGGCTGTTTTCTCAGAGCTACAGCTCTTATCTGCCAGCTTCCTATTAATCAATGCCGAGCGCATTCAAACAAACATCTAATCTTAGAGGAAATCCACCTTCCTTTTCTTATGATCCCATGCAATATTATTGTCTACCTCTGTTTATTTACCTTCATTCTGCAGAATCAGGTCATTATTCCACAGTGAGAATAGCTGAGAGAACCATTCTAGATCACTAGGTCAGCTATGGAGTAAGACAAAAAAAAAAAAAAAAAAAAAAGAGCATGTGTCCATCTCATCAGTGTGGCACACTGGGAATATATTTGCAGTGAGCATGATTCCTGAGGCTGTGTTGATCATATAGCTCTTGCTCAGTAGGTAGAGAAACTCTCCAACGACCAGATTTCTGTTTCATATTCTCCATTATGATTATTATTCATATGCCCTTATGAGTGCAAAGACTTTGAAATGTTAAATACACCACTAGAACTGTGCTGAGGGACTATTCTTTATTTTTTTTAAATAATGTGAAAAAAGAAAAAGAAAAAAGCATACAAGATGATGACAGAAAATCTATGGATCTCTTTCATTGTATATCAGGGCTTTTACTCTTACAGGGACTGTTTGCAATACAAGAAAGAAAGGCATTTGCTTTTTTTTAAATCGTTTTAAATCGCATTATCTTTATTTTTGCTTTTTCTGTAAAACACAAAAATATGCATCTTTGAAGAATCATTCAATAATTTTCAAGCTCCACAAATAACTTTTGTTTTGCTCATATTATCATTCTGTGATATGGGGAGTTGGTGTAAAATGTTCATGAATTATTATTATTATTATTATTATTATTATTATTATCATCATCATGATTTTAGGATACAATTTATATGAATTTATTGTTCACAAGTCATTTTAAATGGTCCTGTGGTTTACATGTAGTCTATTTACTTATATTTAAGCTGCATAATAACTATATACAAATATGCAAATTGCTGTTGAGATGGAGAAGAGCATGTCACACATGACATGTCAACAACCCACATGTGACCATGGAACACAAAACCAGTCATAAGGGTCTTTTATATATATATATATATATATATATATATATATATATATATATATATATATATATATATATATATATATATATATATATATATATATATATAATTGAGATTTATACATCATGTGATCAAGCTGAACAACTATTTGAAAATCTGTAATCTGAGGGTGCAAAAAAATCTAAATACTGAGAAAATCACCTTTAAAGTCCAAATGAAGTCCTTAGCAATGCATATCCACTCCCAAATATACATTTTTGATATGGTAGGAAATTTACAAAATATCTTCATTGAACATGATCTTTCTATATCCTAATGATTTTTGGCATAAAAGAAAAATGGATCATTTTGACCCATATAATGTATTGTTGGCTACTGCTACAAATATACCCGTGCGACTTATGACTGGTTTTGTGGTCCAGGGTCACATATACAATACAAGTGAAACAATATTACAGATATCAAAATAAGAAAGTTTTCTGTAAAACACAAATAGAATTTTTTGAATAATCAATAATCAGTAATTGTTTTGTTTTTTGCCCTTATTGCAGCCGCATAGTGGTCACTATGTCGTTGTATGAAAGGATCCACAAAAATGTATATGTTTGTTTTTCCACACACACACACACACACACACACACACACACACACACACACACACACACACACACACACACACACACACACACACACACACACACACACACACACACACACAAAACAATTGTATATGGAACGAGTAAATAATGTCTGAATATTAATTTTCAGCTGAAATATTCCTGTGAAAATGAATAGAAACAAAGTTTGGAAATGTGTTTTCAATCATGTAGAGACAAGATAAAAGAGGGAAAAAACTATATAGAAAGGTTGCAAGCTGAATTCAAACCTGCATTTCTAACTAACTAAATCCATGTCAAAGGAAAACCTTTGTATTTAAAGTGATATTTCACCCAAAAATGAAAATTATCCTATACTTTACTCACCCTCAAGCTAGTGATTATAGTCTATAAAGTTATAGATATGGATATTTTTCTTACAAAATCCCATTGCTTCACTTCAGAAGGCGTTTATTAACCCCCTGGAGACATACAGTATGGATTACTTTTATGATGAATGGATGCACTTTTTTGGGCCTCAAATCTCAGTTACCATTCACTCCCATTATAAAGTTTGGCAGAGCCAGGATATATTTAATATAACTAATTGGGCCCTATTTTAACGATCTAAATGCAAAGTGTAAAGCGCACGGCGCAGGTGCACTCAGGGCGTGTCCAAATCCACTTTTGCTATTTTAACGACGGAAAAACGGTCCATGCGCCGGGGCGCATTTTTGAAATGGGTTGTCCCTATTCTCTTAATGAGTAATGGGCGTAACGTTCAATAAACCAATCAGAGTGTCATCTCCCATTCCCTTTAAGAGAGAGATGCACTCGCGCCATGGCGGATTGCTATTTACATGGCGAAATTTGTTGGCGGAAAAGCTGAACGCTTTTCAAGCGAAGAAACCGATCTGCTCGTGCGCGAACTTAAAGCGGGCTTGCAAATGCAGGCTTTCAAATAGCTCCGCGCGATGAGTCAGTTAATATATATGTGTGTGTATTGGCACGATTGTTCAATTAATTAGCCAATTTCGTTCATCATTATAAGTAGTAATAGGCTGAATTGAAAATAGGTAGCCTAATTCTAATACACACAATGACTATTCATCATTACATTTTTATATTTATGTAGCCTACACAATAATATTCTTTTACATATAATATCCTTTTGTTTTTAATATTTGGCATGTTTGTGTGATGCGCATCCCTGTGTGTAATAAGCAAAGTCGACACGCACTGCCCAGAGGTGCAGTTTCTACTAACGCGCTCTAACAAAAAAAATATTGCGCCATTGACTTTAGACTTTAGACCAGGTTTGAGTTGGTCTATGGCACAGTCTATTTTCAGCTGCTTAAAATAGCAATGCGCCGGCAAAGCGCCTGAACACACCTCTTTTTTAGACCAGCACGCCCATGGGCGCACTAACTGGCGCAAATGCATTTACTAATTTAAGGACGTGGCGCTGAACGGGAAAATGCGAACGGCGCCGGCTGCAAACTAGCAAACACACTTGCGCTGCACCTTGCGTTGCATTGCGCCAGCTGTATTATAGGGCCCCTGTTGTGTTTGGCTGAAAGAACAGTCATATACACCTGGCTTGAGGGTGAGGAAATTATAGGATAATTTTCATTTTTGGGTGAACTATCCCTTGACATATTTTATAGAAATTCCCCGCAACACAATTTGCCTCTCTGGCGACCTGTGTTTCCCAATCCCACCATGTCAGTTGCTCATAAAGCAGAAGACAGTAATAAAGGCCATAGGTCCAAAAACATATTCCTCCTACTGGATCAAAGGCTTGGTCATCTGATCCCAGCACACCCTCTCCAGCATATTACAGCACACATAAAGCTTTAAGAACCTCTTTTGGGCTTATTGTGCTTTATTAGTATTTTTTTTCATTAGTGGAAAAGGTTACAGGCACACCGGTGAGATCTGCTGTTTTCTGGCGTGACGTGTAAATCCCTCTTCTGGCCCACATCTCCGGTTGCCAGACGGGCTCTCGCACCCCAGCATTATCCATCAATACAGGTGCACAAATATCAGCTCTCAAACACACAGATAAGCCGGGTTAATTATCTGGCAACAGCAGCCTCTCCCATTAATAACGGGAATATAAAAGTGAGCATATGAGGTAAACACAGGAGGCTTTCAGTGTGTGAGCAACAGTGTATGTGTTAAGCTGAGGTAGAAATGAAGCAGACACAAGCCTTGGGATACGGTGTGAGTGCGTGACAAGACATGAACGCAGCTGTTTGCTCTCAAAGGCCCTGTTTACACCTGGTATTAAGATGCGTTTTGGTCGATCGGATCACAAGTGGATGATCCTAAACACAGGTGTAAACAGGGTCTAAAATGTTTTCAACCACTTCCAGAGGTTGTCGAAAGCGCATTCAACCGGATTGCTTTCGTAGTGGAAACAGTAATGTGACCAAAATGACCAAAACACATTTTAATACCAGTGTAAACAGGACCAAAGACACGTAATGGACAACATGCTGTGTTTTCACTGAAATGAAAGAAGTGATGTTTATAAAGTACACACAGCTTTATTAATAATGTTTTTTTCCCCCATATTTGTTGCCATCAGATTGTTATTTTATCCATTGCATAAAATGTTTTTCTTGTTTAGTATTTTTGGCTTGTTTTCTATTAAAAATATCTAAAAATTCTTAAATCACATTTACTTGAGAAGCAAGAAATTTAAATGAGTTTGTTCTTAAAACAAGACAATGTCAGTGGGGCAAGAAATATAATCTTGATCCAAGGGGAAAACAAGATTATTTTTCTTACCCCAGCACACAAGACTTGATATTTTAAGTATTTTTTCTAAATTACTTTTTAATTAAGTAAATGTATCTTGATTTATGTTTAAAAATACGAAAGATTTTTTTGCAGTGTAATATGGGTAGTTGGTGCAAAATATTCATTACCTTTCTAAAAAAAAAAAAAAAAAAAAATCAAGATTATATGTTGCAATTTATATGTATTTACTAAATGTAAGTGTAAACCAAAAAATGAGCTTTGTGTAATAACATCTAAATTAATAGATTTAAGTCAAAAATGTTATTTAACCACTCAAAACAAGAAAAATAAATGTAAAGGTTACATAAGGCTGTAATAGCTCCTTTCTGCCCTCACTAAGTCATTTTAAATGGTCCTGCGGTGTGGTGAAAATTTTATTTTTTATAGTACAAATATTACAATTCATTAAAGATTAAAAAACAGCATAATAACTAAGAAAGAATATGCAAAATTCTGCTTAGCTATGGAGAATAGCATGTCACACTGCAGGACGTCAACTTTCAGGAAGTATTTCATGTCAACAACCCATATATAATACAACTGAACAATATTACAGGTATCTATTACTGTAAGTAATTTATTAGACTTTTTAGATAAAAATATTTAAACTTTAATTCAAAAGATAAGATTAAAAATTAAATTGCACTAAAACATTCCACAAAATTCTATTTTTTATGTAATCCAGAATAAAATATTCAGAATTCTGACTACTGAGAGAGAGAGAGAGAGAGAGAGAGAGAGAGAGAGAGAGAGAGAGAGAGAGAGAGAAATAAGAACAGAGAGAGCAGAGTGTATGTTTCAGGATCGTCTTCACCTGATGAGGGCAGACTGGGATCATTTTCCCTGCTGACAGAGCTCTAATTTCCCTTAGGAGAACTAAATCCAACCTTCTCTCTCTCTTTCTCTGTCACTCTCCCACTCTCCGTGTTTTTCCCTTTTTCTCTCTGTTCGGGTTCATTGAGCTTCTCTCTTTCCTCTGTAATGCTGTTCTTTCTGAAGAACACACTTATTTCACACTTCTTTCAGTGCAAGTGATTTTTTTAGCAGTCGTAGAACGAGTGCTTTAAGGAGAGATTTCTCTGTTAAAAAAAAGTTTTTTTCATTGGGTGAATTAAGGCAATTGGTTTTGCTCCAGAACCCCCATTGTACACTGTGATTACTGTAACAAAAATTGATAAAACATATATATATATATATATATATATATATATATATATATATATATATACATACATTCAAACATTATCATGAACTTCACAGCTACAACAAATTGTTATTATTATTGGGAATTGTTATTATTATTGGGCCTGTGGAATTCATAATATTCATAAAATCTAATGAGATAAGTGAAGTCACTAATAATATTACATGTTTATTTATCAGAAATGTGACAGTAAAGCACTGAGCTTAAATTGAGATAAAAAACTTTTATTGATAACAGTAACATGTACAATATTTTTATAGGGAAAAATATAAATATTCTACTCTTATTAAATGTACCATATTGAACTGACTGACAGCCTTATTGATTATAAAATGAGCGCTCTTTACTTGCTTCCTGTGTAATTTAGTCACAGTTTGAAGAAAAGTTTTTGTTTTTCATGAGACTTTGTGACGTTACCCCATATTTTAGGGAGTAGAAATGGATAATGAACCAATAAGTGCTCCTCTGCCGCACCTACTGGTTATACTAGTAATTTGTGTCTTTTTAAATCAAGGTTTGTTTGCCATGAAGTGTTCCTTCATTTTTAAGCTTTCTGTTTTACGAATCATCACATTAAACATAACATGAAATTTGGATCATATTTAGAGAGTTGAAGTGCTGGAAAAACCCTGGAAAAGTGGAAAAAAGTCCTTGAAAAGTGCTTGAATTTCACTCCCAAAAGTTTGCATGAACCCAGAAATGAATAATGTAAAAACATTCAACTATTTCTGCGACCATGGTTACAGTTAGTGTTACTCACTGGAGAACCATTTATGGCACAATATTTCTCCTGGTTTCCATGTCAGAATAGTTTGATCCAATATGTGTAGTATATAACAGAGAATACTTCGTAAAGGAAAAAAGGTTGCAAAATGTGACCATTTGGTCACAGTCTGGACCCTTGCATAATCTCAAAATAAAGCAATGAATGTTAACCTAAACTTGCATGGGATTGAGCAGGTGTCTCAAATTTCCCCTTTTCACTTTCAAAACTGATTTTCTTATTTTGAGGGTTTTGTCAAAAGCATGTAAAGTTGGACTATAATCAGTCCCGGTGCCACGAGAGGGCAAAAAGGGGCATTGCCCCCTCAGATCTGATTTGTGCCCCATCAGTTTCAATTTGTTCCCCCTCCACCCCTGAAACACAATCGATTTAACCCTTTGGTCACTGCTAAATTCAAACGTGCTTTCGCGGTTTGGCTGGCGCTGAGCCAGAGGACAACTATTCACAACTATTCTGTTTTCAACCACATAATATTTATTTGAGGCTTCAGACATTTAAATGAAGTACTAGACTGTATATATAAAAAGACATTTATAGTTTGTTAAATTTAAATTCCATAAATTTATATGGAAGCTGCAATAATAAACAGAATTTCAGAATTAAGAATGCACCCCCAGTTCTTGTGTCCTGGCATCGACTTTGACTATAATCACAAACCAAAGAAAATGCATTTCTTTATAAATTAACTTTGACTTAAATTGTGACTGTGCAGCTGGTTCACATCATACTAAAACATCGATTATTCAAAAGGCTACTTAGAAATAATGAATTCTTGCATACATTTTGTTAAGAAACTGAGCTTTTTAAGCAACATCTTGATCATTTTAATTTGAGAAACAGATGTAGCTTTGCACGTGGAGTAGCTCAGAGGCCAAGCTGATAGAACATTAAGCCCCAGCAGAGGAACAGAGAGAGAGAGAGGATGGCCCTTCTCCAGGACTTCTCTCATCTGCAGTGTGCACCGGCTCAACAGGGGTCTCGGGATCTGGTCATCTCCATGTAACGGGCCTCTTGCCATCCCACCCTTCCCCCTCTGCCCAATCCCTCTCTTCTCAGCCCACTCAAACACCCACTCCATCCTGCAGGGCCAGGTCCTGCATCCCATCTGCCGCCTGCCCCAGCCGGGCCAGTCCTGCACCCCGCTCCCATTTACAATTCAATTAAAGCCTGCTGCCCCCATCCCTCTGCAATCCAGCCTGTGCTCTAAAGATCAGTGAGCAGCAGCGCCACAGTCAAACAGCATGAAGCCAGAAACACACCATCTGAGATCAGAGCGAGCCTCAAACGTGTTTCCACTGTTACAGACAGGGTTACGGGACGGGTGCATTCGCAAAACTAAGCATTTGCTGCTTCCTGTTTTCTCACACTTTGGTGATAACACATCACGCAATAGTAAGGGAACCATTCAGAGACCATTCAAGATGTTCTTATAAAGAAAATGTTATGTACATGGAGGTCTATCTATCTATCTATTTTCATCTGACATTTCAGGAAACACTATTTAATATGGAAGCTTGTTTCCACCACTGAATAAAAGATAAAAAAGGTAAATGTGTCCTTTTTATCTCACAATTCTGACTTTTTTTGAGAAAAGAGTCAGAATTGCATGATATAAACTCACAACTGCGAGTTATAAAGTCAGAATTGTGTGATATAAAGTCGCAATTGCGTACTATAAATCCAGATTTGTGAGATATAAACAGATATAAACAGAATTTCGAGTTTATATCTTGCAATTCTGACTTTATAACTCACAATTGTGAGAGAAAAAGTCAGAATTGTGAGATAAAAAGTTGCAAGTATCTTTTATTTTTTATTCTGTGGCGGAAACAACCGTCCACAATTTAGGGTGTCTTTTATCATGTAAACTATTTGTTTATTTTACAGTTTTTTTATATTAAAAGAGTTTGATTAATGTGCCTGCCAGTGTTGGGGAAAGTTACTTTTAAAATGAATGTGTTACCAAAGGTAAAAGCAAATGGCAAATGGCAAAAATAGTTTCACACCAAAAGTTAAATGAATAAGGCTCAGGTGGAAGCAAATTCGAATTCACGCTTGTACAGTAGAGGGTGCAGCTCAAACAAACCATTCAGCTATGCTGCCATTCTGGGGTGCATTTCCCAAAAGCAACGTTAGCCAACTAACTAACGTAAGTTCCATCATTACTAACATAGTTCAATGATGTGGTGTTTCCCGAAAGCATAGTTCAAACGAACATTCAAACTGCATCACAAACTAGTGTGGTTGGAACAACAGCTCTCGAGCTGTGGTTAGAAGCATAGTTTCTTGTTTTTATGACATGCAGACTTAATGAATCGTTATCTTATGCAAAATAGGCAAGCTGACATTAAGTACAATGTATATCTTTTATTTAGAATATATACAAATGTCATTTACATATTTTAGTTTTTCATGAGATTTTAAGCACTGTTTTTGAAGAGTGAATGTGGAAATAAAGAAAATTACTGAGAAAATTGAGAATGAGCCCTCATATGCCTGGTCCGTAATTTATAGCAAAAAATCCAGCATTAATTCGATCTCAAACGGATTCATTTAAAGAAGTTATTACTCCACCACCTGCGTGACATCATTCACCAGTGTGGTTGAATGACAGGTTGGAGACAATACGGTTTTGGGAAACAGTCGTGACTAGCTAGTTGATTTGCTCAACGATGCATCGAATTAAGGTAGGGAAGCAGCAAGTTACGTCAAACACACCCCTGGATTGCAGAATAATAGGATACAGGAGAAATAAGATAATCACTCTTACTTCAGCAATAAAAAAAAAGTTGAGCAAAAATGTGATGAAAGTCATTTTTGGTTAATATGGTTAAATTGGATCATCAAAGGTTGGCTGGAATGACATTAGGTAATAAAGTAAGATTAAATACATAAAGTATATTTGTGTTATTTAATATATTTAAGTATAGCAGATGTGCGTAATATTCTGAGTTTGCATTTCACTATTCATTTTGAGGAATACTGAATCTGTTTTTGTGCAAGTACGAGTATGAGTAAATGAGTAAATACAATAACCATCATGTTCACACACAACACCTCTGCACTTACTCCTGATTTCACTCAACATGGGGACAGGAGAGCTGTCAGTCAATAAATGGGAAAACAAAGTAACTCGTGTTACTTATTTGAAAAAGTAAAAATGATATTTTGTTGTAAATTTAGAAGTATTGTGTTACTATTCTAGTTACTTGAAAAAAGTACTCTGATTACGTAACTTGTGTTACTTGTAATGCGCTAACCCGACACTGATTCCAACAGTAGATATGTGGGTCAAACATTTTTGTTTATTTATTCATAAATGTATTAAATTAATTTTGCATATGTTGTATATGTTAAATATCATATTCATATTCATATCTAGTTATTACAGTGGCAATCCCCCTGTAGCAACTGGGGGTTTGGTAAACACAAAAATGATCATTATCATTAAAATATATTTCCATTGATAAAATGAATAAATTTTTTTTACTCATTTTACATTTTAGGGAGGTAAAAAAGAAAAGAAAAGTTAAATATGTTAAAATGTGTTAGAGTAATGAGAGTACCACATTATTAGTACCTGAAAGATCATCACATATGTATAATATATAATATAATATAATAACATGCAAGGGACAATTCTGTGAAATTCTATGGAAATCACTGTGGGCAGATTCAGGCCAGCATATAATCAAGACGACTTTGCTCACTGAAGACAAAAGTTGCATAAATTTGAAGAATTTTACTTTTACATTAGCTTACCAAGAACATAGAGTAAAGTTTTTATTTTTTTCCATCAAGTATTTGATCTGAGGAACTGCAAAAATTCTTCTAATTTTCATACATCATTTGAAGGGGATACCCTGTATGTGTGATATAATCACTGACTGGAGGGGAAAAGGATGTTATGGAAGCAGAAACTAAATTAAGTCTCTTATGATTTTTTATGCTGTAATATGCAAGCAATATCCACAGGCAACCCCCACGCCAGAAAAAAAGAAAAAAAAGTTAGATTCTTTAATGTTTAATTATAGAGGAACCAACTTACAACATTAAAATAAGAGCAGAGGGAGAGGGAGAGAGAGAGAGAGAGAGAGAGAGAGAGAGAGAGAGAGAGAGAGAGAGAGAGAAAAGAGGCAAAGAGGAGCAGTATTTAGTACTGTGAGGATTATGAAACCCAGACACTTTAGGAGACGGACAAACTGAAACAGCTGCTTCCAGTGGCCTCGTTTCACCTAAAGTCAAGGTACAGCTAGTTCAAATGATGTCATCTGATATTAAAATATCACATGGCAACATCATAACAAGTCCTAAACTTAATTCAAGCCAAGAAGATCAGTTGAAGTACCCATAGTTGGCCTTATACTATATAAATACTTAAATATTATACAAACATATCATGAGCCTCGTAAGATAACGTAAGATAATTGTTCATTTACTTTTTATTAAATACTACAGACAAAACTCATAAGCCTCAGAGTCATTCGTTCAGTAATCAGGCTACACTAATTGTGCTGTAAACATATTTTTCATTATGATTTATGTTTGTGATTCACAAAAAAACAAAAAAAAAAAACAAAACATAAATTGTTCTGTAATTGACCTACATTCATGCGGCGGTGATAAATAAGTATTATTGCAGGAAACTTAGGAAGATTATTTTTATGGAAATGGTCCTGAATAATAATCAGTTCTCTATTCACAATCCTATGCATCTTTCATGCCATTCACGTAATTACTAGATGACAACCTGGACATTCTACTTGGAGCTGTTCATATCCTCATGTGTTTTTATGACAATACTATGACAACTGCATTGTTAGTCTTTCATTTATTTTGGATTATTCTTGCATTATTAAACTATTAGCAATAGTCAGTTATAGGAGTTATTAAAAATAAATATTTTACTGCTGAAGCAGCTGCCATTTTGAGTGTTCAAGCATTATGTTGCAGCGATCAGGTGGTACAATCCTGTGTTCACGCCATGTTGTAATTATCATAATTATGATATTACAACATGTGACATTTACGTTCATGTCCTCGGACTCGGAATTGTCTGTTTCTATGGCAACACTATTAACAGTGAAATGAATTTGCAGCAGTGAGGTGGTACAAGTCGGAGTTCTCAGAAAATTCCAAGTTTACGAGTTGTAATTACGAGTTCTAAGAGGACGTGATCGCTTTTTACAAGTTGGAATCTCGTAATTACGGTAATTCCGATACGACGTGAACACATCTCCAGTCAGAATCTCTCAGTAAATTCAGAGTTCACAAGTTAAAATTATGAGTTCCATGAGGACTCAGATGCTTTTTACAAGTCAGAATCTCGTAATTACGGCAATTCCGATACAACTTGAACGCACCTCTAGTCAGAAGCTATCAGAAAATTCAGAGTTCACAAGTTGAGTTCTATGAGGACGTGGATGCTTTTTACAAGTTGGAATCTCGTAATTATGGTAATTCCGATATGACGTGAACACAACTCCAGTCAGAAGCTCTCAGATAATTTAAAGTTCACAAGTTAAAATTATGAGTTCCATGAGGACACAGATGCTTTTTACAAGTTGGAATCTCGTAATTACGGTAATTCTGATACAACGTGAACACACCTCTAGTCAGAACCTATCAAAACATTCAAAGTTCACAAGTTAAAATTATGAGTTCCATGAGGACGCGGATGCTTTTTACAAGTCGGAAACTCGTAATTATGGTAATTCCGATATAACATGAACACACCTCTAGTCAGAACCTATCAAAACATTCAAAGTTCACAAGTTAAAATTACGAGTTCCATGAGGATGCGAATGCTAGTTAGAATCTCGTAATTACGTTAATTCCGATATAACGTGAACGCACCCACAGTCAGAAGCTCTCAGAAAATTCAGAGTTCACAAGTTAAAATTACGAGTTCCATATGGATGCGAATGCTAGTCAGAATCTCGTAATTACGGTTATTCCGATATAACGTGAACGCACCCACAGTCAGAAGCTCTCAGAAAATTCAGAGTTCACAAGTTAAAATTATGAGTTCCATGAGGACGCGGATGCTTTTTACAAGTCGGAAACTCGTAATTACGGTAATTCCGATATAACATGAACACACCTCTAGTCAGAACCTATCAAAACATTCAAAGTTCACAAGTTAAAATTACGAGTTCCATGAGGATGCGAATGCTAGTTAGAATTTCGTAATTACGGTAATTCCGATATAACGTGAACGCACCCACAGTCAGAAGCTCTCAGAAAATTCAGAGTTCACAAGTTAAAATTATGAGTTCCATGAGGACGCGGATGCTTTTTACAAGTCGGAAACTCGTAATTACGGTAATTCCGATATAACGTGAACGCACCCACAGTCAGAAGCTCTCAGAAAATTCAGAGTTCACAAGTTAAAATTATGAGTTCCATGAGGACGCGGATGCTTTTTACAAGTCGGAAACTCGTAATTACGGTAATTCCGATATAACATGAACACACCTCTAGTCAGAACCTATCAAAACATTCAAAGTTCACAAGTTAAAATTACGAGTTCCATGAGGATGCGAATGCTAGTTAGAATTTCGTAATTACGGTAATTCCGATATAACGTGAACGCACCCACAGTCAGCAGCTCTCAGAAAATTCAGAGTTCACAAGTTAAAATTGCGAGTTCCATGAGGATGCGAATGCTAGTCAGAATATCGTAATTATGGTAATTCCGATATAACGTGAACGCACCCACAGTCAGAAGCTCTCAGAAAATTCAGAGTTCACAAGTTAAAATTATGAGTTCCATGAGGACACGGATGCTTTTTACAAGTCGGAAACTCGTAATTACGGTAATTCCGATATAACGTGAACGCACCCACAGTCAGAAGCTCTCAGTAAATTCAGAGTTCACAAGTTAAAATTACGAGTTCCATGAGGATGCAAATGCTAGTCAGAATCTCGTAATTACAGTAATTCCGATATAACGTGAACGCACCCACAGTCAGCAGCTCTCAGAAAATTCAGAGTTCACAAGTTAAATTACGAGTTCCATGAGGATGCAAATGCTTTTTACAAGTTGGAATCTCATAAGTACCGTAATTCCAACATGATGTGAATGCACCTCTATTCCTAAAGATAAATAAAATAAATAATAAATCACATAAGGATATAACATGGCAGATCAGATGCCTCTGGCTTCATTTTATAATGAGGTCTGACAGAGAGTGAAAAAGAGGTTTATCCTATGTGATGGTGAACTGAGATCTGTGCCATGACCTGTCCTGTCCCAACTCTCCTGGCTAAGCCCTGAGCTCCCCTTGCGGAAGCTCTTCAGGACTCCACGGAGAGGTGGCACACTCCACTAATAGGCCATAATGTGCGCAATTATCAGCAGAGGGGCGCCCCAGTGCTGATGAGCAGTCTTAGCTGCTTTCATTAAGCTCTTCTGGTTCCTCTCTGCTCCCTCCGAATGAACCGCGATGTGACTGCGAGGCCACTAGACGCTGAGACCCTCGCCATTAAGATGACAATAATAATAAAAACGTTCCATTAGCATAATAATACCTGCCATTGTGATTTGATGTGTCTTTAATTTAAATAGATGGATAAAGACTGAGACTGAAGAGCGGTGAGCTTGGGTATTCAGTTTGTTATATGGTGCCGATATTCCTCATTAGCCTTCCTAATTCACCAGGTCATTTATTTATATAGAACATTTGCTTAATTGCAACTAAAAGCCAATGAAAATATAAAAGCAGAAGGAAAACGACAATCCGTTTCCACGCGAACAAATTCTTTGAGAGGTTTTCCGCTAGATCTTGTTATTAAATACTGCCGTCTTTAAACACACAAACAAATTTGTATCAAGAAACACACCTGTATAAACTTATAAAAAAGGCTGAAGAATGTTGACTCTCAGCTTCCAAAAAAAAAAGGAAGCTCGTTATGATTGGATGAGAAGGGAGCCGGGCTGTGTCAGGTCATCGGCAGAGCTCCAGTCCTGGCTCTGGTGGCAAGAGCAGATGGGGAATTTATGACTGAAAGTACTTCCATGTTTTCCTATCATGCGTGCACTGGCGCTTACCAGAGAGGCTTGCAGGGGGAACGTGAATCGCATGTTAGTGCCTTGTGAAAGATGAGAGAGTGTTGCAGTGATGGGTTTTGAGCGATACCATAATATATTCCCCTTGCTTAAACTCATGTAACATCGCACACCGGGGCAGCTTCTTTTCATCCCCTGAACCGATGTTCCATTCAGCCTTCTAACATTACACCCCTCAGGTATAAGGCAGTATATTTTGTAGATCCAAATCACATCTGTGCTTCTTCCAACATGCCGCTCTCCCAATCGAGTTCTTTTCAGATAAATGAGCTGCATGTACTGTGCAGTCAGTGCCTCACAATGAGTGCAGCAGAATCTGGCCCCGATATTCATTCTGAACACATCTGATGACATTCTAGCCTCTGTGTGTTTTTGGTGCACTGTGACCCACTTTTTTAGTTTATTTTATAATATCATATATTTTGTAAAACTTATTTAAATTATATACAATCTCATATATTGATTTTTACAACAATTTGTTCCGGTTCTCGAATCTGATTGGCTGAGTGGACTTTCCAGTCATGACCAGTGTCACATTCTCACAGCGAGTGACGAGCAAACCCACCATATATTGAGACAGATATGTGATTTATATGTAAACATAGCACCTAGCATCTGTTTATAGGCTTTCGGAGATGCAAGCTCCAGGCCGTCAGCGACCGTTCAGTGCTCGTGTACCCGCAGAGAACAGCTTCATCTCTTATGTAGATAGTGTTTAAACATGAGGTGTAATTCATTTTGGGTATATTAAATGGGCAATCTTTGGCCTTATTAATCTATTACTTGTTCCAGAGCTAATAGTTTTGGCTTAAGGGCTATATAAAGTTTCATAACTTTATATTTAGATTGAAATGAAATCCTGTAGTAACTAGAGCACTGCTTTTGTACGTTTGCTTGTGTTTATTTTCTATTTTACTTCTTATACTGTTGTAATGTTGTCTGGCTATCACCAGACCAAGCTCAATTTAAAATTGAACATTGGTCTGGGGAGTCTGTATGTATTTTCTACTGCACAAGAGGCGTGATCAACGAGCGTTAGTCACGCAATTGGATAGTCCTTCAACCAATCAGATCAACGATCCGGGTGACATACTTTTGCAGAGCGATGCGAAAACTCCAGACAGGCTTATTGGTTTGTAGCATTGATCAGCGGTTTGCAGAAGCAGCAATGGCATCAAGTGATTTTTGCAGGTTGTACAAAAAAAACAACAAAAAAAAAACATGAAAGTGAGTGGTATTTACACCCACTCAAGCGATTTGTTTGCTAAACTAAAGAAGTCATTCAGCATTGTCGAGAGGTTAAAAGGAATTGGATTGACGGTCATGCTTGCCGTCGCTTCTCTATCGCCATCGTGTTATACCTGCCAACAGCGAGCAAGGTGGATAAGCCAGTCTGTGATTGGTTCCTGCAAAAGTGTAACAGAAGCAGTAGAAATGAATGTACGGGTTTCCAGATTGAGTTGCCGGGCAAAAAAACAAAACGGCAGCAGATCAGGCTGGGTTTACCCAGTCTAGTTGTAATGGCTATTGTTGTTAATTTAAATATTATTGTTCAATAAATAATATTTTATATAAATAACATGCCACATTTCATGGTATTGAGAAATAATCCATTATTGATTTTGACTTCATTGAAAGTTACATTAATACGCCATGAGATGGCGGCAAAGACTTTATGAGTGAGTCAGTCAATCGCAAAGACTTTTATATTGAAATTGACTGAAACAAGGAAACAGTGATGTTGTTTTTACTTTAAACAACATCTTATGAGACACAACTGACAAATGCATTGACTAGCGCTGTCATGGGAATGTCTTAAATGTTAAAAGGATAAAGACAAAGATATCGCTTTCCTCAGCGGACATTCACACTGATTTTGTGATTATAAATATATAAGATTTAACTGAAGAATTTCAACTAGATGCAGGTAATGCACTCGCTCAGGCAATCTCTCTCTACATATTACAATGAGTTTCAATGAAGCGACTCAGCGTTCCTTCATTACTAGTTCTAAAGTGACATATAGAATTAGTAACAGAGGCTTGGGCTCAACTGTTAAACTGTCAACTTGAGAAATGAATCCGTGGTGGAAAGAAGTAGTTCCTCACGAAAGAAGGTTAAGGACAATACGTTGTTTTTTTTATTTATTTACACACTCGTGCCATCGAACTGTTGTATAAATGAAATATCACACTCATAGCTGTACAATATGGCTCTATATCAGCACGGCTGTGATTACCTACGCCTGAATCACAGCCGTGCTGATATAGAGCGATATCGCACCGCTATGAGTGTGATATTGCTTATATATCACCATTCTATAAATCCTTTAGATGAGTGGTTCTTAATCAAGGGGCTGGGGCCCACTTGGGGGCCTCAAGATGACTTCAAATTATTTAAGACAAAACAAGCATTAAAATGAGTTAAACAACTAAAAATCAAGATATTTCTTTCGATTTAGTTATTTTTTATAGCGGATATACATCTTTAAGGTTATGCCAAGTTCTAAAATACTTTTTGTAAATTGAGAGCGAGGGGTGGCCTTCACATATTGCAGTGAACAATGAAGTTTGAAGTAAAAAAAAAAAAAAGTAGAGATCCACTGTTTTAGATCATTCATATCACTTCCAACATTTCAGTAAATGAAAAAGCAAGTCATCTTAATAATCATAAACAGCATTCAAGTGTCATACAGATTTATTGTGATGTCCACCGTTTCATGAAATACTTGGAAATAACCAACCCTATTTCAAACAATGTGAAGCATCAATCAAAAGCAAATGCTCAAGATTGTACTATACAAACACTGTAAATGTGCCTTTTTGTAAATGCATGCATGCTTGAATGCCACTCTCCGTCCTGTATATTTGCATCTGTCATCTCATGCCATCAGATGTACATTACATCAAAACTGAGCTATTTTAACATTTAATAGTTAGTTATAAAATAATATACTAGCAAAAAGAATAAAATACTGCAAACAAAATAAGAAAAAACAAACAAACAAAACAAAACAAAAACCCAAGCAAAAAACAAATATTACATGCATGGGACTGTGAGATTGTGCAATTGTGCAAATTTGTATTCCACATTGGGTACAGCCTTCAAATGCACTAAATGAACATATGACTTAGTTTGATTTGAATGATGAAACATACTGCTGGCGATCCACCCCTCCAGGCATGCTTGAATTTGTGTCTGTTTTTTCGCTTTCTCTCTTCCAGCACAAACCTTTACACACACAGTGTTCCAGACTGCATGTTGCTACACTTTTTGGATAACAACCTGCTGGGACATTACCCAGGAACCAGCGAGAGGCCCCTCGGAGGCTTAAGCTTTTATAGACATGCAGACCTTTGCTTCAAAATAAAACAGTAAGAACCAAATAAATAATGTCTTTAAAACAGCAAAAGAAAAGTGGGGGCTTTCACGTTTTGAAATGAACAGCCGTAAATCTAGTAATAACCCAGCATATGAACCGTTATACTGCATATTCAAAGAAAACGGCATCCATTAGTTTTATGGGTTAAGGCTTCATGACAAAATATAACAGCTATGAGAAGATCCGCGTCAGTCTCAGTTAAAACTTGCACAAGGCTGTCTTTATGGTGTGACTCACCTTGCCCGCCTCTCTTTTGCTGAGTGAGGGGAATACCACACTGCTTCCCTCTGCATACCAGCTACTAACACCATTCAGATGACGCAGCATGAGGAGGAATCTGTGGAAAGCAAACGAGCATGTAAAGGTCAGGAGAGGCTAGTGGATATAATATAGTAGTGGGTAAGACCTGGTATGGACAAAAAAAAAAAAAAAAAAGTTGGGAAAGCTACAATGGGGTAAAATATGACTTGCAAAGCTACAAGCTGTTTATTTTTTATTTTTTCAACCCGCTTTGTATTAATGTATACTATATTTGTATACTTATCCTTCAACCACTGAACATTAAAATACATTTTAAAAGTGTAAAAGCATAAACAAGATACTTTCAACAGACCACGAATAACCCCAAAAGCATGATTCTTTCCACAACAATAACGGATGGGTTAAATATCACTGTAGTAAACTATATTATGTTACATACGTTACCCTAATCAAAAATGTTTATTAACTTCAGCATTGCATGATACTATTTCAAAGTGATTTCCATTTTGACAGATAAGAAATTATATTTACCTGTTAAAACAAACCTGGAATGAGACATGAGGATTTGAGGAGAAAAACGATTCTTTGTGCATTCCAGTGAATCATTAATTGGATATCGTAGGCCTACATTAAATCGGGAGAACAGACCACAAATGCGCAGTCATGTTGTCCTTTTCCATACTAATTACAGCGGAATGCAAAGGGAAAAAGAAAATAATCAGTAAAAGAATTGCAGCGACAGCTCTTGCCATTGATATTCTTTAACATATTCTTCATATCATGTCACGTTAAAAAAACGTTGCGTTATTCTCATGATGTCTGAAAATAACACATGAAGGAAAATTGACAGCTCATTCAGTCAAACTGACTGAGATTTATTTTGGAAGGCAATCTTATGATTTTAAACGATTCGCTTCAGTCTTTTTGTTTTTGAATGGAAGTTCCCCAAACCGGAAGTGCCACTCGTAATTCAAAATGCAGTAGGATCGTCAGGAATATGGTGGATAGATTATAAAGTAATTATAATACAAAAAAATAGATTATGCTGCATTGTTTGAGGGTTACTAACAGACCAGTTATTGTAAGGGTTGGTTTATCACTGAAAATTGTATCATACTTTTTTTTTATACCATGTCTACTCTTTAAACAACATTATGGTAAAAATATTACACTATGGCAACACTTTTTTTACCTGCATGTGATGCCGTTTTGCTTCAGGAGGTAGGGCGGACCTGAAAGAAAGGCAAATTCATCCAGTTTTTCCCCTCCGTTTGGCATAAAATACTGTGTTTGTGGTCATCTGGTAGGAAATGTTGACTACAAACCTGGATTCTATCGCGGGATTCATTCCGTATTTATGATTATTTGCAGCCTTAAGCCACTGACTGCAACGCACTGGATTCTTCACTGAAAAAAACGAAAGAAACTCACTCCCACTGAACGTTTAACTTACTCTTTCAATTCTTGCACCCGGGAACAATATAAGCCGACACCATTACGACTACAAGTTTGCTAAAAAGTATTTCCTACTAAAGCCAGGCAGCATTTGACTCTGGTAAGGATATCCATAGGCTGGTGGGAGTGGCCTTGGGTGACAACAAGCCCAGTGCATTATGGGTGTTGAAATTTTCCTACCTATTTGGCAAAAGGGAAGACAACAGCCTTTTTCCCCCTCTGTTTTCTTCAGTCAGGTAGCACAGATTTAAAATAAATAAATGAATAAATAAAAATAGTTTCACCTTTCTACTGTATAGGCAGCCACATTTTATTGAAAGCCCATTTTGCCACCACAAGTGAAGTGGTGGCAAAACCCTTTAAAGTGGTTATGCTACAGTAAAGTAGTTATGCCACAGTAAACCCTTTAAAGTAGTTATGCTGCAGTAAAAGTAACCACTTTAGGTACAAGACAAGTTACTTACAAAACAGTCAACTGCTTAAAACTTCTTAAAGAGGTAATATTTTTGCTAGTTTACAAATAGCATGACAAAACAGAACCATATTTAGTATAAACAATCAGGATTCCAAACATCTGACTACATCTGGAATACATCAAATTTAGATCAAACTAAAACGTAAAAAAAAAAAAACCAAACAAACAAAACATTAATTTAACTATAAAATCAGACTTGACAAGCAGGGATTTCTGGGAACACTGTTGAGTGATGACTCAGATCATCAATCAGTGGATACGTTTGGAATGGCATACTCCCACTCTTACTATTTTTGCAAGTATGCAGTATGTATAGTATGCACAGAATGTAAATGTTTTGTATGCATGGAATACTTGAATAGCTTTTATTTCAAAATGTAAAACCAGAGCTCACTATATGGGATACCATATCCCACAATGCAATATTCCCCATAATATTGGATTAAAAAAATAAACATATATTTGTTTTTTATTATAAATCAAACATCCCAAAGCTTTCACACTACACCACTACTTTTTGGAAACACAGGACAAGCATAAATAAATTAATACAAAGCTGTGCAAATGTCATAGTTAATGTAGTTAAGTTTAGCTTAACAACTCTTATATTGTTCTATAGTTAACTAGTAACACCAGTGCTAAAAGTACACCGTCGAATATTTATTCAGTGGCTGTTTGCTTTCTGGCCTCTTTCCCATGGTTTGTCATAATCTGTATTATCTTCAGTCAATAAATCAATGGGTCAATACATAACAAATGTCACGGTGGGTGTTAATGACATGTGGGGCTTAAAATAGATAATGCTATCCAGGAACAGCAATCAATGGTTAGTCATCACACAAGAATGGGTCAACACAACAGTGGACAGCCTCAGTAGATCACCTCTGAGCTTCAACAAACAAAAGCTCTGCAGCTCCATCCAATATCTAATAGCCATTCCCAAGATCCAGACTAAGGGAAATGAGAGGCTTCAGGCTACAATAAGGTCGCACCGGTACAGGCCTGATCAGGCACCTTCATTAACAGTGAATTGTAACCATGATCAAGGTCCTTCTGATGCTGCAGTAACAGAGGCAGTAAATGCAAGTGGAAAGCTGAATAGAGCACAATCCACAACTTCCACCTACTCCGATCAATCCTCATAGATTTTCTGCTTTGGCACACACCTGCATGCTGTCAACGGGACATAAATTTAGTTTGCTCTCTCTTTTCTCCTCGGCACTGTCTTGATTCTCCATTCATCCGTGTTTTACAGTATTGTGAATGGAGTGCTGCAGCATTTCTGCAATGAGTTTAATTTGCCTTTTTATTTTTCTCTTGGCAGAATATCAATGAGAGAAGTGAAGTCTATCGACTGCTCTGTCTTAATTGTCTTACAGGCTTTGGGATCTTCAGATCATGTCAAATTTCAAAATCAGCATTATAATATTGTTCTCCAGTAAAAATATCTTATCTTTAAAACAGTATTTATCAGTGAATACATCTTGATAATATAAGACAATTCAATTAGGGTTTATGCAACTAAAATACATCTATATATCTAAAACTATTACTATTTTCATAAAATAATAATAATAATAATAAATTATTTATATTTATATATATATATATATATATATATATATATATATATATATACACGGAAGAGGATTAGGGACAAGCAATAATAATAAAAAAAATAAAACCATCTTATGATTAAAGTTGTTAAATTACGAGAAAAAAGTCGAGATAAAATGTTGAGAATAAAGTCATTAAATTATGAGAAAAAAATCATTAAATTATGAGAACAAATTTGTTAAATTACGAATTTGTTCTCATAATTTAACGACTTTTCTCGTAATTGAACGAGTTTACTCTCAACATTTTATCTCGACTTTTTTCTTGAAATTTAACAATTTTTTTCTCGTAATTTAATGAGTTTATTCTCAACATTTTATTTGGACTTTTTTCTCGTAATTTAATGAGTTTTTTTCTCAAAATTTAACAACTTTAATCTCAAGATGGTTTTGTTTTTTTATTATTGCTTGGCCCTAATCCTCTTCCCTATATATATAATAATAAATTATATGATTTTAATCATTCGATTTTTTTAACAACTAAAATAAAAAAAAAAGTTAAAATAAATAAATAAATAAAAACATAAAAAAGGGAAGTCAAAGGGAAGTCAGTATTTAAATGGAAGTCAAAATAAAGTACATATGGGATGTCAATATAAACTAAAATATTTTTCAAAATCATTATTTTAAGTTTTGCTATTTAATTTGAACTTTGTGTCAAAAATGGGCTCATTTGCGTCAGCTTTTATTGCTCCTAAAGAATTGCAGCACACTTCTTTACTGTTGTTTTGCTCCAAGGTCAGTCATTACATCAGTCCTGACATCATCTCAGAACTAGCGTTAGGTAGATCATTATGTGTCCATAGCAGAAGAACGACTCCCTGCCACTGTTATGATTTGCATCAAGCATCATTTCAAACCTAGAGAACCTGTATTCCCATACATTCCCAGTCCATTGATCCATAGTGATCCTGTGCGGTTCCTGGGGCAGAGCTGTGTCTTGTTAGCGGAGAACCATATTAGCCTGGTGAGTGTGAAATCTATTCACTTCCCCTGTGCTTTATTTGCCCCTCCTTTAGCCGGTTTCCTGCTCTTCGTATTCAGCCTTGTTTACCTGGCAAGCAGTGTGTGACAATAGAAAATTCCCACAGCCTGAGGTGGGCTCCGAGGGGGAGGAGTGAGGCATTACTCAAGGCTGATGTGGACTTCCTGCCCCTTCCCCTGCCCCTGTGGTTTAATTATCATGTGCATCCTTGTGGAGATGAAATAATGGAGACTCATGCCCCGATGCTCCGACCCAACACGACGCAGGGGTTGCTAGAATTTGACAACGTTCAGTAGTTCTGCAGTTTTGCTTAAAGGGATCGATGGTTCACCCAAAACTGAAAATTCTGTCATTATTTACTCACTCACATGACTTTCTTTTCTGTCCTCCATTTTATAATATAGCAGTAATAATAATAGACTTTCAATGGACAAAACCACTGAGACATTTCTCAAAATGTGCTGTTTTGTGAATACATGTTTGGAATGACAAGTAAATGATGACAGATATTTCATTTTTGGGGTCAAATATCTATGCCAGTCGACACTCTGTCCAAAACCGCTAGACAGAGAATGAAGTATGAGAACACTTCAAGGGTTAGTTCACCCAAAAATGAAAATTATCCCATGATTTACTCACCCTCAAGCCATCCTATGTGTATATGACTATCTTCTTTCAGACGAACTCAATTTGAGTTATATTATAAAATATTTTATTCCATACTTTATAATGGCAGTGAATGTAGCTCAAGATTTTGAAGCCCCAAAAAGCCATCCAACATAAAAGTGATCCATACAGCTCCAGGGGTTTAATAAAAGACTTCTGAAATGAAGCAATGAGTTTTTGTAAGAAAAATATCCATATTTAGAACTTATTTAACTAAAATAACTATAAACTATAATAATCGGCTTCAGGCAACAGCCTTACGCAAGTCTAGTTCAAGAATGACCTCTGACGCAGAAGTGCAAAGGATAGAGAAAAACAAAACACAGGAACTACAAGTTTAAAACAAGAATTTTTAAAGAGAAATTATGTAAGATTTCAATATAAGAGTAGAGGAGCTTGAGTTTGTTGCCCAGTCACCGCGAGAGGCATCTACACTTATGTTACTCCTATATCCTACGTCATACATCAGGTCACTTATCTGCCGGAACTCGAGTTGTGTACGGAAGCCAGTTATTATAGTTTATAAAGTTTTAAATATGGATATTTTTCTTACAAAAAACAATCGCTTCACTTCAGAAACTCTTTATTAACCTCCTGGAGCTGTATATGGATTACTTTTATGATGGATGGATGCACTTTTTTGGGCTTCAAAATCTTGAGCCCCATTTACTCCCATTATAAAGCTGGGAAGAGGCATGACATATTTTTTTTTTTTAATAAACTCTAATTGTGTTTGTCTGAAAGAATATAGTCATATACATCTGGATGGCTTGAGGGGTGAGTAAATGATGGGATAATTTTCATTTTTGGGTGAACTATCCCTTAAAGTACTATTTTAAAACAAACAAAAAATTTCACGCTACACATGGATGCTTGTACTTCAAAGAATGATGAAACTAAGGAGTGAAACACAAATAATGTGCCTTCTCAAACTGTCTGGTACAAATTTGGAGAATTTACCCTCAGCTGTCTCGGTGCAGGAGAGCAGAGGTTAAATTATGGTATGGATTTCTCTGGGGCAAATCAGCTACTAATCCCATTTCGTTGCACGGGTCACTCCTTCCAGAGATCTATACTGAAGATTACCTGAAGATCTGACATGCTTTGCATGCAACATTCAAAAAATGTAATGAACCAATTAACTCTGCATGGCAGTAATGCAAAAAAGAGCTAGAAGTCTAATTACATATTTAGAGTGTTTTTTCCCTCTCTCTGATTCTTTATAATTTGACTGATCACCCTATGAAAACCAGCCTGCTGGTTCCCACTGGGATTTTCTTTCTGCATGACAGCGACTGCACTACGTGATTCGGAAAATAAATGATTTATGCATCAAACTGCCGTTAAAGGCACAAAACTGTTGCATCTTCACCTTTGTACTTCGCACAGGAAATAATAAATGGCTCTTTGGGATGGACTGCTTGTGGAAGTCACTCAATAATGCGAGTCTGGCTTGTGGGATTAAATGCTGAGTACATTTTGAAAGGAATAATTCATTCTAAAAGAATGAAAAAAGCATTCGGCCCAATAATAATGTTATCAGCTGCCAGATTAATAAACTCAATTTCAGGTAATAAACGTCACAGGATACTGGCGGAAACTGATATAGCTCGGCATGTTGTGCGCTAGTGAGACATCACTAGACTGAACCTGTCATTCAAATCATCAAAACCGTTTCTAGAGTTTGAGGTTTTAAACTATAAAGCAGACAATCCAATTTCCTTATCCTTATACCTCTATGACAGCAGTAGTTATGAAGTCCATTGAACTGTGGCTACATTTGCAGCCCAGACGTGAGGATCCACAGACGACTGTATCTAAAAAAGCAGTCTGAACAAGACTCGCAGACTCTAGTATGTTAATGAATAGACTTTCTGGCTAACCTCAGACAAAGTCAGGGTTCACAAAACCTTCATTTCCTCCCATTAATACAGCTCAGAGACAGGACTTTACTGAGCGTGGGCACAGGCAGGGTAAAAGGTGAAGGAAACGCTCTGTTGAACCTAGGAGCGGATCAAAGCGAATGTCACATGAGCCTCCGAGTCGAGGGAAGACTCTCTGCACTCACAGTTCATAACTGGAGCATATTCTGAGTGTGTATGACTTAATCCAGGTCAGTTCTCTGGAATGGAAAAGGTGCTCAGTTGACCATAGCCAAAGCACACTGCTCAGAAGAAATGAGTCTAACCATTTAAGCAGAATCAGACATTAGCGGTCAGGGGTGTAGGAGTGATCAGGAAAAGTGGGAGAGAGACATTTTTAGCTTGACCTATGAATATTAATTAGGTGATGTAACATTCACCCAAGATTTTAGAGGTTGGGGAAACCCTAAAATATAGGACAAAAATGGAGCATCACATTATTGCTACTGAGTTCTCAGGTAACACCGTAAGGAAAATAGTGAGTATGTCCATGTACTGTGATAGTTCTTATAAGTTTGTCTAATGTGCCTCTAAGGATCTTCATCCTAAAGCTCATTATGGCGATGGGCCTAATGGTAATGTCAATACTGATCACTGTACAGAGAGTTGGTGGAACAGAACAACTTCTGCTGCTCTACAAAGTGTTTTCATTTTTTTTAATCACCTCTCATTCTCATTCCATCCATCCATCCATCCCAGCATCTACCTGTCTATTAAAGTCATTTTCTCTCTCTTTCGTCTGTTTCTTTCATAGGGAATCCCTGACTCAGCAGTAACATTTTGTCCTGCCGCCAGACTTCTTTTCTCACTTAATACATCTCTAAGACAAAGCCATTTAATATGGATATATCCATCTGAGTCGATCATACATTGCCAGGAAATGCATTTCCTTTGTGCAGACAAAGGCTAATTAGCAATCAGCTTAAGCTTTGACTAGCAGCAGTTGATCGTTCAATACACAATCAACCTGCAGGAGAGAAGCAGCATGCATCCCCATTAATGTCCAGCAGTAGCCTGCATGATCACTTCCACACTCACTTCCTCTCCATGCATCTCGTTGATGATCACCATATATTGATTTTATTCTCCTTCTAATTGAACTCAGGTTCATTACAAGCAATTAAAATCATGAGTGATGTATTATTACAGTCGCATTTACTGTAATTCTTTATTTTTTTATCCATCCATCCGTCCATCCATCCATCCATCCATCCATCCATCCATCCATCCATCCTGTAAACCAAAATAAGTTGGCAAAACTAAAAAAATTGAGGTAAATGACCCCCCCCCCCAAAAAAAAAAAAAAAAATCCCACACAACAGAAAAACATTAAACACTACTAAATATCACACTTAGCAGGAATCTTTCATTAAAAAAAAAAAATTATAATCAAAAAAAAAATAACACTTAATTTTACTATTATTTACTATTTATTTACTATTTACTCTCCCTTTCGAACATCATGGCAAAGTGTATTGGGAAAAATAAATCCCAGCCCAATTTCAGTTAATTTAAAGGGATAGTTCACCCAAAAAATGAAAATGTGATGTTTATCTGCTTACCCCTAGTGCATCCAAGTTGTAGGTGACTTTGTTTCTTCAGTAGAACACAAATGATGATTTTTAACTCCAACCGTTGCCGTCTGTCAGTCAAATAATGTGAGTCAATGGGAACTCTATCAATAAGAGTCGAAAAAACTTGCATAGACAAATCCAAATTAAACCCTGGAGCTTGTGACGACACATTGATGTCCTAAGACACGAAACAAAACTCAGATGGGGTGGGGGTAAGCAGATAAACATCAAATTTTCATTTTTTGTGTGAACTATCCATTTAAGTTTGTCTAAATTAAAAGAAGTTCATAAAACTAAAACAATGAAACAGTTCAGATTACTTAAAATGTTCAGGTTCAAATACGCATAAAAGTTCATTTGATTGAAGTAATTTCTTTAATTTAAGTTTACCCTACTCAAATCAATTAATTATTTTTGAACATTAAGGTTTACAGTTCGTCCATCCACATTTTTTTTTTTTTTTTTTTAATAAAATTTTAAATAACCTATTGTGAAAGGGTCACCATAATTCTGCCAAGTAAGACATGTTGCTGGATCAGCATAATTTGTTGATCTTGGAACAACATTCCTGGTCGAAAAATTAGTCCTAACCCTGTGCCTACCCCAAAACCTAACCCTACCCATAAATTATCCCTAAAATCAGAGGGAAATAATGGGTGGAAAACCCTGGTTGTAAGCCTAAACTTGACATAATTGTAAACTTGTCTCTCAAATCTGATTGGTTGATTGGAATGTTGTTCCAGGACCAACAAACATGTACTTAGTCACATTCCCTTTGTGCAGGCAACACTTTCAAATTTCTCTGTAAATACACATTTTCAGTTAAATGGAGTGATATGTTGGTCAAGTAACACAAAATTATTCTAGTAGTTGGTCAAGTGCAAATGTTGCAGCGAAGTGTGATATTTTCATATCAAAGTGTTGTGCTGTCCCAGAGGTCCGCCATGTTGGAAAGTGCTTACGGTGGGCCTCAGACATGCTCAAATCTGTACCGACTGACTGAAAGTCCACTCCACCTGCATGCACTACATTTGCTGAGAAAGCAAGATGAAATTCTCAGATGACCACAGTGTGGATCAAAGAAAAACAGCAGACCTTGAAACTCACAGGCCCTTGGCTGAGGAAGTCATCCGTGCATCCGTGCATCTATTTCAGCTACTGAAAACCTGTGGGACTGAGCCCCTGAAAACTGCCTATACATGAAGAAAACACCAAGAGTTAAACGAAATTACTTATTATCTGGAAATAATCACATCTAGTACTGTCAGCGTGCAGATCTTCATGACACTGTGGTCCTTTTAGTTGCAAAATAGGCCTGAGCTTTGAACAGAGGAGATGGGGGGGGGGACATGGTACCCATCTGCCTCAGAGGATTCAACATATGACATCCAGAAAACCTGAGCCAGCCAAACACACATATACAATATGAGAACTCTGCATAATGTTTCATATGGGTACATCACATGCAAACATATAGAACGCCATGCAAACAATGCTTCTTTCAGATCAAACACTTGCATATACAGCAAAAAAGTTCAGATGTGCAAACTTTAACTATTCAGTTTCAGTTAAAATGATCAGGGTAATTGTGTGCTGGTTTTAATTTAAAGCACTCTGTCAGTATATATAGCACAAAAGAACAGTAAGTAAAAATAGCAGGCATCTTGCATTCATTAAGCTTGTTTGTACTGCAGTGCAAGTTCGTCTTTTAAGTGTAAGTCCCATAACTCACTCGTCTAAATTACAGCTGAAAAAGCAAGTAATTATTATTCGCACTTGAAAAGTATACGAGCGGTTTGTAACATTGCATATTTTTCTATTTGCCGAGCTTGAGAAAAATAAATGCTTTGTTTAGTGTTTGCATGCTTTTCTGTGTTTTAAAAAAAGAATAAAAAATAACTTTCATTAGACAGACCGCTTGGAGTCTCTGGCAGACTGTCTCTTTGGCATCTTTGGCACCTTCTTCATAATGGGAGCAAAACATCCCCTACATCCCACAAATATTCTCAGTGAACTTTTCCATGAAACAGTTGCTGCCACTAGATTACAGGTCAACACACTGATGCTGTTTGTGTAAATGTAGGTTCCCCCATACTAAAGCACATGTGAAGTACTTTGTTAAAATGTGTTAATTTGTTAAAATGATAGAAATACGTAGAAATATATTTAAAGAATAGAATGGAATGGAAGGTCTAAGTTTTGTTACAAGCTTTTCACACATTGGCAATACATATAGTGATTAATACATGAACAATTCTTTCTTATAGCCCTTTAAATACATGACATACAAGTTTCAATAGAACTTACATTAAAGTATATTTTAGTTTGCCATAAATGCTTGTCAGTACATTCCTACTTAAGTGGTTCAACATAAGCACTCTTATATAAATAGATATTGCAAGAAAAAAGTCAGAATTGCAAAATGTAAACTTGCAATTGCGAGCTATAAAATCCAATTCTAATGGAAAAACGTCAGCTCACAATTCCGAAATTCTCGCAATTCTCTTGCGAGTTTATAACTTGCAATTCTGAGAAAAAAGTTTGAATAGCGAGATAAAAAGTTGCAATTCCCTTTTTTATTCATTGGTAGAAACAAGCTTCCATACTCTTTAAATTCAACTAATTACAAATATTACTACAATATATTTACATTTAATTGTAAATAACATGAAATTAAGTGTCCAAAAACATTGCATTTAGTTTGCACCTAAGTTTATTCTTTTAAAATATACAATTTCAGTAATTCGTTTTCTTTTTAAAAGTATGCTAAAGTATGTTAAACTTCTTTTTTTTTTTTCACAAGAGATGGTGAACAAAAAGATGGCTGAAGTAACTATGAAAAAAATATATTTATATAAAAATGTATGCTAATTGTGCGTGTATGCTAAAGTGCACTTCTTTTTCACAAGGGGATTTACATTTTATTATATTATTTGGGTTTCACTTTATTTTACAGTATGTGCACTTACGTGTACTTACAGTGCACTTACCTAAGAAAGTACTGGTAATATAAGGTAACTACAGGGGTTAAGGTTATGTTTAGGGTACGTTCAGGATTAGTACCTAGTTATTACCCAGTTATTACAATTACTATAAGTACAGTATGCACATAGGGAACAGGACTGTAAAATAAAGTGCTACCATTATTTGCATTTAGCTTTGCCTGTTAATACAGCTATTGCTATTTTTCAAAAGCATTTTCATTCACCTTAAAGGTATGCTTATGTAAAACATGCTAAAATAAAATCATTATAACATGTGATTAGCTTGCCTGAAAACATGAGAAACAAGGGAGGGATCACAGTCAATACTTATTTAATATTCAGGCCAGCAGCATTCAAGTCCAGCAGCAAAATAGAAATTGATTTCATGTGTGGATTGAGCAAAGCAAGATGAGTTTGTATTAAGGAATTGTTAAGCTTGTCTACCTTTAGCCAAAGCATTTGGAGGCTGAAGATGTGATTTACCACTAATGTTCATGTCTTAACTTGAAGTTGTAAATCAATCAGATCTCCAGAGATGAGGAGACCTATTTTTCACACTTGAAATGATCTGTGAATCAGCAACACTCTTTAACTGAGCATATGACTATCTTGATCGCATGTGCACACAAACACACTAGATAGGGTTGAGATATTTGTGGCCTCCTGCCTGTTTTCTGGCTGGGAATACTGTAGGATAGTTTCAGTGACTATAGTCCTTCCCTCTTTGTCATATTTACACCACTGTAAAACTGAATAAGTTCAGAATACTCAACACATCTGAGGAAATGTATTACCTCAAAACATTTAAGTAAACTAACACTTTTTTTTTTCTTTTTATTAGTTGGTACTTAAAATTTTTGTGACAAGTGGGGTGGGGCCGAGAGCTGTGGAAGCGGAGCAAGGCCAGTGTAGTGCATAGGTGTCTTTCATTAACAATCACATCACCAGCATCCCTTTGCTCCCACAGTTCTCAGCCTCTTAATTACATACAGTTAATTTACATAAACATCTTATTCAGATCTTGATTAAATGTTAGATAGCAAATAACACATGCTATTATAACTATCAAAGAGACTGTCACTGCATGTATATAATCAAACAACATACAGTATCTGTAGCCCATCCTCAACCTAACCACAGGCTCTACTCTTCAGCACAATGGTAACCCTACAAATTAACATAACACAACATTAAACACTAACTTATGTCTCCCTATCTTGTGCAAAAACAAACAAAACAACACTTACTTTCAACATTTATTTATAAAGTTTGATGCAAAGCATGCTGAGAATTAGTAATCTGCTCCAGCTCAACTCAATTATATTAAGTTCAGCTTACTACAGTTAAATTTTGTGTTCACGCAACATTTTCTATTAAGTACAATGGACTTTCATTATTATTTGAGTAAAACAAACTTATTTCATTTAATACATTTTATGGTTTTACTCTTGCCTAACCAACAACCCAAGGAAACTTAGTTAACTACTTTAGCTAACATGAACTAAGTATGAACAATGCATTTACTTAGCTGTTAATTTCAGCATTTACTAATACATATATTTTTTAACATTAGTTAATGCTTTGTGAATTAACATGAACAAACAATGACCAGTTGTAATTTTATTAACAACTAACATGAGCAAAGATGAATAAATACTGTAACAAATATATTGCTCATTGTTAGTTCATGTTAAAAAAAAAAAACTAATGTTAACTAATGAAACCTTATTGTAAAGTGTTACCCTGATTTTATATATATAATAAAAATACATCAATCTATAAAAACTGCATCTAATTTGTTATACTTCATATAATGTGATGAACCCTGACCTTTATGGGGTCTTCACTTTAAAATGCATATTTAGGGGGCGATCAATAAAAGACACACAAAGTGCCTACAGGCACTGCTTGCAAATCAGATTCTTTACTATAATGGCCCTTCGGGTCTATTTCTGTTATTCAATAAAAACACTCTATGAGTGACTTGTTTTTATGGGTAATTGCTTGTTTGACATCGTATTTTACAAAATTTTCTTCCATCCGAAAACACCCTCTTTGCCCTTGGACTAAACATTGGATGTGAGCCCAATAAACATTGATTTTTACTGAGGTGTGTGGCAAACTATCGATTGCTCATGCGTTGGCAAATAAGGGCTATTAAGGTAAACAGTAATCGCAAAACTCACCAAAAAAGTGCCAGCTGATCTTTTCATGCCATTATTTGTTCATTTCTTTTTCGCTTGCTGGGTAAACAGAAAGCCGATGTGAGTTGGCTCAGAGGATTGTGGCATTGAAAGAGCCTCTTACACACATTTTAGTGACCTATTAAGAGCCTTATAGAGCCTGTCCACATGCCCGTAATCTCAGATATCCTCTTAAAAATGGAATTGATTGGAGGAATTGATCTTTCCAGAAGCTGGAAGACACAGTCACGTAATTATCTCATATAAATCTCCGGAGTCTCTACAGAAGTACAGATGACTGATGTTCTGAAATGGAGGTAATATAGTTCACATCAATGTTTTTCAGTTTGACTGACTTGATACTGCATTTCTATTATTCAGAAATAAAAGAAAATGTATAACATTTGCAGACAGCCAGTAACTGTGTGATGCCTGGGGGCTTTGAAAGGACAATTCAGGGTCAACTACATCTACTAAGTCAAATCTGTTAAAACACAGATTCAGTTCATTTTGCTCGCCCTACATTTCCATGGTGCATGACAGGCCACCCTGTGAGCTGAAGGCAATGATTCATTTCCCAGAATTCCTTTAGGTTGCTCTGTAGCTTGATCTCAAGTTTCCTTGTGGTTTGTGCCATACTTTATCAAAGATGTTAACCCTTTCTGTACATGGCGTAGCCACTTTATCTGCCTCTTCAAATTGTTTCTTAGTTGTCATTCGCCATTGGCGTGCGATTCGTTTGGCGGGAGGCAAGTCTTCCATATGGTGGCACGGGTTCATCTTTTGTATTGACATTAAAACTGACCCAGCAGCTGAGTTAATAATAATAATAAAAAAGTAAACAACAAAATAACCCAAAAAGCTTAATCTGGGTAAAAAAAAAAAACCTGCAGCTTCCCTCTCACACATGATGTATTTTCAACTGCAACTGATTTAGCATTTTAGCATTTAGTTTTTAGCAACAACAAATTCAAGTAAATTCTGCAAATAAATCATACGTTTGAGACCATGAGGAGAGACTCTTTTGATTTGGACCAGTGAGTAATGACCTAGAAAGCACATAAAACACCCTAGCAACCACACAACTCAACTTGTTAACAATCAATCTCAAATGATCTATTTTTTCTCACACATTATTGCTGTTCAAAATCGCATACTGTATATTAGGTGCTACATTTCTTTGTTTTAAACTTACTTTGTGACCGTTAAAAATGTATGTTTTATTGTATGAACGTGTGTAGTATGAATGAAATTCGGATGTACTACATCCACCATGTTGTCAATGCGGGTTGCTCATAATTTAACTCATTCCTGCAGATTTTGTCCTCACACCCAAAATGCGCGCACATAAAGCCGCCTCAGAACTAAATTTGGGTTTTTTTTAGCTGTTTATTGTGCATAAACAGTCAAATACACACAAAATAATGTCAAAATGACGGTCTTCATGAAAACACAGTCAGTTATGTTTTAAATGAATGTAAACAGTTGAGAAAAAAAACACGTTTAACAGTATAATTGATCCATGCATCAGGTCTTAAAGTGACAGCAGCCTAATATACTTGCTGACAAATTATGAGATAATATTAAAAAAATATATGACATGACATTTTCCCCATTGTATTGATGTCAAAATTGTGAAAATGCTGAGTGGCTAGTAACTTTGGAAAACCACTAGCTACAGTGGCTGCTGAGCAAAAAAGTTAATGTCAAGCCCTGATCATGGCACATGCGCAGTACTTTCCAGTTTTCAATCTGATCAAGTGTTTATATGTCCACTTGATCGGATTAGAAAAGGTTTAAACCACCCCTTACAATCTGAATGGTACTTTTTGCCTCCTATTTTTTGAATACTATGTATTCTGACATACTACTTTGTTGATGTACTGTTTTTCACATACTATATTGTAGGGAAATGCTCAATTTTGGACACAGCGTTATTTTCAACTGCTGTAGACTTAAGATATAGCTTTTACCAGCAGCAAATTTAAGTAAATTCCATTGGCAAATCATAATAAAATTCATGAATTACTCACCCTCATGTCATTCCAAATCCCTCCAGACAGCTACATAATTGAAACTTTGACGCTTCAAAAAGTTCATAAAGAGATCATAAAACTAATCCATACGCATAAGAGGTTTAGGCCAAATTTTCTGAAGAATCACTTTGTATGATGAACAGTTTAAATTTAGGCTTTTATTCATATAAAAACATTTATCTACTAACATCAGTTGTGGTTAATGGAAGCTCAAGCATGTTTGACTGACGTGCGAGAAGCAATGATGTTCATTCTCAAGAGGTTTGTTCTCACAAGTGAAGCAGGTTCAGTTGAGCTTCTGATTATGTTTGCTGATCAATGTTTTTATGTGAAAAAGCCTAAATTAAATCTGTTCATCATATAATGTGATCGAGTCTGTTCAGAAAATTTGGACTAAACCGCTCAGTTCATATGGATTGGTTGATTTCTTTATGAACTTTTTGTAGTGACAAAGTGGCTGTCACATAGCTGTAATTAGAGGGAACAAAAGCTTTCAAATTTCATCAAAAAGATCTTCATTTGTGTTCCGAAGATGAACGAAAGTCTTACGGGTTTGGAACGACATGAGGGTGAGTAATTCATGTAATTCATTTTTGGGTGAACTAACTCCTACTCCATTCTCATTCTCAACATTTCTCATCATGCCTTTATTTTTGTGTGTAATTGTGTGAGTATTTGTGTTTATGTCTGTGTGAGTGTGATGACCCTAAAGCAGCTGTGCACCTTGTATTACAGCCTGGCCATTACTCAGCTGTGCCCTTGGATTAGGATTGGACATTACTCAGTACTGGAATTTACATGACAGTGAAACACACAGGCGGCTTAAGCGCCACCAATGTTTACGCTCAGACAGAAAGTCAGATTCCCTCCCTCTGACAGATGGCCTCATGACCACAACCTGCGGTGTTTAGAATAAGCTCAGGGACAGAGAAGGTCTATGACACTATAGAGTGCAAAAGTCCCCACCCCACCTTTTCCACCCAGAATTTTTTCCCATTAGTTTTTCTATAAGAACTTCAAAAAAGTCTTTGTAAAGGCATTATAAGCCATGAACTAAAACAATCAGCTACAACAACTTTAATTTTTTTTAATGAAAGTATTTGAAAATCAGACAAATAGACAAAAGGTACGGACTGTGTACTTGGTGGCTTTCATGAGGGAGGGAGAGAATGACCTACAATCCCATGCTTAATGGGAGTAGCTGGCCGCTAAAGTGTTCTTTTGGCATGATTTGCGTAATGTAATTTTCACTTGGAATTCCACTGTTATTTAAAAAAATAATGTGAATATACTATTGATTAAAGGATTAGTTCACCTCAGAATTAACATTTCCTGATAATTTACTCACCCCCAACGGCTACCAATGGGTTGAAGGTCAAAACTGCAGTTTCAATGCAGCTTCAAAGGGCTCTACATGATCCCAGATGAGGAATGAGAGTCTTATCAAACGATCAGTCATTTTCTTATATATATATACACATATATACACATATATACATATATACATTTTAACCACAAATGCTCGTCTCGCACTAGCTCTGCGATGCGCCACGCATTACGTAATCACGTTGGAAAGGTCATGTGTGACATAGGTGGAAGTACCATGGTAGGGCGAAAAACTCCATCTCATTTTCTCCTCCAACCTCAAAATCATCCGACATCGTTGTTTTACCTTTTTTGTAAAAGGGCGTTTAACTTAGTCTTTACATGTTCGCTTTGTAAACACTTGCCTGGCACTTCTGCCTACGTCACGTATGACCTTTCCAACGTGATTACGTATTGTGTGGTGCATCGCAGAGCAGTGCAAGATGAGCATTTGTGGTTAAAAAGTATATAATTTTTTTATTTCTTTTAGAAAATGACCAATTGTTTCGCTAGATAAGACCCCATGTAGAGTCCATTGAAGCTGCACTGAAACTGACATTTGGACCTTCAACCCGTTGGTAACTGTTGAAGTCCACTACATGGAGAAAAATCCTGGAATGTTTTCCTCAGAAACCTTCATTTAAAAATCCTCCAAATGCAAAGGTGAGAAGATATTTCGAATTTGAGAGACCTACTGAAGAGTTACATAAACAGGAGCTGAAAACAGCAAGCCGAGAGCTTTGGCCTGGTTTTAATTAAGAGGCTCTTGATTGTTAGATTTTTTGAGGTTGAAAGTCTTGAGAGAAGTCTTGATGGGCAGCAGCAGATTTAGCATTTAAAAGTAAACAGAGAGTGAAAAGGACCAGCTGCTAGTTAGAATTAGCCTTGCGATCAGCCTGCAAGTACTTAGCGAGAAACACACACACCTACACACACAAACACACACGCAGAAGGGAGGAAAATGTGTCCTGACCCCTCCTGACCCCAGATACAAAGCCTGTGAGGCCCTGAAGGCACAGAATTAATTGCTGCCCACAAACCCTTATACTTTACATGTCAGGAAGAAACCTTACGCTGGTAAAAGAAGCAGAGTGGAGGGCGAGAAATGGATTCATTTCACAACATTATAAATAAATCTGACACCAGGCTCTCAAATGTGAATCCTATAAACAGGTGAATTTATAAATCTTTTCACCGACATATAAAGGGAAACATTGTTCTCCACCAGCGTTCCTAATGTGTTTACCTTGAAACCTCAGGATCGGAGTGCTACATTCATTGAACACAGAAAATTACCCTCTTGTTGTGTACACATTTGGTATCGCACGCAAGAATCTAAGAAAAAAACATTATCTCCACTCTTCCCATTTCATTCCCATGAAATGGGAATGAAATCGCACACTTGTGTGATTAGGAGACTAAAGAAAAAAAAAAGGAAGGATCTTATCTGGGAAATATCTGTTTTGTTTTCTAGTCACTAAATCACACTGTGTTCCATTAGATAAGGAGGTAAAGGATTCAAGCCAGGGTAGAAACACTTTGCTCAGACAGAACCAGACTTTTGCAGCGCAAATTATGTCTGTGTAGGGGAATTATTTAGCAAGCCGCAATCAATAGTGGTTAAGATGCTGAGAGGCTGTCTCTGAATGAGGGGACAGGTAGACATCAATAGCAGTGTAATGGTCTGCGCAGCATGGGATATACACAAATGTCATGGCAGCGGACTATGACGTCACCCAATCAATACGCCACCGCACAGAATCCAGAAGATACAATCTGTTTGACTGCTGGTGGCAATAAACTGAAGATTAACCTTTTCATCCAAACAGAGTCCTCAAGAACATTAAAGGGCATGTTCTGCTTTGTGCTAATTAACAGGGAAGTTGTCATTTTTTGACATTCAATGTAAAAAGCTGAAAACTTGGTTAAATGCACTTTTACAAGGTCATTATTTCTAGTGTGTGGCCTACGTAGACAACATTTTAAGGCAGCATAATTGCGCTACTGGCATAAAATCTGGTCCAAAAGCTAGGAACCACAATCTACAAGATAATCGGGTTGATTTTGGGCCCAATTCCCCCCTTCCGACCATCCTAGGTAAAGTGCTGATTATTTTGATGATTCTACAGGTTATCTTATCATATTTTCCTGTGGTGTGAGGTGTGTTAAGAGTGACTGAATCTGCTCGAAAGTACATCGGGGCCACACCGGTCTCAAATATCCGACATGTTGAATATTTACGATCATAAATCCTGGTGTGTGGGGGAACTCCGAGGACTAATGTGCACACACTCTGTAGATTGTCTCATGGAAACGAAACGATACCAAGTCAGAAAGTGAGCTGACGGAAGACAGAAGCATAAAAAGACTTCACCCAAACATTTTTTACCTGCAAATTTTCTGTATAAATCAGTCCAAACGCTATTATCAGCATTTCTTCTTGCCTGTCATCCCGTCCGCCATGTTTGTTTACTCTAAAGTAACGTACGACCACGAGACGTCCCGTGCTCACAGTCAGTTGTTTGAGAATGGAGTCTGTTAGCGTGTGGTGTGCTGTGTTAGTCACACACTATAGGAACAAAACTGTTAAATCTATGATTTTTTATTTGGCATGTTTGTCGTCTCACATTTTGAAAATCTGATAAGATTTAAAAAAAAAAATCTTTAGTGTGGGCCAGCCTAAAAGGGATAGTTCACTCAAAAATGAAAATTATCCCATGATTTACTCACCCTCAAGCCATCCTAGGTGTATATGACTTTCTTTTTTCAGACAAACACAATCAGAGTAATATTAAAAAATATCCTGGCTCTTCCAAGCTTTATATTGGTTCCTGATTTTGAAGTCCAAAAAAGCACCATCCATCCATCATAAAAATAATCCATACAGCTCCAGGGGGTTAATAAAGGCCTTCTGAAGCGAAGGGATGGGTTTTTGTAAGAAAAATATCCATATTTAAGACTTTATAAACTAAAATAACTGGCTTCCGGCAGATGGTCTACGCAAATTGACTAATGCCAAAAGAGTAATCACTTACGTGATTTATGACGTAGGATTAGCGTAAGCTTACCCCTTACGGTTCAAACAAATAGGGCTGGGCAACATACTCAAACTCCTCTACTCTTATATTGAAATCATCTGACATTTGTTTTTAAAATATTTTTGTTTTAGACTTCTACTTCTTGACCGGTGCTTTTGCTGCGTCCCAATTCGCATACTATGCGTATTAAATAGTATTCGAAAAAAGAATTAGTATGTCCCAAATCGTAGTATGTTGAAATGAGTATTCCAAAGATACCCGGATGGTCTACTTTTTCCGGTTAGAATTCGAAGTGCAGATCCGTGCACACTTCTATATTGCCCATAACACATTGCGCTGTGGACGAGGATTCGATTAGAACTACAAATACGAATAAAAAGTGCTTAAAACTACAAACATGACGGACGTGCGAGGTACGACGGTTTAGATAAAGGGGCTTGAATGATTAATAAACAGTGTCTAACCTGACAAAAAGATATTTATTAAATGTTATCCACATTATATTTCATCTGCAACAGCATTGTGAACTTTTATAACGATGTGTTTGGTCATTAACTTTTAAATGCATCATTATGCAAAGATGAGGAGAGTTCTCTGCATGAAAGACCCATGACTGGCAAATCAACGTGCGACTACATTTCTCTCCGAAACGGTAGGAAAATAAATTTAACTCAATGTGGAGGATTTTAACTGTGACAAGATGATTGACAGGGTAGTTTAAACAGTTACAGGTTGAGTAACTAAGCAACAGTACGTCAGTTAAGAAGCAGTTATGACGAGGTAGTATGTCCCAAAACTTGCATACTCTTCTACTACACACTCAAAAGTATGTACTTTTTCTTTACAAAAACAGTATATACTTTTAGGACGTAGTATAAGTAGGCGAATTGGGACGCAGCATTTGTTTGGCTCTATCCTTTGCGCTTCCGCGTTCATCAAAATGTCATGCGTCGGGTCAGAGGTCACTCTTTTGGCCTAAATTGATATGCCATCTGCCAGAAGCTAGTTTTTTTTTTTTTTTAATTTATAAAGATTTAACTAAGGATATTTTTCTTCACTTCAGAAGGCCTTTATTAACCCCCTGGAGTCATTTTGGATTACTTTTATGATGGATGGATGCACTTTTTTGGACTTCAAAATTAGGAGCACCGTTCACTACCAGCTTGGAAGAGTCAAACTCTGATTATGTTCGTCTGAAAGAAGATAGTCATATACATCTAGGATGGCTTGAGGGTGAATAAATCATGGGGAATTTTCATTTTTTGGGTGAAATATCCCTTTAAGTAGTGTTTTAGCATAATTTTAAGCCAATGCCAGAATGTACTGTGACAAGCTTAGTGATAAAAACCCAAGATGTTAGACAGTATCAATAAAACAGTTCTGTGTGTAGACAGATCATTTTATCCATTATTTATTGTTATGTTTATTAGAGCAGCGACAACTCAAATTAAATAATTAATAATAAAAAGAGTCCACATGCCACAGATCTAGCTTTTAACAGCAGCAGATTGTATTTGAGTTTCAGAGTCTCTGCTATTTGTAGAGCGTTCCAAATCAGCCACTTATGTGCTTCCATGACCAGCAGGATGCTGTAAGCATTGAGGCAATTAATTCGGTTTTGGAACATAGATTGTACTTCAAACAAGATAAAAGGTAAAAATTAGATCGCATGCATTGAATATAAAAAATAAAATATAGAATGTCAAAATAAATTCATAAAGGAGAGAGGGGAAAAAAAACCCAGGCAAACTGATAAAGCCCAAAGGAAGACAAGTTCAGAGAGGCAGCAACCAGTGCAGAAAAGTGATCGATTATTTAGGAATGTCCGGCTCTGGCTTTTGTGAACAGCAGAACAAGAGGCCTTTTCTCCCTCAGCAGTCATTCACCTTTGAGCTGCACGCTCTTTCTCGCTGAAAGGCTGTGACCTATAGAAGTCCACCTCTGGCCTTACCCACTTCTCTCAGTCAGTGCCTCCTACACACACACACACACACACACACACACACTGGGTTTCCATGTTTTATGCCGACTTTCCAGAGACATAATGATTTTTATACTGTAGAAACTATATATTCTATCCCCCTAAACCTACCCATCAAAACTTTCTGCATTCCTACATTTTCAAAAAAAATCGTATAAAATTATTTGTAACCCGTTTTCCTCATGGGAACCAAAACATATCTCCACGACGTAGGGAATACACACATTCTCTAAGCTAAAGGAATAGTTCTCTCAAAAAATAAAAAATTCTGACAGCATTTATGGGTTTGGAACAGAATTTGCATTAATAGGTGAGCTAAACCAGCAGCCTCACTATAAGCATTCAATGTGAGAGAAAAAGAGACTTTGAGGTGTGATAGTTGTAGCTCTTTCTTTGCATGGATTGCTATGTCTGTTGACAAAGTGCAATTCCCAGGACAGCAACAGAATGATGTCACTACCACTTAGCATATTTTGTTAAGTCAATACAGCTGAAGTCTTGAGAGTTTTTCTTCTGGGAAACACCATGGCCTGCTAAATTCTCATTAACTTACAGACACTTTATGGTCTTAAAACAGGACTAAGCTAAATTTGAAATTTAAACGTTGACTTTCTAATGATTCATTAGTGGATTAAATTGAACTGGCCACAACACAGAAAATTTAATTCAAACTTGAAACTTGAATAAAATGGAATAACTGCTTCTAGTAAAGTCCATTGTATGTTAACTTGTCAATAACAAAATTCTTGAAATTTTGAAACTTCACAAAGCAGTTATTCCACTTTAATTGCTTACATTCATATTCAAGTAATGCTTGTTTTCTGTTTGCTACCTCTCTTAAAATTCAGGATTCAAATTTCAATTTGTTCATGAATACATATCCTTAATTTGAAGAGAGAAATCTGTGCAAAACTCAGCATATAATAAGTGCTGTGTTTTTCTTCTTGAGGCCATGATGAACAGATTTTACCTGCAGGCAGAGAATGCAGTTAACATTGCCAAGGGCAAAAAAAAAAAACTTTGAGCTTAACAGAGAAGGCACACTAAAAAGAGAAACTTAGAAGTGTGGCATCATAGTAAATTTGAAGTTTGTGTAAGTTTTTAAATTAGTACACTTAAAACTAGTGTATTTGAGCAACTTTCTTTTAGCTGTACATAGTTTCAGCCTTATTGTACTAATCATTGTCTTAGGAATCTGACTTGTTTCTAACACTGGCATCTGTATTAAATTTGCAATTGCAGCAGTGTTCTTGTATTACTGCTCCACTGTTCCCATTGGTTTAGTCTTAACATTTGATCTGCTTAGGCACTTAACCCTTACATAACACATTTACATTGTACATAACATATACTGTGAACATTGAGTGCAATTCCATCCCACCAAGCATACTTTATATTCAACCTAATTTCTCACCAAACAAAACCTTACATTTAATTAGTTCAATCAAATTAAGAGCTTTCTTTTTCTTTTTAGTTCATGAAATGTACACATTTTAAGTAATTTCAATTGTGTTGTTGTTCACAAGTTCATGAGTTTTATGAACTTGTTTCTTTTAATTTAGAACTTAAATAGAACTGAAACTGGGCTGGGATTTCTATTTTCCAGCATGCTTTGAAATCACTCAAAAGGGAAAGTAATGCTAAAATTAAGAGTTTTATATATATATATATATATATATATATATATATATATATATATATATATATATATATATATTTTTTTTTTTTTGTGCAATAAAAATGATAAATGGGAGATTTAGTAGTGTATTAGTATTTAGTTAGCATTTACTGAATTATCTAGTTAAAGCTACCAAGTCTCCACTACTAAACATATTTAAGTTGAGATTACACGATTTTAAGTTAAAGTTAGCTTAAAGCTGCTGCCCGCGATTTTTGGCCCTCTAGTGGTTAACAAACAGAACTGCACGCGTCTTGCGGAAGAACATTGCAGCCGGAGCTACTTTTCTCTATGTATGTTTATGGTGAGTCACGCAGTTACTGTGATACTCTGTGGCGAGTCCTACCAGTCCGGTCTGAAATAGTCCGAATATAAACACTTATTATCAGTGTACCATAATGATTCAGGATAAGACAAAAACACGGCTTGGAAAATGGATTCATGTTGTATATTCTCATTATATAATTTTTGTAAATTTTTAACGCAAAAAAAGTTGCGGACTGCAGCTTTAATTAAATATTTTAAGTCAAGAGCAATTAAAATGTCTGAGTACAAAATAAATATCTGCCAGTTCTGCTTACTTAAACTTTGAAGTTTTGAGTTTTACCAACTTATTCGGGTTTACAATGTAACGTAATTTCTCACCAAACATTTCTTTTAGCCTTACCTCTCACCAAACCTCACTTTAAATTCAACGTAACATCTCACTTAAATTTACATTCAGTGTCATTTCTAACCAAACTTTACATTCATCCCAATTTCTCAACAAACTTTTTAAATGCAACAATTTCTCACCAAACTTTACATACAGCCTGATTTCTCACCAAACATTACTTTCCATTCATGTGAATTTTTCTCCAAACATTACTTTACATTTGATGGCATTTCTCGGCAGACTCTACATTCATCCTGATTCCGCACTAAACTTTAAATTCATCCTAATTCCTTACCAAACGTTTTAAATTCAACAATTTCTCAGAAAACTTTACATTCATCCTAATTCCTCACCATACATTTTAAATTGCATAATTTCTGAGCAAACTTTTCATCCAGCTTGATTTCTCAGCAAACTTTATCCAAATTTGTCACCAAACATTACATTCAGCTGATTTTTTTTTTTTTAACCAAACATTACTTTATATTTGATGGAATTCCTCACCAACTTTACAATCATCCTAAGTCCTCACCGAACTTCAAACATTCGACATAATTTTTCACCAAATTCCTCACCAAACTTTACATTTAATGTAATTTCTCATTAAATGTCGCTTTACAATCAGAATTTCTCACCAGATGTTACTTTACATTCAACAGAATTTCTCATCAAACTCTAGATTCATCCTAATTTCTCACCAAACTTTAAATTCAGTGTAATTTCTCATTAAATGTTACCTTACAATCAGAACAATTTCTCACCAAATGCCACTGACTCTTGCAGCCTTTGCACTTTACTGCATGTGGTAACCAATAAGAAGATATGAGAAATCAACTTATGTTTTTACAACCAAAATTACAACCCAATGTAACCAATTTGTCTCAATTAATTTTGGTCAGAGGTTTTACTGTATGACTGATATAGTAAAATCTGTAATAGAGTTATGTTATGAATTCAAAATAGAGGCTATAAATTGTTGGGCCTCTGAGTTGTGCATTGAGTCTAAACAGATGATGCAAAGAGACAGAAATGTGTGAAGCGCTATATAAACAGAAGTGGGTATTTGTGAGAAGGACAGCAGGTTTAAAGGGTGTGTGGAGTTCTGAGATGCTTGGGCTACTTATTCCAGTCATGGAAGGATGAGAGTGCCCAGCCCCTCACACACAAACACACACTCACACACATACCAGCTGCTCCTTCACAACCCACAACAGCTGCTGCACGCCACCGCCCAGCAAGAGCGAGGGAGATAGAGGCTGATACCGAGAGAAGAAGAGAGAGAAAGCAAACTAAAGAAAGGAGGAGGTGCATTGTGTGGATAGAGATTCCATGAGAAGTGCATTCATGAGTTCATCTCAAGTTAAGATGCTTTGTGTGGTGCTCATGGGATGACTATAATTATAGGCTTGGGAAGAAGACGCCCCTCTACCTTCTGTCAGAGAACTCACTGTCACCAAAATCTTCAGCAATTGCAATCATTAGCAAAATACAGAAAACTGGATTGGCATGGTTTTCCTTAACATTACTCAAATAAACGACTGTAATTAACAGTTAACAAAAAGAGGGAAATTTTGTCATTATTCATTTACCTTCATGTTGTTCAAAACTATCATAACCACACTGTAAAAAATAATTTTTGGTTTAAGTTTTCTGCTTGTCTTTACATTTTGAGTTCATTGAAATGAAAAAAATTGAGTTAATACAATGAAGACGATTGGTTTAATCAACAGAAACTCAAAATATGATGTTATCTGAACCACATTAATTATCGAAGTTGATAATTGTGCATCACAGTTTGTTGCGTATGTGGCTACATACTAGCTGCAGACCAGTGAGGGCGTCCATGCTGAGCCCTGTCCACCGCCAAAAGCACCAACAGTGGACACGTGAGCATCAGAACTGGACCACGGAGCAATGGAAGAAGTTGGCCTGGTCTGATGAATCCCGTTTTCTTTTACATCACGTGGATGGCCGGATGCGCCGCTTACCTGGGGAACACATGGCACCAGGATGCACAGGATGAGAAGAAGGTAAGCCGACAGAGGCAGTGTGATGCTTTGGGCAATGTTTTGCTGGGAAACCTTGGGTCCTGCCATCCATGAGGATGTTACTTTGACACGTACCACCTACCTAAGCATTGTTGCAGATCATGTACACTTTCATGGAAACGGTATTCCCTGGTGGCCTCTTTCAGCAGGATAATGCTCCTGCCACAAAGCAAAAATGGTTCAGGAATGGTTTGAGGTGTTGACTTGGCCTTCAAAAAAATTCCCCAGATCTCAATCCAATCGAGCATCTGTGGGATGTGCTGAACAAACAAGTCTGATCCATGGAGGCTCCACCTCACAACTTACAGGACTTAAAGGATCTGCTGCTAACATCTTGGTGTCAGATACCACAGCACACCTTCAGGTGTCTAGTGGAGTCCATTTCTCGACAGATCAGTTTATGAGAAATATACACTCTAAAAAATGCTGGGTTAAAAACAACCCAAGTTGGGTTGAAAATGGACAGTCTGCCTGTCAGTCCTTTTTTTATAGTATTTATCAATGTATTTACTACTTCTACAAAACTTGACAGAGAAAAAAACTTAATAAAAGACTAATATTAGAGTCTCATTGACATTTTAGACCTTTTTATGGCAAGGCTAGTTAAGTTGGAAAAACCCTAATGATACTTATATTAATAATTAATGGTAATGATAATGATAATGATATTTGATATCCGTTTTAACCCAGCGGTTGGGGTTAAATGTTTGCCCAACATGCTGGGCAGTTTTATTTAACCCAACTATTGTTTAAAAATGACTATACGGCTGGCTTAAAATGAACCCAAAATAGGTTGGCAATTAAAAATCAGACAAATAATTACTAGAGGCAACAATAATAATCAAAAGGTGAACATTTATTAAAAGGTGCCCTAAAACCAGTTTTTACACTCTAAAAAATGCTGGGTTAAAAACAACCCAAGTTGGGTTGAAAATGGACAAACCTAGCAATTGGGTTGTTTTAACCCAGCGCTAGGGTTAAATGTTTGCCCAACCGTTTGGGTAGTTTTATTTAACTCAACTATTGTTTAATAATTACTGTATTGCTTAATTAAAATGAACCCAAAGTATGTTGGAAATGAACATTTATTAATGTTCAATGAATAATTATTAAACAATAAACATTTATTAAATTTCTTATTAATAAATCTATATTAATAAACTATTAAACTATTAAATTTATATTAATAAACTATTAAAGCTTATTAATAAACATTCACCTTTTGTCTATTATTGTTGTCTCTAATTGCATCTGGTTTTTAATTTCCCAACCATTTTGGGTTCATTTAAGCTAGCCATATAGCAATTTTTAAACAATAGTTGGTTTAAATAAAACTACCCAGGTTAAGCAAACATTTAACTCAACCGCTGGGTTAAAACAACCCAATCGCTGGGTTTGTCCATTTTCAACCCAACTTGCGTTGTTTTTAACCCAGCATTTTTTAGAGCGTAGCAATGTTGAGTTCGACCATTTTAATGACTCTACTGATCCAGTCTACAAAACTGCTCTGAATGATCCGGTTCTCGAATGACTCATATTTAAAAGCTCACTACAGAGGAACATTATCATTTTGAATTATGACTCAAATTTTGGTACATTCCTCAAGCACAGCTAGTATATGCTGCAAAAATCACATAAGGCACTTTTATGATAGTTTGCTGGTACTTTTGTGTCCTTTTTGGCATTTGAAGGCTCCAGTTTCCACTTATTGTAATTGCATGGAAAAGGGTAACCAGTTCATTATTCAGAATTCCTCATTGTGAGTTCCATAAAAAAACAAGAAAGTCATTAGAGTATCATTTATTCATTAAAGAGAATAACTGATAACAGATTTTTCATATCTGGTTGAACTATCCCTTTTAAATCTCCATTTGTGGGGAGAAAACACACATATCTCAAGAGATTTAAATGAGTTCTCAGTTATTTTTAATTTAAGTATCAACTTAGTCAGATGTTTCTTCACCAAAATATGTCACACTACAAATCTAAAATTTAAGGTTGACTTTAAAAAGATATTATTTGTGATGTTTCTCACCTACGGGCCCCTAAGAGGACCAAAAAACTGAAGCCCACTAGCGAGGTACAGCAATCACAAGTTCAAAAGGGGAACAAATAAGAATAATTAGTTAATTAGCAAAGAGCAGCCTGTGGGCTTTTTCAGAGCAATGCTGTAGAGCTCCATTAACTGTCACGTTCTCAAGGACTTCAACACACATTCACACTCACACTCACAACAAATTACTCACTACAGCCTCCCACTTAAGGATATGCAAAGATCCGCACACGCATTCACAAAAGCCGTCAGGCCACGTGTGTGTGTGTGTGGAGTGTTGAACACGTGTCACGGGACTTGTTTTGTGTGTGTGTGTTGCATTTTGCTCCAAGCCATTAGAGTTGACTGCAAGCGCTGAGAGAATAGAGCAACTTGATCCCTCAACATATACTGCAGTCTTGCAAAGGACATACATGCGCAAAAATATACATATCCCCATGGAGCGCAGGTTCGAATACAGCTGAAGAGCAGCACGGTGATAAACAAGACTCCCAAGCCACTGACCGCAGTGCTAATACACCATTAGCTCACTTCGTAATGCACAATCACCATCAGACTATATTATTCATTCTTTATTTATGTTGTACACAAAGAAAACATTGATTTTATTTCTCCTCTTCCACCACTCAGCACCAACAATATATGCAGCAGCATGATATCTATTTCTGTTTTCTTTGTCACATTACTTGGATTTAGCTTAAACTGCATTTTTTTTTCTTTTTTCTTGAATTCCGCCTATTCTACAAGTCTATATAGTCTGTTTATCCTGTCCTTATGTTGGGTCTACTGTCTCGGAGATCAGACAGGCGCAGTCTGCTGAGAGAAAGAAGCTATAGGCTGCTCAGATGCAAAAGTGCTTACATCATCAGTTATGGTGTGGTCCGTCTGTAGAGGGCAGTGTTAATGCTGTTAGTAGAGAGACAGAGAAGAGAAACTTACTGCTCCCATGCAACTAGGATTTCTGGCATTCTTGGCAGGCATACGCAGAGGTCACTCCTGAAAAATTCAGTCACCGCAAAAACCCTAACGATATTTTTTCTCTCCACCCATAGGGGTTTAATTCATCACCAAGCCATGTCTGTTTATAGGGCTGAATGATTCTGCTGCTGAAAATTATACTTGGTCTCTGGAGGATTATGCAAACTTTTGCCAAGATTTTCTACCGTGACATTGATAAAGAATAAAATGGCAAATATAAACTCTCTATGTTTTTACACTTATACTCCAGGTTGGATGTTTAACATTTCTGTTAATATTGTGAATTATACGAAAGAAATTCTGTTTTTTTCTCGTAGAAAACAATGAGGTTGAAATGAGAGGAAATGGAGCCTTTTGTTTATGTAAGCCTCATGGTTCTCAGGTTTACCAGTTCTGCAGACAGAAGACAGAGATTTTATTATGAATTCAATAATTTCTTCCCTACATGACTCGTCAGAAATCATTCTAATACGCTGGTTTGGTGCTGAAGAAACATTTTCTATTCTTTTCGATGCTGAAAACTGTGTAATATTTTTGCGGAATGATACTTTTTGTTTTCTTCAGAAAGTTCAAAAGAACAGCATTTATTTAAAAGAAAACAATGTAAAAAATAACAAAAATAACAATGTAAAATGCCAATTTAATTTAATGCACCCTTGCTGAATAAAAGTATTAATAAAAAAAACACGAACCCCAAACTTTTGAACGGTAGTGTATATTTTCTATAATTCCACACAAATTCATGTGTGCTTATTTTCCACACAAGAATAGCAAGCATTATGATGTGAAAAAAACAACAACAACCTCAAAACAAAAAGATGAGTATTATTCTTTGTGTTCTTTTTCTTGCTGTATGTTTTCCTTTCCCTGTTGTTCAAATGCTAGAGTGATCTGAAAGAGTAACTGTAGATGTACAGAATATGCGGTCATGTTGCTCTGAAGGGTGAGCTCACCGTTGTGATGATGATAGAACATGAGTTCTGAACACATCACACATTACAGCATCATGCTTAAAATCTTGCCAGAGGCCAAACATGAACAGAAAATAATTTGTCAACCACACTGAACTTCTCAGAAGATGTGCAGGAGCATGATGCACATGATTTATGTATGTATGTATTTATTTATTTATGGCAGGCCTGGCTCATCTTTGGTAAGATAACTCCTTACAAAAGTATAATAATAATAATAATAGCAATAAATTAATAAATAAAATTGATGAACAAACAAAACAAGATAGTTGTGACGAGCAGGGCGGACGAGTGCCGTGAGGGAACACCTGCGAGGCGTGCCGGCCTCGAGTCTCTCACGGAGGAGCTCCGGAGGCATAAAAGGAGGAGCGACTACAGTGAAGGACGAGAGAGGACCAGGCCTGGACTTTATTTTATGTTTTATTATGTTTGTAGACGTCCGCGAGGGTCTGCCGGCATTACTTTCGTTTTGTTCTTTGCTTATTTTATATTAAAGTTTTGTTGAATGTTCGCCGGTTCCAGCCTCCTTCTTCCCATATCTACTAACCTTGTTACATTGGTGCCGAAACCCGGGAGGAAGGAGGGACATGCTGTCGGAGAGCCCTCGCTGCTGAGGGGGATCGCGGTGCTGCGGAGTTCGGGCAGCGCGGAAGTGAAGACCGCGAGAGGCTGCCCGAGGCGGTGGTGCTGGAGCCTAGTGAAAGGTGGGACGGAGACCCGGATGCCTTGCTCCTGGGACAAGGTGGGGAGGCTGCCGTCCAGGAGGGAGCGGAGGAGTCGCCGCCGTCCGCCGTGGGCCGGAGCCTGCTGCCGTCCGCCATGAAGGGGAGGAGCAGGGGACGGGGGACTCGCTGCCGGCTGCCCTCAGCCGGAGGAGCCATCGCCAGCCGCCAGGAGGCGGTCGAGGATCGGGCCGTCCACCGAGCGTCCAGTGCCACCGCATGTGGCACCGTGAGGAAGAGCCTCTTGGCAGGCTGAGGACCGAGCGGCAGTGTGTCGGGGAACCGGACCAAGAATTTTTTTTTTTTCTCTCTCTTTCTTTTTCCTCTCTCCCCTCTCTCATCCTGTCGCTCCCCTTGCTTCCGTCTCCTTTCTCTCGTCTCGTCTGTCCTTACCCCCAGGTGCTGCGGCCGCCGAGACAGGCCCCGGGGGGGGGGAGTAAAGCGCAGTCGCGGGAGTACCCCCCGGCCTGCGAGGGGTGTTGGGGGTATGTGACAAGCAGGGCGGGCGAGAGCCGTGAGGGAACGGCGCGAGGCCGGTGACGCGAGTGTTAATGAGCATCACCTGCGAGGCGTGCCGGCCTCGAGTCTCTCACGGAGGAGCTCCGGGAGCATAAAAGGAGGAGCGACTACAGTGAAGGACGAGAGAGGACCAGGCCTGGACTTTATTTTATGTTTTATTATGTTTGTGTGGTCGGCAGACGTCCGCAAGGGTCTGCTGGCATTACTTCCGTTTTGTTCTTTGTTTATTTTATTTTAAAGTTTTGTTGAATGTTCGCCGGTTCCCACCTCCTTCTTCCCGTATCTATGAACCACGTTACAATAGTTTAGAGGCACAGTCTACATTTAGCGTGTAAAATGAATCATGTTGAAAATAAATAAAGACATACATATTTGCATACATTCATACATACATACAGGGCCTAAAACTTTTTGCCACACCTGTCAATGGCTGGTGACTTAAGAAATTTATCAGCCATCAATATTTTTTACCAGCTATGAAAGTTCATCCCTTATTAAAGTTCCAAAAGTTATTCAGTGAAGAGCAGTGAGTGATTGTTCTTTGTCTTTTATTGTTTGATTAACATTAAAACACAGACAGCAGAAGGAATATTAGGCTGCTGTCACTTTAAAGGGTTAGTTCACTCAAAAATTATTTACGCACCCTCATGCCGTTCCAAACCAATAAGACCTTTGTTCTTCTTCAGAACACAAATTAAGATATTTTTGATGAAATCTGAGGATTTTTGAACCACACATAGGCAACATGTCATTGCACTTTTCAATGCACAGAAAAGTATAAAGACATTGTTAAAATAGTCCATGTGACTACAGTGGTTATGAAGCGACATAGAACGTAGAACATGGAAGCGCTGCACTGCATTCACTACGTCAACAGCATCGGAGACTGATGGGTTTTGTTTTGTTTGTTATTTTAGCAACACTCAAAAAAATGAACTTTCACTGTTGTTTGTTTCACTCAAACCACCCTTGTCTACGTTACTTAAAAAATCAAATTTAACTGCAATGTTTCTACTAAAAATGAGTTTTGCCAGCTTTACTTAGTGTTTGTTCAGTCAGCTTAACATTGCTGAGTGAAACGCACATATTAATGTTAACATAACTAACAGGGCAGTGGATCCATAGTTCCCAACATGCTTTGCAAAAGACTGCATTAGGAGAGTAAATTTAGGGATTAAAGTGTTATTTTATGTGTTTTTCAGTTAAGGCAAAGATGTTGTTAGTTTATGTTAGTGTTTAATGTTCAGTTATGTTGGACATTTAGAGGTGTTTCTGTAATGTTTTTGAATTTTGTGGTTATGCAGAAGTGTGGCACCTGTGTTTAGGCCGTGAGCACTCATATACGCATTCCTGCTCTCAATTAAATTGAGTTTGTTATTTAGTCAATGGTAAATTTAGTCAATGAATGTGTTCACCTTACATAATAAACATAACATTATTAAGTAAACTGCACATATAAATATCATGTAACAGTGACATTCAAATGATTTGTATTTACTCAATTTTGTCAGCTTTACTTGAATTTCTTTTGTTCATTCAGCTAAATTATTATTTGTACAAACTACTCAATGTAGTTGCATGGAACTAGAGGTCTTCACGGGTCCAAAAATTCATACCTGAACCCGAAGAGACCCGTAAATGTGCTACACGGAACCGACCCGGCCCGACTATTATTTTGAAAGTTGGACCCGAACCCGTGCAGAACCGAGAAATGCCATAAATGTACTACCCGGACCCGTCTAAGCTGGACCCGAACCCGACCGGACCCGTCTGGACCCGATCGGCACATAGGTCTATTCCACAGCAAATTGCTATTAATAAGTCAATAAACAAGTGGTGAAAATAAAACGTGTTGTCTTACCTAACATTAGTAGGCTATAGCTTTCTCCCTTGTACCTGACTGTGATGCACTTGCCAAGAAAGTTCATCCGTTATTCCTCTCTTGCCAGTTGAAATGCTTAATCCACTCATTATTCCAGCTTTAAAAGTTCACTTGCTGTCACGGTGACAAATGCAGATGACAACTGCATTATTTCGTTGTATCTAGAGACTTGAGACTCACATAATAAAATAACTTTGACTGTTTGCCCTTTTGAACTATAATAACGATTGCTTGTTCAGTGACATGGCCGCTGACGTTAGCATTACTTATTTGCCGTCATTTCTGTGCTTTCTGAGCTGAGTCTGACCAAAACTTTAGATATAACAAGACGGCATAATTTTATTATAAAAACGGGAGAAAGAAAGTGCGCTCGCATGAGACATAGCTGGAGCAACCTGAAACATAGCTTTAAGCGTCACAGATTCGACATTCGTGTGATAGTTCATATTTTGTTAATAATTTGAAATAGGCTAAGTTATTTAAATGCGAATGTGCAAGGCTACAAGCAGTTCTTGAGATTTGAAGTTTGTTTGCATTACTGTTGCACACGATAGGAATAGGAAAACTCGATCACCATTCGCTTGCATTAACTCCGCCTGCTCTGCTTCTGATGGCTGGGGTCACTCGTGTTTTTTCACCTTATTTCCCAGCTCATACTTTGCAAGTTACAAAACACGCACAGCGCTGACTTACTCCCAACATGGCCGGGTGATCTCCGAATCAAATCGGCTCGGGTATACACACAATGTTAATCAGATCCGGGAACCGAAGTAATAGATTAGGACCCGACCCGGACCCGGCTGACCATTTAAAATATAGTCCTGAACCCGTACGGGTCCCGGGTCCTCGGGTCCCGGGTCTTCTTTGTAGACCTCTACATGGAACCACTTGACACTTCTTTTTTTAAGTAAATCCAACGATTATTTTGTTTGAGTGAATGTCTTTAGTACATTTCTGGGCCTAGAAAGATGAACGAAAGTCTTATGGGTTTGGAACGACATGAGGGTGAGTAATTAATGACAGAATTTTCAATTTTCGGTGAAGTAACCCTTTAAGATCTAATGCACAAATCCAAAATACTATTTTATTTCTCAGCTGTTTCCTTCCAGTTAAGACATAACTGACTATATTATGTTTACAAGGATACTTGCCAAGACAGGCATTTTGACGTAATTTTGTTTGAATATGTCTGTTAGCTCAATTCAGTATTTGCACACTGTCTGAGGCGCGGATTTCTGGGCGCACGGATCGGATATTTGCATACAGAAAACTTCCCACACAGCGTGTGAGTACTGAATTGAGTTCCCTTTTGTGTCTTCTTGAGCTAACTGGCGATTGACACTGTTTCATACACTCGCCAAAACGGATTTTTAGTGTTAATTTTAGGCCCTGCATACATACAGAGACCATAGTCAGGTTAGATCCCATACTGAATTTAAAGCAAATGAAAACAAGGTTGTAGGGGTAGACGTATAGTATCTATAATGGTATGCACTGTATAAATGTCCTATATGATGTAATTTTCACAACTCACACCTTTTAAAACTGTTTTATGGAGTTTTTATCTCCTGAAATTTTCTTTCAAAAAGAGGTTCTGTCAGATAAACAATCGGTATGTTGTTAAACAACAGTAAAATTCATTGAATGCTCTGTATTCTATCCCTCTCAGCCTTATTTTCATTCATGTCAAAGATTAAATATGCTGTTAAGGTCTATACATACATAGTGTGCATAGCACATGACCACCATGCTATTTGTTGTAAGGAAAACAGCAGACTAGACATTCTGAATAACTCCTTTTGAGTTCCACAGGGGGGAAACAATGATTTGTTGATGATGAATTCAGATGATCTGCAGAAGATGTGCTGACATAATTTTAGCCAAACAAATATTGATCAAATATTACAAATACTTGTTGCATTTAAAATCCGCTTGGCTCAACAATCTGAGTGGGCATGTGTGAATTCACATGACACTTTTGGGTGGGTGTGTACTTCATATAAAACTTGCCATATTGGCAGAGTCGAGGGAATGTCCCCCTCACACCCTGTTTGGACACGCTTCTCTCAGCTGTTGTTCCATAAATGCAGCTATGGGAGACTGAGCTTGTTTGTTATTTCTTTATTTATTTGAATTGCCCACAGCTGAGAACGTGAAGTAGAAGAACACAACTGATGTCGATGAGAGCACATGTAGACTTTGGGGAGCATGTTAGCAAGTAGAAAAAGCAAAACTGTATATGTGTGTGAAGGAGAGATAGGGATGACAGGACAGAGACGCAAAGGAGAAAAAAAAGCAAGTGTGCAAAGGAAGATAGGGCTAACCTCTTTAATCAGCCGTTTCCGACCACAGGAAGCACCTGCAATCCATCTCCCATGGTTGGGCTGGGACCGCTACAGGCTTCAGAGAGACAGCTTCTTTTCAGAGAGAACTTTTAATTAATTGATTCATTGACTGATTGTAGCAGGCTGTATTTGTCACTGGATGTAATGTCTGAGTAACGCTAGTGGCAATGTCAAAGTTGCACAACTTTGACATTGGTGCTCGCCAAATATTCCACATCAGGTCAAAGGCAAGTAAAAGTGATAGGACTGAGAGTAAGAGAAAAAAAAAATGTAGAGAAGAGAGAGTTGGGGTGGGAAGAAGACATGTTTATGGTGATGCTTTCTTTTATTGCAATGTATTGAGAAGGAACCTTCTATCAATGACATGTGTGAAATGCATTATTCAGGCCAGGAGTTTTCAAACTTTTTGACACAATGGATCCCAAATTAATGATCCTCCTGGGACCCCCTTCCTAAAATATAAATTCAGATATATATTTTTATGCATATACACACACTCTAAAAAATGCTGGGTTAAAAACAACCCAAGTTGGGTTGAAAATGGACAAACCCAGCGATTGGGTTGTTTTAACCCAGCGGTTGGGTTAAATGTTTGCCCAACCTGCTGGGTAGTTTTATTTAAACCAACTATTGTTTAAAAATTGCTATATGGCTAGCTTAAAATGAACCCAACATAGTTGGGAAATGCAATTAGATGCAATTAGAGGCAACAATAATAGACAAAAGGTGAATGTTTATTAATAAGCTTTAATATTTTATTAATATAAATTTAATAGTTCAATAGTTTATTAATATAAATTTATTAATAAGCAATTTAATAAATGTTTATTGTTTAATAATTATTCAATGAATATTAATAAATGTTCATTTCCAACATACCTTGGGTTAATTTTAATTAAGCAATACAGTAATTTTTAAACAATAGTTGAGTTAAATAAAACTACCCAGCAGGTTGGGCAAACATTTAACCCAACCGCTGGGTTAAAACAACCCAATTGCTGGGTTTGTCCATTTTCAACCCAACGTGGGTTGTTTTTAACCCAGCATTTTTTAGAGTGCATACACATGTGTTAAAGGTTTGAGTTTAGAATTTTTTTTTTTTTATACTTTAATTCAACAAGGACATATTGAATTGATCGGAAATTATAGTAAAGACTTCTACATTGTTACAACAAAAAAAAAAAAAAAAAAAAAAAAAAAAGGCTGTTCTTTAGAACTATATATTCACCAAATATATATCACCTATATATTCACGATTTCCACAAATATATTAAGCAGCACATTGGAGACTGGAGTAATGATGCTGAATATTCAGCTTTGCCATGACAGGAATAAATTACATTTTGAAATATATTAAATTAGACAACAGTTATTTTATTTCACAATTTTACTGTTTTACTGTATTTTTGATGTAATACATATAGTCTAAATATCTTTACTGTCACTTTTAATTTTGTTACTGTCAGTTTATTGTGTCTTTGCTGAATAAAATATGAATAAATTAGGCCTATTCTTTAAAAAATACAAAAACAAAACTCTTACTGACCCCAAACTTTTGAATTTTATTGTGAAAATAGACATAATAGTGTATAGAATTAAATATTTATTTACATAGCAGAATTAATTTCTTTCCTCGTATAAATTTACTCGGACCCCCATAGCCAGAGCATGCGAGTGTCAATATTTCCTTCCTCTGCCTTTCTGAAGATTCCATTCCGTTGCGAACCTTATACATAAATGCGCCGTAAACATCAAAATTAGGAATGAAGGAGAAGAAATTGAAAGTGAGTGCGGGGAAACCAAGTTAGCAAATATTAATTTAGTGATACTCACTGCGAAATTCTTTTTCGTTTTTTGCACAGGGGTAAAAAGAAGTATGAAACAGTATAGTATAGCTATTAGTGAACATCCCGATGTCACCCACACTGCTGAGAATGTTGTTTAGATGAACATGTTAATATGTGCTGTGCGCTTTCCTCTCAATAACAAAATAAGCACAGCACATATTAACATGTGGTGAGAAAACAGCATTAAAGAAAGCATCTGCATATAATGATATGTTTGCACCAGCTCTGCAATTCAGCACTATCCAGTCAAGTCAAGTCACATCACATTTATTTATAGCACTTTATACAACAGAGTGCTTTAAATAAAAAAATAATAAAAAAAATTGTTTGTTGTTTGTTTGTTGGAATCAGACAAAAAATGACTGAGCTGCAACTGTTTGAAGTCGATATGCAAAGTCAATTTTTCAAGTTTTCAAAACAAAATCACCAGCAACCATACCTTAAAATCCCTGGTAATAACACCAAATTTGCCACAAACCAAGTCAAAACCAAATATCTATAGGAAAAACATATATTCAACTTTTTTTTTTTTTTTTTTCATGATACCACTTTTTTTTTTTTTTTTTTTTGACATACCACAATTGGTTAACATTAATAAAACAAACAGCCATTAAGACCTACTGTAACGCACTGATCTAATATATTGTTACACATCAGATATTTTTCCCCAACTATTAACCAAGTGTTCACTTGAGACATAGCAGATAATGTTTACGTGAATACTTGCCAAGACAGATATTTTGAAATACTGCAATTCTGTATATATGTGTATATTGGGATTGCGTGCTGTCTGCAGCGTCTTTGTGCACGCAGATCATTTTATTTACATCAGCATGAGAAGAAAATCACATTTCATTGGTTCAGACTCATGTCATCGAGAATTTGCTATGAATATTCACACAATTGGAATACTGCGCTTTAAAACGATACCAAACTTTTACCAGTCGTTGAGAAGTGAGCAGAGAGAAACTGCATAATTCATGGTCAAAGGAAAGGAACTCCTCTCAGAAAATGTACAAATAAAGATACTTTTAGATGCTTAATTGCTATTTGGAGCATTGAGATCGCTAGACAAGGGCTTAATAAACTCATTTATTTGAAAACCTCAATTTCGACCAAAATTTATTTTTCACTTGTTTTGCCTGTAACCCGTGCACATTCGACTCATTTTGCCAGCATTTATTCAAGAAATTCATAACAAACAGAAAGACGTATAGTACAGAGAAATTTCATGTTGGAGCGGGATTTGAGCAACTTCGTTTTACCGGTGAGTGTAAGTGGTACATTCGGATTGTGAAGCGTTCATTCGGGCCGTGAGCGCACTGGCATAGAGCGGAATATTGAGTCTGCACACACTTTTGGCCCCCAGGGGGTCCTTGTACTCCAGTGTGAAAACCCCTGCCCGAGGCAATATGAAGCCTAGCCGTATATGTAAGGTGGTCTAATCCAGTTTTGTCTGAAACTATAAAAGTAGAGCCAGCAGGTCTACCTAAACCTCATAAAATACACAAGAGGATTAACAAATGCAACATCCATCAAAGATAAGCTTTGGACGGTGATGTGTTCTGCAACATTTTATCACAACCTCCTAGCCTTTCGATGCAGTCCTCTATTTACTCACCATCTAAAAGATAGTGGAAACATCTCCTCAAAATCCTCTTTGACATGAGTATTTACATATCTCCTCTCTTAGACAAAAACACAGGCGTCCTTTTCGTAAAGACATGAAAGGAATAGCAGACACAGAATGATTCCTGACAGAGGAACCTCTGACAACCATCAGTATCCATAATCCCAAACCTAAGGACCAGACATTGATCAAGTAGGACCGATGATTTGTGGGGTGAAAAGGCCTATGAGGGCAAGTTTTGGAGAAGTACAGGGCCTGTGATTTAATTTGAAGGAAAATCTAAGCTGTCCCATCAACCTTTGCCTGGTCTCACAACTCTTGTTCATAATTGTTGAAGCTAATGCTCTTTGAAGCCCCACCAACACAAGCACAGCAGATCAACAAGCACGAAACTAACCATACAGACTCCTGTGGAGTTTGGAGTCGTAGGATCACATCGATCCGCCCTCGGTGCACCACAGCGTGTGTTTTTATCGTTGAGGCCATTAAAATCCCATCATCCACCATAATAACATGTCTGTTTTCATAGACATGGGTGACCCATCTATCTTCTAAATTTACCATGGATGCTGAATTTAGGAACGTTTAGACGAGTTGCAACCGGTTCCTTCTTAAGTTCCTGAGGAAAAAGTCTAATCCAAAACCAGGATGAGAGTGCAAGAGAAGGATTTTAATGGCTCTGAGATAAAGTCTGGAAACTAAAGTGAGAAATAAGGTTTTTAACTTTTAAAAAAGTGAACTGTTTCATCAATAATGACTGGATTACCAATTAGTTGCTGTATAACCGGTTCCTTTGCAAGGGTTAATGAATGCCCAAAGGAGGAGGAATGTAAAAGCCTTCCCCAGCTGCAGACCTAGAGGTCATAGGTCAAGCAACATGTGACTGGATCCTCAGTGGGTGTTCTGATAGGTAGAGGGTATCGAGATAGAGTTGCACTGTTCTTCCAATGAGATTTAATAAAGAGGTCCCGCATACAGAATCAGACAAGATATTGACTTTGAGATCTTATAGCTCTCAAACAAAGCTAGTTCATAATATACCAACTTTAACTATATAGTCAAAAGCTATAGATGTTGAAGAGCTTAACGGATTAGTTCACTTCAGAATTAAAATGTCCTGATAATTTACCCCCATGTCATCCAAGATGTTTATCCATCCAAGATGGTTTATGTCTTTCTTTCTTCAGTCGAAAAGAAATTATGGTTTTTGAGGAAAACATTCCAGGATTATTCTCCTTATAGTGGACTTCAACAGTTACCAACAGGTTGAAGGTCCAAATTGCAGTTTCAACGCAGCTTAAAAGGGCTCTGCATGATACTAGCCGCGGAATAAGGGTCTTATCTAATGAAACAATCTGTCATTTTCTAAAAAAACTGCATCTCATTTCTCCTCCAACTTTGTAAAGGCCGTTTGTCTTTGCACATTCACTTTGTAGACACTGGATCAGTACTTATGTCACACGTGACCTTTGTAACGTGGTTACGTAATGCGTGGCGCATCACAGAGCAGTGCAAGATGAGCATTTGTGATTAAAAAGTATATAATTATTTTTTTATTTTTTTTAGAAAATGACATTGTTTCCCTTATTCCTCGTCTGGGATCATGCAGAGCCCTTTGAAGCTGCAATTTGGACCTTCAACCCGTTGGTAACTGTTGAAGTCCACTATATGGAGAAAATCCCGGAATGTTTTCCTCAAAAACCTTCATTTCTTTTTGAATGAACAAAGAAAGACGTAAACATCTTGGATGACATGGGGGTGAGTAAATTATCAGGAAATTTTAATTCTGAAGTGAATTCATTCTTTAATATTGAATCAGAACAAATACTAGCAAGGTGTAACAGCCACTTACACTAGGCATTGTGAATGCATAACCATTTAGTTTAACACCCGAGTAAAGCTAAGTTCAGGCTATCTTCAAGTTTTTGTTTTGTTGTTTTAACATTTAAAAGCATCATTACTTTCCCTCAAATAACCTCTGGCACAGCCTGAAACCTGAAAGTCATCTGAGCGATCTTAAAGCTGAGCTAGTTCTCCTTTAAAAGAAACTTGTAGGGTGCCCGTAAACACAGTTGGCATTAACAGAAAGGATAAAAATGATGACAACGATGTGTGGTGTAATATGACAGTGAATAAATGAGTTAGCTAAACACCACTAGCTATACCCCAAGCTAGTTTTTATAAATCAGCATGTAGCTAAGCAACATGTAGCTACCTTCAGAGGTCTTATTATTTCCACCCAGCGAAGCCCATGAGCTCTTGTTAAAGTCCCTCGGTAAACAGACTCTCTCTTTCCCCTCAGTCCTCTGGAGGGTTAATAGGTAATCCTTCACTAAATGAGATTCAGAGGGTGTATGGTCTTATTCTCTCTCTCCAGAGGCAGAAACCATAGAGGCCTCCTGTAAAGAGGAAAGAAGTTGGGGGAGAGTCTTTCTGCCCCCATCACCTTTAAAAAAAATCTTTGGTGGAGAGAAAGCCCAGCCAATTTAGCACCCGCCTCTGTTTATTCTAGAGGTTTGGAGGATTTAACCTGTCCTGATCAAAAACAGAAATGTCCCCTCACCCCCTTCTCTTCAGCTCTTAGAGCTGGGACTATTTTAAAGGGTCCCATGCTGTTTTATGGGTACTGTTTTGCTGGTTACTGGGGTCAGTGAAGGCAGTGATTTTATCCTCAAGTGAGTTCTCACCTCTGAGAAATTTAAAAATCAAAATCCCCATCCTCCCTCATCAGGGGTTCGGCAGCTTTCTGTGGCCCTTTGTTTTTGATCATTTAGATCATTTAAAGCAGAGGTTCCAAACTGGTGGGACAAGACCCAAAAACGGATCACAGCAATAACTCAAAAGCAAATTTTAAAATAAAATAAAAGGTGTCAAATGTTGTACTCAAACTCTGCAGTATTTTGGTGCAATATACTAATACAACAGGCTGCTTATCTCTGTGTTGTTTATACTTTTACAAAATATATATATATATATATATATATATATATATATATATATATATATATATATATATATATATATTGTAAAAGTATAAACAACACAGAGATAAGCAGCCTGTTGTGTATATATATAAAGGATCATGTGACACTGAAAACTGGAGTAATGATGCTAAAAATTCAGCTTTTCATCACAGGAATAAATTACATTTTAAAATATATTAAAATAGACAACAGATATTTTAATTTGTAATAATATTTCACATATTATTGCTGTATTTATTAATTTTATTTTATACTTTTACAATAATTACATGACATAAGACAATAAGTGAATACAAAATACATTTTGTATAGGCTGTGTATTGTTTTTCAGTTCGGTCTAGGGCTGGGCGACATGGCCAAAAATATTATCACAATATTTTTTTCCATAACATACGATATCGATATTTATCATGACATTAATTTACCATTAATGGGAAAGGAAATGCTTTCCACATATCTTTTATACCATAAACATATAAACCTGTTTGAGGTTTACAGAGTACACAGAGTAGCTTACCTTTTAATCTAGTTTCAGTTTCAGTGTGTATTTGATGGTAGTTTTTCTCAAATTAAACTGTGAAAAGCTTGTGAAGTGACTCTTAAAGCTGGAGATGAAGTTCATGTGTTCATGTCCTCATCTACTGAGACAGCAAGCGCTGAAAACACTGTGAGCGTCGAGTGTGTTTGAGTTTGTGCAATTCATGCACTCAGAGACACGCAGAAATCACTTATTAGTGACATGAACTGACTGGCTGTTGCCGTGTTTATTTCTACTGTATGATAGGCTACTAGATTAATCCATAATTTTATTGCAATCTTGATATGATATCGGTTGTTGCCCAGCCTTAGTTTGGTCTTTTCATGATTTATGATTATTAAAATAGGCCCTATGGGTAAAAGTAATAGGACTCAATGTTTGCTTTTAAAGACATTTTGTTATAATTAAAACCTGAAAAAAGAACCATTGATCTAGAGAAGCATGTAGCAAAAAGATCAACAGAAATTACCATTTCAATTAAGTTATATAAACTAAAGTTTCTCTCTCTCTCTTTCTCTCTTTGTAGAGCTAAAACAAACCACCATAAACCAAAAATGACTAATGGAAACACTGTGCGGTTTACCTTTCTCTCTGTCTACCTTGACTGATTAGGAATGCTGTTCTTTTATACAGCGTAAATAATGCTGTAATGAAACAGTTATTGTAATCTGATAACACTGGCTTTCATTGCAAATCCCTTTGGCATGGAGAGCATTTACTGGTGAAGCAGCACACAAAGCCCATAATCTCCAGCTCATTATACCTGATTCTCCCCACACACACTAATGTGATGACAGTTAGGACTCTAATTATACAGGTATGAAAAGGAGAGAGATTGAGTTTGTGTATATGTGTGTACGTGCATGTGTGTGTCAGTGAAAACAACACCAGCTTAGTTTGTTATGACCGTACACTAACATGCAGAATGAGGAAAGGTCAACTCATTTAGCTAAAAAAGCAGTTGAAGGTTCTTCAGGGATATTTTCAACTGCACAAGACACTTTTAACAACTTATAATGGCAGCATGAACCCTTTGTTCTCTATTACAAATACAGAAAGAGAAAAAAAAAAAAAAAACTATTTTTTTTTATAATGCATAATTATCTTTTTCTCATCCAATCATGGCTCTTTAACTAGAGTCCTATAGGTAATTTGCATCATAAACTTTGTTTTATAGAAAATGGGTGGACGGAAAATACTGTGCCTCAGTGTGACTGGCAGTTGATTAGGCCACATATACAAAATGGTGTAACTTAAGCAATGGGGTACAATTAGAGCAATTATAGATCATTTTGATAAGGTTGACGTTTAAATTGCCATGGAGTTGTTTGGCACTTGGACGGACGGACAAAGAACATATGAGGGCAAGCAACTGGAATATTGTGTGCGTGTGTGTTCTCCTCCCAACTGCTTTAACCCTTTAATCAGTGTATCAATCAGTGATTAATTAATCAGTGTATCGAATCTGCTGTCCGGAGCGCCAAAGTCACACGATTTCAGCCGTTGGCAGTTTGACACACAATCTGAATCATGATTCGATACGCTGATTCATTTGTGCTCCGATGCTTCATGAAGCAGTGTTTTGAAATCGGCCATCACTAAATAAGTCGTTATTTTGGTTTTTTTTGGCACTCCAAAAATATTCTCGTCGCTTTATAATATTAATATTGAACCACTGTACTCACATGAACTGATTTAAATATGTTTTTAGTACCTTTATGGATCTTGAGAGAGGAAGTGTCATTGCTCCCTATGCAAGCCTCACGGAGCCATCGGATTTCAACTAAAATATCTTAATTTGTGTTCTGAAGATGAACAAAGGTCTTACGGGTGTGGAACGACATGAGGGTGAGTAATTAATGCCATAATTTTCATTTTTGGGTGAACTAACCCTTTAAATGTTTGCCCAACCTGCTGGGTAGTTTTATTTAGCTGTTATTTAAAAATTACTGTACTGCTTGCTTAAAATGAACCCAAAGTATGTTGGAAATTAATATGTATAAATATGTTTAATAAATTAACATTTATTAATAAGTTTAATGAATAATAATTAAACAATACACATGTATTAAATTAAATTATAATTAATACATGTTCACCTTTTAATTATTATTGTTGCCTCTAGTAATTATGTCTGATTTTCAACCTATTTTGTGTTAATTTTAAGCCAGACATATAGTCATTTTTAATCAATAGTTGAGTTAAATAAAACTGCCCAGCACATTGGGCAAAATTTAACCAAACTGCTGTGTTAAAACAACCCAATTTTGGATTTGTCCATTTTCAACCCAACTTGGGTTGTTTTTAACCCAGCACCCAGTGTAGTGATGGTAACACATAGAGGAACATAGAGGAAAGAGTGTCATCATCCTTTATCTCATTTTATGTGCTTGCTTTTGGTCTGTCAGACCTGTGGTACTGTGTTCAAGCTCTAGCGTGAAGTTTGTGAGAACACAATGCTTCTCACTATTTTATTTGTTATCTTCACCTGAGCAGTGGAAATGAGCTTCCTCTCCAGCCTTTAAGGGCAGAACCACTATCCGTGAAGACAAACTAGACAATTTCTTGAGAAATCACACATTAGTGTTTATGACAGGGTTGCAGCTTTCCCACAAGTCTCCTCCAGTGTGTCTACAAGCAGAAACATGACAACTACCTTTAAGACTTTCAGTATATGGGAAATAAATGTGGAAGTATATTTCAGGAAGTATGTTCTACATATATGTTCATTAGAGATTTTGTTTGTTTGCACAATTCCTTTAGTAAATTGAGCGGTGAAACATGCAAATAAACATCGCTATAAGCGCTATAAGTCGTGTTTGAATCCACCTTCAGTATTTATAAAATGCCATTCATCAACAACTCTTAATAGTAAATCTAAAAGAATGATAAATTAAAAGGCTGATTCACACAGGCCATCAGATGTCCTTGAACAAATAGAAGAAAACGCCATATCGTAAAGAGATAATAAAACAAATATGTGTGTGTGTGTGTGTGTGTGTGCGCATGTCTTTAAAAGACATCTGAGGAGTGAAGGGTGCTAAAAGCCTGCAGGGTACACAATCAATATCACATTTTCCATCACCACATTCTGGGCTATTGTAAATGACTTGTGTCAGAAGTAATAACAGGTTGAATCAGGAACCTTAGGTTTGCAATTTCATTCATGAGGCTGGAGGCCACACCCACCTCTCCATCTCTGCACATGGGTGCTTAATAAAACTACAGCCCAGAACAGGCGACTCTCTTATAAAGGTGTCCTATAAAAACATAAATGGAGGGGAAATAGTGGGTACAAGCGATCCTGCATCATCTTTTTGTGTGTGTGTGTGATTTGGCCATATGCCCACTAAGCATGTTATTAGTGAGGTCTGTGAGATTGAATGTAGTGTCTGGCTGATGTTGTCATGAAGCACTCGGGGCAATCGTGAGAGTGATGACATGCAGTCAAGGGGGTGCATTAAGGCTGACAGGATGTTGTACTCGAACACAAGCTCTATGACACCAGAGAGAATATATAAAACACCATGCATTATGTTTATATCACAAAGGATGGATGGAGTAATAAGGTATATTCACTGAAACAAAAAACAAAACAAAACAAACAAACAAAAAAATATTTATATATATATATATATATATATATATATATATATATATATATATATATATATATATATATATATATATATATATATATATATATATATATATATATGACTTATACAATTTTAACTCAGGAAATGCTAGTAAATTTAACAAATAATTACAAAAAAAAAAAAAAAAACACAGCTGAGTCCCCCAGTGTCATGTACTTGACCCTCTTCTGTTTTTATTATCTATAAATGATATGCAAGCTGTGTGTGAATGTGAGGCTTGACACTAATTTAAGTGGTACAAACATAGCCTTAAAAGTTTTAGGCAAGGTAAATGCCAGGATTCATTTTCTAGCCAGACATGTTAGTTTGCTGGATATAAATGTTAATTTGCTTTAAATATAAAGAATATTTAAAATGACAACATTTTGAGTATGCCTGTAATTCTTGGATGTCTGATTTATTTAGTATGTGGATGGGAAAGTTGTGAAAAATGACATCATAAATTGATTAGATTAGTTTTAGGACCACTTTCAACAGCTTGGCTGGTTGCCAATTGAAAGAAGAGCAGTTCACCTGAAACAAAAAATGGAACATAAGATAATTAACAAGAGAGCCCATTATTTTAATGCATATTTCTCAAGGGTTTATTGAAAACATTGTTATTATACTAGACAGAGTATTATAGATCTTAATGTCACTGTAAGACTACAGTATGTATGGGCTTTTGAATACATTTTGAATACTTTGACAATTCCTATTTTTATAGAACAAAATGCTGTAATCAGTATAAAAAGATTTATCTGTGCATATATTTTTTTATTCATATTCCCTAATAATATTTAATCAAACAACTTCCCCTCCCTCTTGCAGTGTCTTCTCATCTCTTCTCTGATGATGTTTTTACTGGTGTGAGGGCGGGGCAACCTGTCACTCACATGAGATCGACCAATAGCAAATCACAATTATCCAATCAATTCCCCATGGACAAAATCAAGTTCCGTCCTGCATTTTTTTCTTGTTCAACAAGCCATTTCACTCAAATATTTATATCCATCAGAACAGGAAAGAAAACTTCCCTTTCATGCCAACTTTAACTCCTTATCAGTAAATACCTGAATCTTATTATGTAAAGCTTAAACTCAAACTATAAACTCAGGACTGTATGCGGATTTTTCCAAGCTACCATCAATCTGACACTAAATGCAGTTCACTGTTAAATGTAAGGGAAAATAACACTGTGAAAAAGGCAAAACGGCACAACAAAATGATTATGTCTAGCGCTACTGTCTGCAGCAATAATTGTCTCATAATGATCAGAGAGGAGACTACAGCTCTTCTGCTGGAACAACGAGAGAGAGAGAGAGAGAGAGAGAGAGAGAGAGAGAGAGAGAGAGAGAGAGAGAGAGAGAGAGAGAGAGAGAGAAATCAGTAATCGAGGGAGAAGCGGAAACAATTATAGTGTGTCTCATCAGGTAATGTTCCGCAATAGGAGATGACTTCTAAGGTTCCAGAAATGGACTATTTTAGGAAGCAACATCTTAGACGTTCAGTCACAAGGCCATAAATATACAGAACAAGAATCACTTCAGCTGTGTTAATTTTGTCAAACAAATTATAATATGGAAATATTCACACATTCATGATACTTTAATAATGTTTTCATGATCCTTCAGAAATCAGAAATCATTCTAATATGCTGATTTTGTGCTCAAGAAACATTTCTTCTTATCAATCTTGAAAACAGTTGTGCTTAATATTTTTGGGGAAATCGATTAATAGAAAGTTCAGCGTTTATTTGAAATAAAATGTATTTTGTAATGTTATAAATTGTCCTTGCTGAATCAAAAGTATTAATTTTTGAAAGTCTGGTTACAGTTTATTGACTGACATTGACTAAAATGATTTGGTATTTCATTCAAATGGACTAAAATGAATGAATATGATGAAATATTGACAAAATTCAATTTGCATTTACAGTAAATGACATTTTTTTAAAAAATGAATACTGAGTATTCTTAGTATATAACACTTGAGTGATCTAACTATGACACGGTGGGATTACAGGCTACATGGACCCAGAATGAAATGCCGCTGTCCGTCATAAATACAGCCACTGTGATGCAAGAGATGAAGAAAACCAGACAGATCGATGAAGACCAAAGAAGCCTGTGGGCTAGATCCATGTTTGTGTACTGCAACCCTTTGGATGATGACATTATAAAAATATTTTTGTGCTCAAGGTTTTTCTGCTCTTTTGCTAGACGATGTAAAAAAAGGATGCATACAAGAAGTTGTCAGTATGCCTTGACCCTCACAGACAAGACAAAGTCACTTTAATGTAAGTAAGTCTCTGAGGCCTTCGAAACACGCTGTGTTTAATCGAAAAGATTATTGGCTCCACAGCCTGAAAGGTGGGACATCCATTTCCACAGCCACCATTTTGAATGTTATGATTCCCTTCTGCTATTTATGCTCAAGACAAGGACATTACCTCCCAGATTTCACTTGTTATCCTTCCATTGTGTAAGTAATTACCCAACCAATAGCCATTAGTTTAAGCAATAGAGATTCAAACCCAGAAACAAATCCTAAACCAAATGTGAAGATGAATCTCTCCCCACTGTCTCAAGTCCTGAGGCCTTGACTATGGGTCTGTGCCTCCTCAATCTGTCTTTTGTTGAGCCTTTGAACAGCTTTGGAGTATCGACAGGGGAGTGTGTGGGAAGCGGTAGAAGCTTGGCTTATCCGGCCCAAAGAGTGTGTGTGTGACTGCAGTATGAAGAGAGAGAAAGTTGTGTGGGGATTGGAGGCTGAATAAGGTGCCAAAAGGCCCAGGACACCAGCTGAGGCTGGATAAGCAGCACCACAAAGAACAGACTTATTAACCAGACGTGAGAATCTTTGACTTCTGAGAAATTCCCTTACAATTCCTAAAACAGTTGAGAATCTTTTAAATTGTACTCAACTTTTCATATCACAGATCTGCTGCATGATTACACTGAGAGGGAACAATGTGATCCAAGACCAGAGCATCTGACAGATACCCTACATGGTCTGGTATGATAAGAAATACACAAAATTGAGCCTTCTAAACAAAGGCAAGCTAATGGTATGCTTGCAATTCTATGTGCGATCCCAACCACAACAACAACAACATAAACTGTTATTAGAGCCAAAACCTGGCCATCCACAAGATGAAAACTCCTGTCAAGTTCATAGCAAAAAACAACAACAAAAAAAAAGACCATATCGCAAAAAAACTACATTTTTTTTTTTTTAAATATTGTTTAAACCATCAAAATTCCAAAATAAACATGTTTAATCTTTTGTTCAATGTATTTTTGTTTAAATTAATGCTGACTTATACCGTGTCCTAAGCAAACACGACGCTTCGCCGCGACACGCGATATCCGCGATGGCAATGATTCTATTTTTGAAACGGTTTCTATTTTTCTGCAACTGAAACAACACAAGTATGATAATGATAATCTCAGGTAAGTCTACAGTTTATGTGCTTTATTTAATGTTAAAAGTGTCTAATCGGAGTTTGAATATCATTTTGTGTCTTTCATAGTCGTAGCCTACAGAAAGCAACAATGGACAATTCACCTCAGATCTTTAAAATAAATAAAAGGAAACAAGAACATTCAAACTGTCAACTCGTTGTGAACAGATAAGTGTATTCTATGAGAAAGATTGTTTCAGTAACTCAGTATATATTTTCAAAAATGTTAAAATGCTGTAATATTCATTAATTTAATTACATTTGTACTAATTGTACCAATTTTATCCATGAGAGGCATTGTGTTCCAAATCAGCATACTACAATGATTTCTAAATGATCATGTGACACTGAAGACTGTGAAATATTATTTTCAGAATTTTCAGCAGTCATTTCTCCAATTATTTCTGTTCTTACTGTATTTTTGATTAAAAAAAAAAAAAAAAAAAGGAGCCTAAATAAACATTTCCCTCTGAAACTCTACAGAAATTTGCATTTGCTGTCAACAAAGTTAGGGTTGCTGCAGGACTTAAAATAAGCTAAATGTATGAATGTAGCAGGTGACTCTCATAAGCATCCACATCTACAACCTAAAATGACACCAGAGCCTCAAATGACCTGCTCCTGATAACCAAAGCGATCACCCCAGACTCCAAAACCAAGACCACCTTGAGCACCTCCTGGACTGACTACAAGAGATATGACTCAGTGCCACACACATTGATCCTTGAATATCTAGCTCCAAACAAGGTCAACAAGACACTAATGACCTTCACCAGGAACTCAGTAGTCCTCTGGAGGACAACACCAGAGGCCAGCTCAAAGACGTCTTCCAGGGTGTAGCATCTTTAATAGAATATTTGCAATACCTTTAAGTCAAGTCACCTTTATTTATATATTAGTGCTTTATACAATACGTATTGTTTTAAATCAGTTTTACAGTGATAACAGGAAAATGAACTTCAACCACATGGTATGCATATATGGACGATGTAAAGCTGTAAGAAGCATATTGAAAATCTGATCTGGAGGTACTTGCATAAAGTCAGATCTTAAAAAGACTTGAATTGGAGGAACAAGATCAAAGCCATCATCACACATTCCCTGCCAGTCATCAGACACCCAGCTGTCACTGTACGCTGGCCAAGATATGAAAGCTGCACCAAGACATGAAAACTCATCACTTTGAGAAAAACACAAAAACTGGCATCCAGAGGCTGTATACCTATTGAAAAGAATGAGGCAAGAGCCCACCATCCTAATTAAAAACCCCTTTTGTAATCTACTATGATCTTATTGATTAAATAAATAAATACATTTGTATTATGTGTAGTAATTATGTATGTATAATATGTTGTAACTTTTGTAGGTGAATAATTATTCAATTTTTCCTAAATAGAAGCATGGAAGCTTGTTTCTGCTATGAAATAAAAAATAAAAATTGCGACTTTTTATCTCACAATTTGGACATTTTTCTCGCAAATGCAAGATATAAACTCAAAATTGCGAGTTATAAAATCAGAATTGCGAGATATAAAGTCAGAATTGTGAGATTTAAAGTTAGAATTGCGACATGTAAAGTCAGAATTGCATGTTATATAGTCAGAATTGTGTGTTATAAAGTCAGAATTGCATGATATAAAATCAGAATTGCGAGATTTAAAGTCAGAATTGCGAGATATAAAGTCAGAATTGTGAGATTTAAAGTCAGAATTGTGAGATATAAAGTCAGAATTGTGAGATTTAAAGTCAGAATTGCGAAATATAAAGTCAGAATTGCGAGATATAAAGTCAGAATTGTGAGATATAAAGTCAGAACTGCGTGATATAAAGTCAGAATTGCGAGATATAAAGTCAGAATTGTGAGATATAAAGTCAGAATTGTGAGATATAAAGTCAGAATTGCGAGATTTAAAGTCAGAATTGCATGTTATAAAGTTAGAATTGTGCGTTATAAAGTCGGAATTGTGTGTTATAAAGTCAGAATTGTGTGTTATAAAGTCAGAATTGTGTGTTATAAAGTCAGAATTGCGAGATATAAAGTCAGAATTGCGTGACAAAGTCAGAATTGCGTGACAAAGTCAGAATTGTGAGATATAAAGTCAGAGTTGCGAGATATAAAGTCAGAATTGCGAGATATAAAGTCAGAATTGCGTGACAAAGTCAGAATTGTGAGATATAAAGTCAGAATTGCGAGATATAAAGTCAGAACTGCATGTTATAAAGTCAGAATTGTGTGTTATAAAGTCAGAATTGTGTTATAAAGTCAGAATTGCGAGATATAAAGTCAGAATTGCGTGACAAAGTCAGAATTGTGAGATTTAAAGTCAGAATTGCATGTTATAAAGTCAGAATTGTGTGATATTAAGTCAGAATTGCGAGATATAAACCTACAATTCTCTGAAAAAAGAATTGTGAGATATTAAGAAAATAGTGCGATATAAACTCGCAACGGCAAGAAAAAAGTCAGAATTGTGAGATAAGAAGTCGCAATTACCTTTTATATTTTTTTTATTCAGTGATGGAAACAAGCTTCCATACACACGTGACACTAAATGCAAATGATGAGAAAAACACATTTTTATTTTTATTATGTTTTGTGTTTATTCTGAAAGACTGCAACAATATGCATTCCATCCTGACATACTTCAAGTACATACTAAGTGCACTGATATCTTTCTTATTGATTCAGCCTTGTAAAGTACTCCGGTTGCTTGTTTTTGTGAAGTAAATGAACTAGAAATATGACATCCATGTCTGTGTAAGCTTCTTAATTTAGTTTAACATAACTAGTTATAGTTGTAATATTTGCATGTGTGTGTGTATATATATATATATATATATATATATATATATATATATATATATATATATATATATATATATATATATATATATATATATATATAATTTATATTATATATAAATAAATATTTTATATATACATACAACAATTTTTTCTTAAATTTATACATGCATGCTTGTGTATTTATGTATACATGATAATTAATCGTTTGACAGTCCTATAACTTGTACAGTTAAAAATTTGAATAGTTCTCAATTCTTTAGAAGAAAAGCATCATGTGGGTTTACAAGAGTGGGTTTACAACTTACTTGTTTGTTTGAACGGACACACTAACAAAGTGAAGTGTATGCTGAAGGAAACTTCTAAAAGATGCCTTCCTGAGGTGATAAAACAGGCCCTGACCCTCACAATATGAAAGCCCCTCTGATTTGGAGCAGAATACGACAGGGGGTGAGGGTGGGTGGTCTACCACTGGCCTGTGCCTTGCTTCAGAACCAGGAAATCTACATGGCTTTAGTGGTCAGTCTCCCGTGCCTGTCATAAATCAAGAGCTGCACTGCAGGATGGAAAGGCTAAAAGGTGTCCACTGCAGGTTGGAGCCAGAGGAAATGGTTTGCTGTGAAAACAGGGCTGGGTTGTTCCTACTGGTTAGGATTTGTTTAGAGGAGCTGCTTAGATTGGCGAGGAAACAATGCTGTCTTTTAGTCATAGTTATCCATTTGGGAAAATGTGTTAGTAAATGGCACGCTATATGAAAATGACATATACAGCACCTGTGCTTGCCTTTACTAAAAAAGAGAACATAACAATGGGGGTTCGGAGAGGAATATTTAGCTGACATTTTCCATATAGTATACATTTTTCATTTCTGTTTATATTCACAAAATCATACTCCCCACAGGCAATTTCAGTTAGTATGCTCCAGAAACCCTGTTGGAAAAAGAAACTGCCTAAACCAGCCTGAACTTATTTGCTAGTGTTAGCTGGTCTAGCTAGTTTCCCAACATATTAAATTGGTGTTCATCTTCTCTAATCAGTCTCACAGCCCAGCTAAGTTGGTTTCCAGCTTGTCTAATTGATCTCTATTCTGGCTTATAGCTGGCATTCACTTGGTCTAGCTAGTTTCACAGCCTGACCTAGCTGATGTTCACTTGGTTTTTGGTTCAATTATTATTGATTTTTTTATTTTTTTTTGGTAACATATATTTTTATTTCATTTAATAAAAATGTTTAGTTTTTTGTTTTAGTAAAAGTTTATTTTATTTTAGTTAAAGCTGCAGTCCTTAAGTTTTGCCTCTTTGACGCCATCTCTGTTCGAAACATGCAATTGCAGTTATTTGCGGAATTATCATCTACGTCGGTTGTGCATCGGCATGACTCCTCCGCTCGGATGAATCAGTCACCGCACCAGTGGATACTGTAAAGGTACTTCGGAATCACAGATTCCGTCTTGAAAGTATGACCAAAATAATAATTTTCACCAGAGAATGTCATCAGGACAAGTAACAAATCTGCCACTTTTGTTCTGACTGAGAAAAAAAAAAAGCATTACAATAAATCACGCTGCCAATGATGATTAAATCTAATGATCGCTTAGCTCATATCACATCAAACCGTGCAAATTATTATTATTGTTATACTTTGTTCTCAAATGGTTAATGTTAACAACATCAGCACAGCGTGACTATGTGTATTTAGTGTGTATTAGCGTTACCTCTAGATTTCAATTTCTGTCTAATCTCTAATTGTACATTTGTCATTCAATCCGCCATCAAAATGATGAGTTTAATTATTCCAGCTGCTGTGAGAAAAGGCTATAAATGCTTTGCTACAAGAAGCACCCTCACATGATATAGCCTACTAGCTGGGACTCCTTCTTTATGTAAACAGACATGACGTAATGAAGCAAAGATGAACGGCTGCATGCTTGAATTTCCAGCTGAAACCTACACTCTAAAAACTAATTCAGGGGACCTTTAGTCATTACTTATATATATATATATATATATATATATATATATATATATATATATATATATATATATATATATATATATATATAGTTGTGAAATAAAAAATCAAGTTCTGAAATGCTATTAGACTTTTTACTTGTAATTGTTATTTTATTGAGCTTGGATGACACACAAATTATTCCTATTGATTCGATATACTATCATGACTTGTCATAGTTTAACATTTTCAGTTAATCAAAAATGTATTTCATTTTAAGTTCTGTTAATGTAAAATACAATCTGATGACGTGTAAACGTGTTTCATTGTATTGAGCTGTATGAACACTTCTTTTAATTTAGACGAACTTAAGTTAAGTGAAACTGGACTGGGATTTATATTTCCCATCATGCTTTGCCCATGGCACTTGAAAGGGAGAGTAACAATTAAGTGTTATATAATGTTTTTTGCACAATGGTAAGGGAAATGGTAAGGGAAATTTAGCAGTAATTAGTGTTTTGTTATGCTAATTTAGAAGAGTTACTGTGTTAATGTGGATTTTTGGAGAGTTACCATCATGGTGACAAGCGGTGCTTGGTAAATTCATGTTACTTAGAAATGTGTTTTATTGTGTCCAAAAAGTGTCTTCACCTTACTTAAAACATTATGTTGGATCAACTTAAATAGTTGCATTCATGTTGACAATTATTAAGTTCATGTTACTTAGAAATGCGTTTCATTGTGGCAAAAAAAAAAACATCTTCACCTTACTTAAAACATTATGTTGGATCAACTCAAAATATTGCTTTGAATTAATGTCATTCTCCCAATTGGCTTAAGTTAAAAATTCTACTGGAAAACGTTAACATATTTTTTTTGTTGTTGTTGTTGAACCAATGTTTTATTTTTTAAAGTGTACCAGTACCACTCAAATTAGAAATCATTATTACAAGCTTACTGTTGTGAATCGGGCTAAGCTAAGGAGATCGTTTTGAACAGTGAATGGTTATGTACTTGCTCAAAAACTGATTTTGGATAATTTTAACCAAAAAAAGTTACGGACTGCAGCTTTAACTATAATAACCCTGCAGAGTTTAGCCCCAAACCTGATCAAACACATTGGTTGTATTTTTCTAGTAATCCTGAATACATTGATTAGCTTGTTCTGGTTAGTTTGATCACTGTTGGAGCTAAACTCTGCAGGACAGTGGCCCTCCAGGGCAGGATTTGAGGGACTTTGTTTAGTTTCTCAGCCTGATCAGCTGGAAAGAGCCCCAAACCCTTAAAGAAAAACTAGCAAACCTGACCCGGCTGATCATCTAACACCTAAGAGCTAAGGCTGGTTTAAGTTGTTTTACAGCAGCGAAGCTCACACTCTGTCGTTCACTATCTTTTTTTCCCCCTCTCTCCCCTTTTGCTGCTTAGCCAGTGCCCTGCCATGAAAATTACTTCAACGGTAATTGAGATCCAGTCTGATTATTCCCATTTGATTGTCTAATGACCACCTGAATGGGATTCTTCATGTAATGTGAGCTCTGTTTGATAGGCCACTGCAGAGACACTGTGTCAGCCACTACATTCTCATGCAATTAGCATTCTAGACCTCGTCCTTTTTCATGCAAAGCCTCTCAGTCATCCGACTGCCTTCCAGTTACGCTGTAGATGAGCCCTTGTGTTCTCCTCCTTCTCATGTAAAGATTTCATGTTACTATCTAAATTGCTTCATATCTATATAGAAATGTGGTAATGAACGTTTTCAGAAACAATATTAGAAATATAAACTGATATTGTTCATATTCATCAGACATACAGTGGGTACGGAAAGTATTCAGACCCCCTTAAATTTTTCACTCTTTGTTATATTGTAGCCATTTGATAAAATCATTTAAGTTCATTTTTTTCCTCATTAATGTACACACAGCACCCCATATTGACAGAAAAACACAGAATTGTTGACATTTTTGCAGATTTATTAAAAAAGAAAAACTGAAATATCACATGGTCCTAAGTATTCAGACCCTTTGCTCAGTATTTAGTAGAAGCACCCTTTTGATCTAATACAGCCATGAGTCTTTTTGGGAAAGATGAAACAAGTTTTTCACACCTGGATTTGGGGATCCTCTGCCATTCCTCCTTGCAGATCCTCTCCAGTTCTGTCAGGATGGATGGTAAACATTGGTGGACGGCCATTTTTTAGGTCTCTCCAGAGATGCTCAATTGGGTTTAAGTCAGGGCTCTGGCTGGGCCATTCAAGAACAGTCACAGAGTTGTTGTGAAGCCACTCCTTCGTTATTTTAGCTGTGTGCTTAGGGTCATTGTCTTGTTGGAAGGTAAACCTTCGGCCCAGTCTGAGGTCCTGAGCACTCTGGAGAAGGTTTTCATCCAGGATATCCCTGTACTTGGCCGTATTCATCTTTCCCTCGATTGCAACCAGTCGTCCTGTCCCTGCAGCTGAAAAACACCCCCACAGCATGATGCTGCCACCACCATGCTTCACTGTTGGGACTGTATTGGACAGGTGATGAGCAGTGCCTGGTTTTCTCCACACATACTGCTTAGAATTAAGGCCAAAAAGTTCTATCTTGGTCTCATCAGACCAGAGAATCTTATTTCTCACCATCTTGGCAAACTCCATGCAGGCTTTCATGTGTCTTGCACTGAGGAGAGGCTTCCGTCGGGCCACTCTGCCATAAAGCCCCGACTGGTGGAGGGCTGCAGGGATGGTTGACTTTCTACAACTTTCTCCCATCTCCCGACTGCATCTCTGGAGCTCATCCACAGTGATCTTTGGGTTCTTCTTTACCTCTCGCACCAAGGCTCTTCTAACCCGATAGCTCAGTTTGGCCGGACGGCCAGCCCTAGGAAGGGTACTGGTCGTCCCAAACATCTTCAATTTAAGGATTATGGAGGCCACTGTGCTCTTAGGAACCTTAAGTGCAGCAGAAATTTTTTGTAACCTTGGCCAGATCTGTGCCTTGCCACAATTCTGTCTCTGAGCTCTTCAGGCAGTTCCTTTGACCTCATGATTCTCATTTGCTCTGACATGCACTGTGAGCTGTAAGGTCTTATATAGACAGGTGTGTGGCTTTCCTAATCAAGTCCAATCGGTATAATCAAACACAGCTGGACTCAAATGAAGGTGTAGAACCATCTCAAGGATGATCAGAAGAAATGGACAGCACCTGAGTTAAATATATGAGTGTCACAGCAAAGGGTCTGAATACTTAGGACCATGTGATATTTCAGTTTTTCTTTTTTAATAAATCTGCAAAAATGTCAATAATTCTGTGTTTTTCTGTCAATATGGGGTGCTGTGTGTACATTAATGAGGAAAAAAAAAAAGAACTTAAATGATTTTAGCAAATGGCTGCAATATAACAAAGAGTGAAACATTTAAGGGGGTCTGAATACTTTCCGTACCCACTGTACAATACCGTTCAAAAGTTTTGGGGCCAGAAAGATTTTTTAATCAAAAGGAAATGTAATCAAATAAATGCAGCTTTGGTGACACTTCTTTCAAAAACATTATAAAATCTTAACCACAAACTTAAATAGTATATCTTGTTTATTAATCATTTGACATTTCCATGAAATGATGCATAAGACAGAAATCTGACTCTTCACTATTATATCAGGCTTATCTGCTGTACTCACCCAATATGTATTTTACAAACACTGTGCATTATTTATTGTTTTATCACTAACCATCCACCGCTAGACCCTGTAATGTGGTTTACTATGTAACTAATTCAACATTAGTGTTAGTCAAGTAATCCATTCTTATTATACTACCACAAACAATAAAGAAACCAAGAGCAGGAAGAGGTCACGATCAATGTTTGGTGTGTAAACGCCAGCATCAATCGACGTCCCACTAAGAGACAATATCAACCCTTTATGAGCACATGTGCCTTCCTCCAAAACATGCTTACAAAGACAATACCATTAGTCCATAAAGATGGAACATATGGGTTTTTCATGTGTTACGACCACACATCTCAGAGTTGCCTTTGGTAGTATGCTTAGTTGTGCGATAGTCTACTTTTATTTGATAACACACTGTAAAAAATATTTTCATGATTTGTTATCACAACATTTTTTTCTTTTATCAGTTCAACTTAGATAATTAATGTAGTTCAGATAACATACTATACTATTTTGAGTTTCTGTTGATTAAACCAATCACCTTCATTGTACTAACTCAAATTTTCAATTGCAATGAACTCAAAATTTGAAGGCAACCATGTAACTTTTTTTTTTAATTAAACCAGTGTACTTTTATATTTACATAATGAAATGTTGATTCAGGAGAGTAATAAAAACGGCTAATATTATCACTTAAATCTTTTATCATAAAATTATTGACTTTAGTTCCATTAAAAAAAAAAAAAAAGCCTTAGCCTTTTTGCATGGCTACTATTACTCAGCAAGATGGTAAATTTAGCATGAAATAGACTTATCTCTGGGCAGAATTATTTATTTATTACTGACCACAGGTTATGCGATATGCATGCTATTCAGTTCAAATCACCCAGTCCCAAATTGGAAGTGCCTTTTTTTCTTCCATCATTACATAAAGTAATCCAGATGAGTTTCCGACATTAAGGCTGATGAATTTTCGGTCTGAAACCACAACTCAAGGCGACCTGTCAATCCACCATCAGCTCTGGTTCACTTCTGATGAATGAGACCCATAGAGCTATACACTAACATGACTGTCATTTAATTGCTCAGGAAATCTGTATCTATAATAAGCTACTGCAAATTGACGCATTATTCTGTGTGAAAACCACAGAAAAGGTGTAATCCAGCTGCTTTCAAACTAAATAAGACTCATTCTACGTAACCACAATTCTTCCATTACCACCCCACTTCTCTAAAACATTAGCTCAATAAAGAACGAAATAAACCCTCTGGGGTTAAGACTGGCAAACTGGAAGTTTAAGCGCAAGAAACCATGTGCCCACAGTCTGGTATTGCCTTTCAGTGTCATTAACTTCTGCAGGGCACAGCAGGTTTCTGTCGCCACTGACCAGATTGCTTTAAATGCCGAGCAATTACATGGTTGAGGCCAGAGCTTAAAGAATGAGGGAAGTATAGCTTCTCTACTAGCGCCATTGTAATAGGATTATTAGCGAGAAAAAGAAAGAAATGATTTTACTGCACCGCAGACCACAGACTGCACCTAACGACCTCTACACTTAATTAACGCATTAGCCTTTCTAATTAAGATATGTTGAGAACTATATTTTACAACTCTCCAATGTAAGAACTTCCCATTACACAGCACCCTCATTGTTCCACCTCAAGCTTTGACTTCAGTAATGTCTCTATTTGCCCAGTCTCTTTTGCTCTATTGGGTCATTCCTGTAATGCAGTACACTCAAAAAAATGCTGGGTTAAAAACAACCCAACTTGGGTTAAATATGGACAAACCAAGCAATTGGGTTGTTTTGACCAAGTAGTTGAGTTAAATGTTTGCCCAACATGCTGGGCAGTTTTATTTAACTCAACTATTGATAAAAAATGGCAAAAAAAAAAAATGAACACAAAATAGGCTGGAAATTCAGACACATAATTACTAACAGTAATAATCTAAATGTGAACATTTATTAATAAGCAATTTAATAAATGTTTATTATTTAATTATTTATTAAACATATTAATAAATGGTCATTATAAAAACATATTAATAAATGTTCATTTCCAACCTATTTTGGGTTCATTTTAAAGGTTTAGTTCACTTTCAAATTAAAATTTCCTGATAATTTACTCACCCTCATGTCATCCAAGATGTTCATGTCTTTCTTTCTTCAGTCAAAAAGAAATTAAGGTTTTTGATGAAAACATTCCAGGATTTTTCTCCATATAGTGGACTTCAATGGCCTCCAAACAGTTGAAGGTCAAAATTACAGTTTCAGTGCAGCTTCAAAGGGCTTTAAACGATACCAGACAAGGAATAGGGGTCTTATCTAGAGAAACCATCACTCATTTTATAAAAAAAAAAAAAAAAAAAAAAAAAAAAATATATATATATATACATACATTCAGGGTTCTGTTCTTGAAGCGTGCCAGTCTATACACTGTGCCATGTCATTGTTTGTTTGACCCTCCACAGGTCAAAGTTTAAGCTAATTGTTATATACTTGCACTAGCATATTGTATATAACAATTAGTTCAAACTTTGACGTGTGGAGGGCAGTAATACACTTGTAGGCCATTGAAGTCCACTATATGGAGAAAAATCCTGGAATGTTTTCATCAAAAACTTAATTTCTTTTCAGCTGAAGAAAGAAAGACATGAACATCTTGGATGACATGGGGGTGAGTAAATTATCAGGAAATTTTAATTTGAAAGTGAACTAATCCTTTAAGTGAGAAATATAGTAATTTTTAAACAATATAGTTGAGTCTAACATTTAACCAGAAATCATGTAATTAATACTGGAAATATATATATACAAATTACCAAGTTGACATCCTCATATTAGCTAAATGTCAATTCCTTAATGAGCAATAAATGTTAGCTTTCCATCCTGTTCAGATCATTTTCTTTACATTGTGTAAATAATCAAGTTAAAATGAATAAAGTTACAGAATTCAAAAGGCACTGCATAACAGTAATGACCTCCTCCCTCTCTCTTTGTATGAACCCTTTCCTTTCCAGTTTCTTAAGCATGCTGAGCACTGAAGACAGTCAAGCAAGCGCTTCGCTTTGATAATGTATGTTAGCAGCATAATGCATGTTTGAAAATCAATGAGCGGCTCCTTTTGATCACAGTTGTGGCCCCCTCCTCGCAGCGTGCCGTAAATAGCTGCTGCGCTAAGCAGACGGCTAGCGAGGTGAGCGAGGTGAAGCCCGTAAACAAACAATGACATGGCACAGTGTATAGACTGGCACGCTTTAAGAACAGAACCCTGAATGCGCTAAAAAACTGCTGCCAACAGTCATGCAGTTGCACTTTATGACCTAGTTGTGCATGAGAATGACATCAAATGTGCAATTTACAAAAACACATGACCACTTCGACATTCCAGTTGTGACGGCCCATCTAGCAAGATTTTATCTCAGTGTCTATCCAGCAGAGTTATCGTCAGTTCTCCCTCGAAATAGACAAGGCCTACAGGGTTACAGTGCATGTTGGAAGTGCAACCGAAGAAGGGAAAAACATGTCCCCCCTAATGTCTTCAAGGTCTCTTTAACAAGCAGTCACCACAAATGACAGACAGCTGCACTCTGCATTTCTGCCTGTGTGTTGTTTGTTCCCTCTGCGGCAACCTGTCTGCTGTCAGCGCGGCCAGACGTTGTGTTATTTTCGTATGGTCTGTGAGGCTTGTGCTGCTCTTGAAACTCTGGGGAACCAATAAAATCACCTTGTCTGTCCGATTCAGAGATGTGCTAAATCCTTTGACTGCACACTAAACTCCCGTAGTTCCCATAATTTGCCTGTTTGTTTGGTCAGAGATCTAGAAACCAAAGCTGAAAGTGAAATCTATATTTAATGACTATTACATATATCTATAATGGATATAGATCTGGCTGTGCTGCATATGAATTGTTTATTGTGCAGCGATTAATTATTAAAAGTGACGAGTTCTCAAAATTGGCTTTAAAATGTTATGCTTTGTTGGTACTGAAGAGAACAGGAAGACTGGGGCATGTGCTGTCGATAATGTTTAATTATTGGTCACTTTTAAAAACAAAACAACATGCTAAGTGAGAACTGCTGCAGAACTAGCATTACAAAGTGATTAGCATTAGCATAAACCCCAAACCATTAGCATACAGCACATAGCCCTGACCATTAACTATAAAGTGTAACTTACTGATTTTCAGATTAATCAGAATCTTCATATGAATGGCATTGGTTCTTAACCCTTTCGATCGTGAGTTTAAAATATTCTAACTGTCCCCCCAGAGTGAGTTTTTTTAAGGCGACCGTTATTTTAGAACGTTCGCCTTTAATGTTTCCATAGCGACGCGTCTTGCGTGTCACGAGTGCTGAATGCAGCAACAATAACACTGTATGACAGATGGATCGCTATTATTTTGTTTTTCCTTTTTTATTTAAAATATTCGCAAAATTGCTTACCATGTCATCAACTATCTGATATTCCGATTCTCAAATATGTGTAAGTGAGTGTGCTTTGTCGTTTTAAAACCTTTATAAATGATCTTTATCTTGATCTATAATGCGAGATGGGCGCCGCCATCTTAGTTTGCGCTGCAGTTCACAGAGTCCTGTCAGTTGGATTTACAGCAGGTTAATTCATCATTTTCGTCCGAAATATATGCAAGTAAGTGGCTGGTGAACTGGAAGAATAATAGAGTAAACTTTATAGTTACTTAGGCCCATTATGTGTGTCTGATATTAAATGTCGCCAAATTATATTTGTTATTGCTGCTTCCACTGATGTCGGACATCAATGTGTAAATTATAAACGCTTAATGTATTGTTTTAATGGTGCTTATGCATATTTAAATGTCTGAAACCTTAAAATAAACATTATGTGCCTGAAAACACTGCATAGCTGTGATATATGACAAGAGCTGCGCGCGTCCGTCTTGTAACCAGAGCGCGAAAGCACAGTTTGAATCTGGCAGTTATGTGACGTCGCTGAACGTTCGAAATCCCATATGTGGTACCGTACGCCCAGGGGCACTGAAATAAAAATCCCATATGTGGGACCATACCGCTCAAAGGGTTAAAAATTGCCAGTGTTTCCAGTCAAAGTAGTCATATTTTACCTGAGTATTTAAACCTGATATTTCTGGTGAATCACAAGCATGTGCAGTCTGAATCATTAGAAGCTGATCCTTCTTAAAGTGGACTAAAATCGTACAGCACAAACAATCTGAATCTGTCTGAATAAACTGAATATATATGTATAAACATCTATTTACAGTGATATATACAGTGCATTATACATATACCACTGAAAGTTGATTCAGACTAACTGAGTTCACTCAGATTAATTCAGTTTGTGAGTATTAATGGGGTTAAGTCTGTATGTGTTTTTGATTTGCTCAAAAGGAACAGCACATAAGAATCATTTGTTTGTGAATTAGGCTAACTTGTTGTGCTTGTATGGTTTTGATTCACTAAAAAAGAACTATGTTAAGCACAACCTTATTAAAGGGCTAATTAATCCAAAAATTAAAATTTTCCCATGATTTCCTCACCCTCAAGCCATCCTAGGTTATATAAAAATCTGAGTTATATTAAAGGTACCCTAGAATCAAAAATGTAATTTACCTCGGCATAGTTGAATAACAAGAGTTCAGTACATGGAAAAGACATACATTGAGTTTCAAACTCCATTGCTTCCTCCTTCTTATATAAATCTCATTCATTTAAAAGACCACCGAAGAACAGGCGAATCTCAACATAACACAGACAGTTATGTAACAGTCAGGATCATTAATATGTAGGACCCCAATATTTGCATATGCCAGCCCATGTTCAAGCATTAGACAAGGAAAGGCAGTATTAACGTCTGGATCTGTGCACAGCTGAATCATCAGACTAGGTAAGCAAGCAAGAACAATAGCGAAAAATGGCAGATGGAGCAATAATAAATGATATGATCCATGATAACATGCTATTTTTAGTGATATTTGTAAATTGTCTTTCTAAATGTTTCATTAGCATGTTGCTAATGTACTGTTAAATGTGGTTAAAGTTACCATTGTTTATTACTTTATTTGCGGAGACAAGAGCCGTCGCTATTTTAATTTTTTAACACTTGCAGTCTGTATAATTCATAAACACATCTTCATTCTTTATAATTCTCTCCAACAGTGTAGCATTAGCCGTTAGCCACAGAGCATATAGCCTCAAACTCATTCAGAATCAAATGTAAACATCCAAATAAACACTATACTCACAGGAATCAATGCATGCAAACGCTTTCCTGTAGCTCAGTGGTTAGAGCATGGCACTAGCAATGCCAAGGTCATGGGTTCGATCCCAGGGATTGCACATACTCAGATACAAATGTATAGTATAATGCAATGTAAGTCGCTTTGGATAAAAGCGTCTGCCAAATGCATAAAAGTAAAGTAAAGTAAAGCATGAATGACGGACATCTTGTAAAGATCCATTTGAGGGTTATATTAGCTGTGTGAACTTTGTTTATGCACTGTATAACTGCACTTATAATCGAGAGCTCGGGAGGGCAGGGAGCGAGTGATTTAAAGGGGCCGCGCAGCCTGAATCGGTGCATAGTTAATGATGCCCCAAAATAGGCAGTTAAAAAAAAAAAAACAATTAAAATAAATCTATGGGGTATTTTGAGCTGAAACTTCACAGACACATTCAGGGGACAACTTAGACTTATATTACATCTTGTGAAAAGACAATCTATGGCACCTTTAAAATATATCCTGGCTCTTCCAAGCTTTATAATTGGAGTGAATGGTACCAGAGAATTTGTACCCCCCAAAAAATGCATCCATCCATCATACAATTTATCCATACAGCTCCAGGGGGTTAATAAAGGCCTTCTAAAGTAAAATGATTGGTTTTTGTAAGAAAAATATCCATATTTAAAACTAGTTAAAAATTTTAACTAGACTCTCGTGCGGCTGTTAACGGAAGCCAGTGATTATATTTTATAAAGTTGTGAATGTTGATAGATACAGAAATATCGATACTGAAATATCTGAAACGCTTCAAATACTCAATTTATAGAATAGATTAAAGAATAGATAGACAATACCAGCTGTGCTTTCTCGCTCTCTCATCTCTCCGACAGCAGGTTGACACACAAACCCACCTTCCCTCACTCACTCTTTTCATTTGCTCAGTATTGTTAGTGTTACAGGGCTTGAATTTCAGCGTGGGATTGCACGTATTGCGCATAATTTTACTCACAGTCACACCCAAAGTGTGCGCACATAAAGCTGCTTTTCAGTACTATCAGTTATTTTTCGATGCTTATTGCTTAAACAGTCAAATACACACAAAGTAATGTTAAAATGCCAGTCTTGGCGAGTATTCACATAAACACAGTCAGTTATGTTTTAAGTGAACGTAAACAGTTGAGAAAGAAAACTCATGTGTAATAGTATAATGGATACATGCGTCAGGTCTTACAGTGACAGCAGCCTAATAATATACTTTACCAGTAGTGATGTTGTACAATGATGATATTGTCATGTCACCAGAAAAAAAAAAAAAAAATGTCTTCAGTGTCCCAATGTGTAGTGAGCCAGGGTCCCTACTGTCCTTACCCATGCCCAAATTCATGTACACTATATACTGATTCACAACATATGAAGCTAGGGAGTTGACTGAGACGCACCATATGATATTTCCTGTCCTATGGATGTTGGATCCCAAAACATTTGAGCTCATTTATAAAAAGTACATTGCCAATGGCAGTCATACCATGAAGTGAATGGTTTCAGAAAATTACTATTTGAAATGCAATGCCGAATAGCATTCTTCTCTCATACACTATTTGAGCACACTTGTTTGATGCTGTTTACATTAGACACCCATTAGTCAAGGCTCTGTTTATTCAAGCTAGGCACATCATAGCAAGATGGACACAATTGCAAGGAATGATCGCAAATATTCGATACAACTCTTTGAAGACCATGAACTTCAGTTTCAGTTCACATTACACAGTTTGACACCACTGAACGCATATGCTATAGTCCCAATTAAAGGGTGAAACAGCTTATGAAAAACTAGAGCACTATGAATTTCTGGGGTCTGTCAGTAGGCTGTGTAATTTCTAACTCATTTCATCACTTGTTTTTCCCATTCTGGCATGCAACCGCCAATCTCTTTGGCTCTTTATGACTCTTTTACATGGCTTAGAGATGCAAAAACTCCAGCTGTTAAGCCTTGGGCGTGACGAAATACACATTTCTTTCCCATTTTCTCTATTTTTAGACTATACTCAATATTAACACCTGATACAATGTCAGTTCAGTTGGGATGTAAAATTCGCCATCCCAGAAACCAACAGCACAGCATTCATCAAAATAAACCTCTCCTAGTGACCTAAGCTTCCTGTGAGGAGCCTGAGGGGGGTTTGATGTGCTAATTATTTACTGAAGCAGTAGGGACTTTCAAATTAGACCCCATGCTGATGCAAACTATGAAGAGTAGCCCTAATGGGGTAACCCGGGTAACATGTGAATTGAAAGAGAAAGCAGGGGACATTGGGGATTACAATGGTCACTGGGCACAGTGCATTGGAAAGAGCCTCTATAGTGAGCAAGAATGGGAGGGGCCAGTCAAGGCCTTAGAACAGTATTAAATTACAGATGCATATGAATGGACGAGCAGTTGCTGCTGGCTTGGTCAAAATTGTATACCCTTAAGCTATTGTTCTTTACTGCTTGCGTTGGGCCTAAGAGGGAGGCTGTGGGTGGGGAGTTTTTAACCGTTATCACTTGTATGAGAGAATAGGGAACTTGTTCATATTCATTCCTGAGAGGCAAGTTCTGTAACACTTATAAGGGACAATTTTGTTAAAGATTTCTGCATTAAAAAAGAAATGAATAAGACAATGCAAGTGCTTTGAATTATATATATATATTAAAAAAAAACACAAACGTACAGGCTGAATGAGAGGTTTGTGCCGGACGGGCTCCTCTTGTGTCTCTGCAGAGAGAGGAGAGGAAAAAAGAAGGGAAGAGAGAAAAAATGGGGGAAAATTACATACCTAAATCCATGTATCTGGGCAGCCATCCAAACAGACTTTTCCAAGTAGATAGAAAAAACATACAAGGGAGCAGTGAGCAGTAAAACTCTAATATTGCTCTCAGTATGATCACAGAAGGTAGATTACCTTTGGATTTAGGATACATTCAACGTTTTTCTCTCTAACTATAGCAACAGATGGAGTAAAGTGTAACTTAAATAAACCAGGTAGCCTAAAACATTAAGTAAATGGCCAAATTTATGTTAATACATAATTCTGAGTAAGATTAAAACATAGGCTTAATTTCTGGATCCAGTTTAGTATGTTCCAATGCACTGGAATGACATTAGATTAATGATGAAACGGTCATGATTACGTTGTATGATTAAAACAGGTTTAAAACAGCCGTGGCCCAAAACTGCTCAAATTTAAGCTCTATTTTGAACTGAGGAGGTATTCTGTAAATGGAAGAAGCAAATGACCCACCGTAGGCATGCTGTATTATCTCTGAGCCTGATGGTGCAAATCCAGCTTAGGCTTGTTCACATTTTGAAAACGTTCCTCGATGTGGTGAGATGCCAAGCCGAAGCATGGCTCCGAGGGCCTCTAGGGACATGCCACAAATCTCAGCAGCACAGCAGGGGTCAGGGGTCTTTCTATAGGCCTGTCGAAGGGCCAGCACATGTAAACCCATTAACACCGAGAATTTACTTAATGCTAAAAGGACAAAGAGATAAAAGATGTTGTTCTGCGGTAGTCAGTGAGGTAAAATATGTAAACACATTTATGTTTACTTAATAATTATGCCATAATTAATTATACATTTAAAGTAGTGGACAAAAGTGATGTTAATTTTTTTGATTTTGAATATACTGAAATTTTGAAATAAATTTTGTAAGCATATTGCGTAGTTGTGTTTCAAGTCAATTACAATGCAATGAAACATGCCAAATTCTGCAGACATACATTTTGGCAAGAAATTATGAACATGCAAAAACAGGATATAACTGATTATATTGTAGTCAATATATGTTTTTTTTTTTTTTCTTTCTGTGAGCTTTTTGTTATTCTATGCATTTTGTTTTACAGTAAAACAAAACCTCTAGCTGCAGTTTAGCCCTATTTTGCCAAATAATCAATATAACAAAGATTAGTGTTTTGTTCTTCCCTCATATTTAAAATATTTAAAAATATAAAATAGTTTTCTCATATTTTGATTGTTTTATTGAACTTGTAGAGTTATTTAAAAAATAACTTTTTTAGCCACAACTGTATGTATAATTATGTATGTTATTATTATATATTATTATATGTAGTATATTATTTATATATATTTTTTATGATCACTGTAAAAATAAATTGTTGGTTTAACTTAAAAAAGTAAGTTACATGGTTGCCTTAAAATTGAGTTCATTGAAATTAAAAATTTGAGTTAATACAATGAAGGCAATTGGTTTAATCAACAGAAACTTAAAATATTATGTTATCTGAACCACATTAATTATCTAAGTTGATTTGACAAAAGAAACAAATGTTGTGATAAATCGTGAATATATATATATAATTTTTTTTTTTTTTTTTACAGTGATGTAATGTATATATATTTTTTTTAATATATGTATTTTAGAAATAAAAAAAGTGTTGAAATAGAAATATGCCCAGTAAAGGCAAAACCAAAGGGAACAAATACAGTATACATATTTTTTGTCTGGGCAAATTTCCCTTTCAACATAATTAATAATTCTATCTCTCTCTGTCTCTCTCTCTCTGCAAAAACAAAATATTAATAACTGATTATGTTGTAGTCATTATATGTTGTAGATAATATATGCGTTGTAGTATGTTTCAGTCTATATATAAACAATTATTCCATAATTACATTATTATAAGTATATTATATATTAATTATTTTAACATATATACAATATATAATGTGTTATTATATATTAACCTTATATAACCATTTTCCCTTTTAAAATAAAACACTGTGAAATTTGCTGAAAAAAAAAATAAAAAAATCTATAGGCTTACATAGTGGTGTACTAAACACTTTGCAAAACAAAGGAAGTAAATCTGGCGAGGTTCAGTAGCCCGGTGATTGACATGCAATGCAAAGAATGGACAGCAAGTGACAGGAACATAACAGGTCATCCTTTCCTTTGCACAAGAAGAATGTCACCACAATTGCTGAAATGCATTTCTTATTACCAGTTCAATAGCTAATCTTTTTTCTTGTACTTTGAGTTCCGAGGATGAGTGATCTATCTGATAGCAATAAACACTGGTGAGCATTTCTCTCGCCAAACATAGAAGCACATCTGACAAAGCAGAGGATATTAAGAACGCAGTTCTCACACACTACACTGGCGAGAGAAAAACATCTTTGTTTTCATGGTCCAATTTATTATTTTTGTCTGAGGTAGCTGTAGCAGAATGACATAGATGTGCAACCCAAGCCCTCAAATCATCTTTCAAGAAGACTTGCTAAGATTTTTAGCAACACATCCAATCTAAAAATGTTTAAAACCACCAGCTTCTTTTCCAGGAGCCTTTATGTAGATGTCACATGTGGCATTTGGCCATGAAATCCAGATTTTATGAATGATTTAAGAGCTCAAGGCATTGGGAATTACTTTCTTTTGTCACCAGTTTCCAACTACTGGACTTGATAGATGTTATCCTCCTCAATGTCTACCGAGCATTTCAAATTTCCATTTATTTAAAGAGGAAATGGAGGGAAATTTTAACGGGTCACTAATTTCATTTCACTGCGTTCCGGTGGCATTAGGCCGGACCAGATATTTCAGAGGAGCACAAAATCAATGTGCACATTCTGTGGGGAATCGCTCCATGAATCCATTAGTAACTTTGACCAAGAGGTCAGGTAAAGTAATAGCCAGATAAATGTTTTATTACTGATGCCCTGACTGACTTAATGGCCAAACTAAATACATACAGTACATCCATGCATGTCAAACACTTACGATTACATCAGGATGATGTAATGCATTTATCTTTGCTCTCCGTGGCTCTTCATTAATTGTAAAAAGCTGCTTCTTGTTCATATAGGCCATTTGCACTATTGCATACAAACACCACACATCAGACATCTAGAAAGAAAGAGCCATGTATCACACATTACCAGTACTTGAGTTAAGTAACTTGAGTCACGTAATCAGATTACTTTTTCAAGTAACTAAAGTAACATATTACTTACAACAATTACAACAAAATATCTGAGTTACTTTTTCAAATAAGTAATGAAAGTTACTTTGTTTTCCCACAGAAATCAGGAGTAAGTGCGGAGGTGTCGTGTGTAAACATGATTTTTGTAGTTCTAGACTAAATGTGAGTCTGTATTCGCAATGCTATCTCACGACCAATTCGTATGTATTTTACGAGGTGGCCAATTCGTATAACCTCACTCGTACGAATTTGTACGATTTGTCTAAACCCCAGTGACGGGTTGGTTTAGGGTCGGTTAGGTGTAGATCATTAGTAAGAATTCATGCAAATTTTGCAACTGGTAAAATGCATACGTAGAAAAAAAAAACATAGAAACATTCGTACGAGTTAGCCACCTCATAAAATACGTACGTGAGATCAGGTTGGTATTCCTCAAAATGAATAAAAACGGTGAAATGCAATCTCAGAATATTGCACAAACCTGTAATAATTAAATATATTAAACAAATATACATTTATGTATTTAATCTCACTTTATTACCAATGTCTTTGCTGCTGATCTTTAATTATCCAATTCAACCATACTAATAAGCAAAAATGACTTTAGAAAAACATCACATCTGTGATCAGCCTGAAGCTTATTTATTCCACTTTTGGTGTGAAAGGGTCTTTACATTTGCCAATAATAGAATTTTTTTTGTTGTTATTAAAAATAAACAAACAAGCAAGCCCAGCCCAGGTGAAAAAAAAAAAGAAAAAAAAAAGTAACGCAAGAGTAATGGAATGCATTACTTTCCATCAAAAGTAACTAAGTATTGCAATATTGGGTTACACTTTTTTTTTAAGTGCCGTAATTACATTGTATTTACTCAAACAAGTACTGAGTACTATTAATTAACTACATGTACTTACTATATAGCTACAGTTAAGGTTAGGTTTAGGGTTAGTTACTTGTAATTATGCATAATTTGCTGTTATTACGTACATGTAGTAACGTGTAACTACGACACTGTAAAATAAAGTGTTACCCAATATTGTAATGGATTACTTTTAAAAGTAACTTTCCCCAACACTGCACATTAATAGACTGCAATTAAGGTGTTTTTAAAAAGGTAATTTGCCTATTACATTTTTTTCAGTGCATTCCTTGCTAGATTTAGTAAATGCATCTTTAATAGATGCATCTTTAAGAGATCGATTTGCATGCTTCGGAAACAGTTCTAAAAGCAGTTGTGAGCACTTTAATGCTTTAGTAATCGTCTTAAGTGCATATTGATTGAAAATCTAATGACAGATTATATTTAAGAGTGTTTGTGTATTCTTGCTTATAACCTATTTTTCTAAGCTGCATGACTGGTCACTAGGAAAAAAAAGAGGGCAGTGGAAGTCGGGGGTCTTCATGGGAGGAGTTGGGATGTGATTAGTGGCAGCTGTGGAGCATTCATGTTGCGTCTCTCCTCTTCACTCCAACAGGCCACAAAATCCCACCAATCACAAGACACGGCTTTCAAACAGCGCAAAATTTGATTTCTTAAAGGGGCCGTTGCTTTGAACGGGAGGAGTGGAGGAACTGTTATGATTTAAACTGGTAGCTTTTTCTGGTTCCTGCCAGGAAAGATGTATATTTTCAAAGCAAAATCAGGTTATGCAAAAGCTTGTAGCCCACTCATTACGAACAAACAATGACATCATTATTTCATTTAACAAATTGAGAGGAGATTTTATGGTGGTAAGTATTTGTTTATTAAAAGATGAGTCGAAGAGAGGTTTACATTTGGAATGTGAGGCTAGACTGCCTTGTACTTCACCATGTTCCCTGGCAAAGAGTCCATCATATTCCAAACCTTGTATCAAAACAGACTTTATGTAAGACCCACATAAAAATAAACAAAATATGTTTAAGTGCAAGAAACAAAAATACAGGTTTACGGTTGTTGTTGTAGTTGTTGTTTTTAATAGAAAAGACGGCAGTCTTGAGTTGAAAATAAACTGTTTCATCATATGAAACGAGGAAATGGAATGTACCTTTTTTTTTTTTTTTTTTTTTTGCTTTCTTGGTTTTTCTTCAGCCAGACCACCGACATTCATTATTTGCCCATTATGGCACATTTTCAAAAGTGAGTCAGTTTCAAATTGGTTTGCAGGACATGAACTGTCCAATTTAGTGGGTCAGTTTAAAGAGAAATGGTGGGGTTTTTCTCCACAGAAAAGCACACTACGTGACCATATTCAGTTACGATCAGTTCCAGCTGATTTCTTTATTCATCAATGACTTCAGCATCATGACAAATAATGATGTTGACAGAGCAAAAGTCTGCCTGTCCATCATTTTGCTACAAAAATTGCAAATAAAAAAAAAAAAAATGTAGATGGTCTGCATTTACAAGTAAATATATTGCACAAAAAAATGAAGGGGAAACAGTATGTGCCATTAGAAAGAAAAAAAAATCCAGTCTCACACCTGCGATTTGGGACCCATCCACATATCACGAGTATGATATACATAAACTCCTAACTTTACTATTTTACAGTACATATACAATCTTGAAACTAATACCAGCACTGAGGTATGCATCTCCCCCCTCCCCAATGCCATATGTTCTACAAATACTCAACAAATTTGATCTACAGCTGTACAAAACCTAGCTTAAAATCACAAGGCATTTTTGATGCAAGTTTTAATTTAAACTTAATCCTTAAACCAGGACTCCCTTGCATGCTTAACACAAATGATAAAGGGAAGAAGTGCCTGAAACTCACTGAGTGCCCAGTAAGAACATTCCCTTTTTAACTGTACAAAAATATGCCTGAAAATAGTTTGCTTTCTTTTAAAAAGATGAGGTCTGTTATGTATCAAAATGCTTCCTCTAACACCTGCAACTCTAAGGAGGTTTAGGCTGCTTAAGTTTCAAACCAGTAGGTAAACAGAATCAGTTTCCAAAAAAAAAAAAAAAAAAAAAAAAAAAGATTTTAAAAAGAAAAAGTTCCGGCATTTAGAAATGACTAAACAACGTTTGAAAGAAACGTCCTGAACAATAATAGTTCACAGATTTGCTTTGAGTCAGTCCACAGTCTTTACATTTTCAGCTCCCTGCAGTTAGAAAGAGGGTATAAGATGCATAGAAGTTCTCAGATTTTCCCTTTGTGGTCCGCTTTAGTTGAACAGTAAATGTAGACCTACAGAAAAATCCATAAAACCCTGTCATGCTGCCAGAAAAAAAAAACGTCTGCAGACTTTTTTTCTTTTTTGCTACAGTACCAGCTTCATGAGCATCTAATTCCTCAAACCTCTCCCCGCCTATGGCAAGCCATTTTAACATTTATTCCTTCAAAGTACCTAGTATCTATTTTTTTGTAGCTAGTAGTTATTTTTTTAATTACAAGTAAGTAATCCAATAGTGACATAGTGACTAGCATATATATATATATATATATATATATATATATATATATATATATATATATATATATATAAATTTCACAGCTACTCAAATACTTGTACTTATTAATTGCATACTAATACTTATTCTTTTTCTAGTAGTTTTTTTATTATTATTATTTAGAGAATATTCCAGTTTTATTAGTATTAAAAACATTGAAAATACACTAGTACATATTTGTTAGACACTTGTGTATTTTCAACTGTTACTAGTAGCATTTTAAATTGAATTATAAAGAAGCTATTCTTATTACTTATGCCTGATTACTTATGTAAACTAGTGTAACAAGTGAGGTAAAAAACAAAATGTTAGTACTGGAATACTATGAAACTAAAAAAAACTAAATAAATACTAGTCACATTTAGATAACTTCCTCGTAATTAAATAATTGATACTAACAACACGAGCATAGATACTAAATCGTTTAACGAAGTAAATGTTTAAAAGGCTTGCCATACTCGCCTCCTTATCAAATCCCCTATAGGTGGACCACCAGAAGAAGGCAGGGGAAAGAAATACGTACAGAACAGAGCATTATACCTCTCCCGTGTGTTATTACTTGGGACTTTGTCTTTTATTTAGTATGTAAAAACCAAGTCAGAAAAGTTCGCTTCCAGCCAGTCCCCAGCTATCATTTCGCTGAGCTCAGGCGTGCAATAGTCTGGAAATTCAAAGTGGGAGCCCAGGCTGCCCTCGCTAAAAGACTCCAACTCCTTATCCACCAGAGAGAGGGAGAGATTCCCTGGATTTGGGTTGCCCAGCTCCGAGCTTTGCGCGGAGGAGGCGAAGTTCAAACTGAAGTCAAAAAGCAAGTCGTCCGCGTCTTCGCTAGAGCTGGAAGACGTGGAAACTGACCTAGAGGATGCTGGTGAGACAGATGCGGGGTACATTGTGCTCTGCTTGGTGATGTTTTTGAAGTTGTAGAAGAGTCTGTTGTTCCGGACCTCCTCGTACATGCTGGCGCCCTCGGACTCCGTGGACGAGCTCAAAGTTGGGCTGGCGGGAACTTTCGCTACGTTGTAGGCTCGGATCGGATCCTCTTCCTCCTCCTTCACCCTGACTCGAGAGTCCTCCTCGGAGTCGATGTCGTCGTCTTCATCCGTGAATTCACTTTTAATGACAGTCTTTGAAACTTTCATGCTCTTAAACGCGTACTCATCTCCGTAGCCGTGAGATGATTTGCTCCCCGTCTTGTTCGTTTTCAGTTTGGGACATTTCTTGGAGCTCTTGGACATTTTGTTGCAGGACTTCTCTGGAGATGGTGCTGAGGGTTTGGAGGAACTGTCCAGCTTTGGTTTCTTCTTGGGTCTGTATTTGTAGTCAGGATAATCAGCCATGTGTTTCAAGCGGAGTCTCTCGGCTTCCCTGATGAAAGGTATCTTTTCGCTGTCCTTCAGCATTTTCCAGCGCTTCCCCAAGCGTTTGGAAATCTCGGCGTTGTGCATGTCTGGAGATTGTTCCATGATCTTTCTCCTCTCGATTTTAGACCACACCATGAACGCGTTCATCGGTCGCTTTATGTGTCCGGTCGCGGTCTTGCACCAGTCTGGGTTTATCGAGACCATGAATTCACTTTCGTCGGAGTCGGTGGCTTCTCTGGACATGCTGTCCGTTTCGCTGTTGTCCGTTTGCTGCACCATGGTGCCGTTGCCGTGTGTTGTCAGTCCAAAATATCACCCGCGTGCGTCTGCTCTCTGCGCCTTAGAGGTTCACCCACTCTTTCCAGAGTTACAAGCCGCCTTCTTAACTACTTCTTGGCTTTTTCATGTACATGACATCATGGGTAGCGCTCCAATCACACCCCTCTTCTCCGCCCCACAGACTCCATGCAGCGCGCTTTTAACCCTTAACGCGCTCCCGTCTGGACCCACGCTGTGCGAGACACGCATATCGCTAGATAAACTGAACGGGATTGCGAGTGTCAACACATAAACACGCGAAACCAAACAAACCAAATGTTGCACAATCCTTTATGACGATGTGCGACTATAGGAGCGAGTCTTATGTTATGGAAACATTTGTGTATGGCAAGCTCTTTTCTCTCACCATTCAGACTCTCTCTCTCTTAATAAAATACTGAAGGTGGCGCTTGGACACTGTTCCTGTGTTTGCATGTGGGCGATTCTTCAATTAGGGGAAATGTTCAGTCTTCTGGGATGGTTTTATAGGAAGAAAAGCTTTTTAATAAAACAATCATTCTAGGATAGAATAGATGCTATTTAATTAGTTGGGGGAAAAAAAAAAAAAAAAATGAAATTTTTAATTATCAGGCCTTGTTCCCAGACATTACTAGCTCGATAATGTGTGTTAATATCACGTCAATTCATTTCAGATGGTATTTGGTATACACTACCATCACAGTTTTGTGGTTTATGTATAAGGAAATAAGAAGCAAGCAAGTTCAAGGCTAAACTAAACTTAAAAAAAAAAATCATTACCATCCCACATCATATCAATAATCTAAACTAGCACACACATTACACCACATGAAGTCAAGGCCACAATCAGAATTTCATTGATGGATATGCAATACATATTTTAACGTTTTTCAAGTTAACAACACCTATCATTAAAGAATCATCCTTATATCTATCTGCATAGTCCGTTTTATTGAATAAAAAAGTGATAACATCTACTTTTATTTGTCTCGTAATTTAATATTTTACTCTAATTTATCATTTTATAAGGATATAGAACTGGTGCTTTTGCAATAATAAGAATTACGGTACTTCTTTTTACAATGTATTTTTGCATTTAATGATAATTATTCACTATCATTGTAAATATTCTGCAATCTTATGTATATATATAAAAAAAAAAAAAAAAGCGATCCATTTCCCTAGAGCGATCCATTTAACAGCGCACTTGTGCTTGTCTACAGTGTCTTATTTCTGCCAGGGAATACATTCATTTTCAGTTTTCTCAGCAAAAGGGGAAAAAGTAAATGGCAGTTCTTGGTGAGCTTCATTCACAGCCAACAGATCCTTTTTCCTGCCCACTGTGGTTAGCAGTCAGTAATGTTACTTGAAACTATGCATCTGCCAAGGCATCCTGTTTTCTGTCCCCTAGAGGGCAATCACTAGCCCTTCAGAGACCTTACATCACCCTCACCTCTGATGATGGAAGAAACTGCCCTGAGCAGTGGACATGTGACTGTAGTTTTGCCTAAAAAAGGTAAGACAAACGCAAATGACAAGCCTGCATCTCTCTCTCAGTGACCACATATTTCTGCTCATGTGTCTTCGATTCTCCTTAAAGTCTCAAGGTCATCCATTTGTAAATAAAAACGCATGGTGACATACAGGAAGCCTGTGCACTCTAAAGCCAAGATATTCTCCTCTGCTATTGGATGAGAAGAAATGTTGAATGAACAAGTATCTATGGATGCGGTCTGCTCCCTTGCTGTGGTTCGGTTTGTGTTACATCATCGTTCTTGTGATAGGCTCACAAACAGAGGTGAATCTGAGCTGCCTAATGATGTGCTGCTCATTAGCATGGCTCGTTAAGGGCTGTGAATGAGGTGAGAGTGTCAGCCACTGCAGAGGTGTGAGTCATCCTTAAAAAGGGAGGGTCTGTGCAGGGAAATCTGAGACATCCTCTCTCCCCTGACTGCTGCACAGAGTGCACACACACACACACACACACACACACTTGTTTTTTTTTTCTTTCTATCATGGCAGGGACTTTCTATTGATTACTGTTGTTATAGGGTCAATGACATGACGTGCATATGTTTGTGTCCAAATGCATTATTTCCTTTTAAAATCATTTGATAAATTCATAACATACATCGCTTTATTCTATAAAACCTATTTAGTTTGAATTCATTTTTAGTACATTTAAATAATACATATTTTATGTTTTGTTATATTAAACCCTCCAAAATGTCAGGTGGTGCAACTGTCCAAACAAATAAACAGACAGGAAAATTATTTAAAATGGTGTCTTCATAAAAAAAAAAAAATAATAAAAATAACAACAACAACAACAAACTAAAGACTACAACAATAATCTAGGTAATCCTTTCATATATATACAAATTGTATAAATATCGGTAGTTTTAAAGCTAACTGAAAAACTTTTGTCGATCAATTTGTCAGTGTGGTGCAACTGAACATGGCACTTTTATGATGAATTGACAAAATAATAACAGTAAATGATAATGCATCATCTAGAGGACCTCAACTGATCCTTGTGGCAGTGTGAAAAGGTTTGATCTCTCAAATACTGGAAGAAAATGCTAAATGTAGGTTGGTACACTTTCCATGTCAGGTGGTACAACTACAGTATATATATACACCTATTTGGTTGTACTGCCTGATATTCTGACAAAAAAAATGAATTTAAACACGTTGAAATGTTATTTAACAACTGAAACTTGTTTAAACTCAAAAATATGCATTACATCAGTTTTGAAGAGATTTTTAACCTCCTAAGACCCGGAAAATCAAATAAAAAAATCAAATAAATGTATATATATATATATATATATATATATATATATATATATATATATATATATATATATATATATATATATATATATATAATTTTTTTTAAATTTATTTATTTATTTTTATTATATTTTATTCACATGTTATGATATGTCCTCGTAAGTGGACACCAGGACTCATTTGTTTAAAAAATAAAATGACATATGTATAGGTAAAAACAATGTGGGTTTTTTTTTTTTTGTTTTTTTTTTGTTTTTTTTTTCACCATTAGGTTTTTTTTTAAAACCAAACATGGTTTAAAGATGATTCTCAACTACAGTATGTTATGAAAGATAAAAAGGAATGAATTGATATACCATTTTTCTTTATGCAATATGTGGGTAAAATTGCCATACATGGGTTTTCCCATTCAAAGCAATGTATCTAATTTGCATATTAATGTGTTCTTGGAGCAATATGTAATTAAAAAAAGAAGTGTGATAATGGGAGTAATAGTTGGCAACATTTTCATAATAGTATCTAATATTTCATAGGAATATTGATATGCAATGTATTTCCCTTCACTTGTTGTGTCTCCTAAAGTGCCTGAGGACATGTATAAAATCAATGCCCTGTTTTGTAACAGAAAGTCATATTTTGATTAGAAATCCTATTACATTTTCCTGACATGTTGATTTATAACAAACAATTTGAAAATTAGTCAGATTTAAATATTATCATATTTACATAAGAGTGCTAAATTTGATCATTCAGTCATTTTTAAAGACCAAGAAGTTGTTGTCCTGTGAAACCTCCAAACATTTGATATCTCTGAAAAGCCCTAAATGTGCTCTTTACAGGACACCCAGACTTAAAACTGTGACATGTATGGTGTCAGCGAAATTCACTAAAATATAATGTCCTCATACGAGGACACAGGAATGCAGGAGGTTAAAAAAAACATTTTTTGAAGCTTTATTTGTCAATGACCCAATAATATCGACCTAATGCTATTTTCTCCCACTTACCCTAAATTCTCACAGAAACCTTTTACATTTTCATCAAAACATTATTTATGTTTATTAGACTATTTTCTATGTAGGGACCACTGTGTAATTTCAGGATTTACTGTCCATTTTGTCCTCACAAAGCAGACAAAACCTTAACAAACCACAATGCGCATACCCTAAAGTACCAGAAGGAATAGGTAAGTCAACAAGAAAAGCATTGGTGGTCTTCGTAGTTGCTGTCCACATGTGCATCCTATTATGCTTTTGAAACTCACACTGTTCTTCCAAAAGAAATATACGAGTTGAAATAGTGTGTTGAATTGAAGCATTATTATTATCACTGGCTGTATGACAACCTGCTTTGTTTAAGCAGAGCCTCTTTAACATATTCATAGTGTATTTGCAAGAGTAAGTAAAGAGGGTAACACTTTATTTTGATGGTCCATTTTAAACATTGTACTGATTATAAGTAACTTTGCAACAACTTATTCTACTAACCTGAACTCTAACACCTAACCGTCGACTAATACTCTAATAAGAGCTAGTTGACGTAGTTACAAATGTACTAGTTAATAGAATGTCTAAAGTGAACCACTAAAATAAAGTGTATCCATAAAGGGTATGTATATATACACAGCCAGATTTCTGGATCCATGCATATAGAGTTTATCCAGAGTTCCATAAAGTTTAGATTTAAAGAGTTTAAATAACAGAGGGAATATTTTATGATATATAAAACTACAGTGTAGTTTTATTTGTTCTGAACATCCCTCATAAAATATTCTCTTGGTTATCTAAACTCTTTGAAACAGCTGTTTCTATGCAAGAGCACCGAAGCATGGATCAATACAGAGTCAGGGTAAGGGTTATCTGATGCTGCAGATGCATGGATCCATCTCCTCTGCATAGCCTCTAGACAGGTGGGCCTACTCTGACGGCTATCTGGTGAGTTAACAATGGCTAGGAAAAGGGATCGTAATAGGGGCCTATAGAGACGCAAATAAAGTTCTCACTTACATAACACATTCCTGAATATTCCTCTTGCTTTCATGGAGTGGTTCTTGCCTTGAAAGGGTATTTTTATGCAAATAGCCTGATCACCTGATAATCATCATTTGTAGTGTGTGGATGGTACAGATATTTGCATCCTATCAGGAGCTGCTATGACAAAGAAAACGCATCTGGATAGTGTTGTTAATGTTATCTCAGGAGTTTTAGATTGAAGTATACCCTGTACTTTGACAAGCTGAACCTGTGTGGAATAAACAATCGTTGATTTAAATGTAGGCAAATTGTATACAAAACATATAATCATTCTAACAGTCACCATCTGCCAGATGAAAATACACTTTTAATGTAGCAACGCATTCATGTGAGACAAGAAGCTACTAGGACAGTAATGAGTTTCACAGGGGATGCAATTTACTCTGCAAATAAGTATAAGCACAGCCGAAAACCAGACTTAAAAAAAAAAGTTCTTAAAGCATAATTAGAACACACTAAAGAAGAAATGTGTTAATGAACATATCTCAGCTGAGACATGCATTATACACTGTGTGCTATATGTAATAAATTTGTCTAAGATGCCAGAAAGTAAATGCTTTCTTTTTTTTTTTTTTTTTTTTCTCTAGGTCCTATGATTGTGAAGAATGAATAGTAGCACTGTACTCTTCACTGTAAACCCGAATAAGTTGGCAAAACTCAAAAAAAATATGAGGCAATCAGTTGCCTCAACTTGAACCAACACTTTTATTTTATTTATTTGGTAATTATTCTTAATTTGAAATGTTTGAAAACTTGAAAATACTTACTCATTTATTTGCTAACATGTTAACAATAGCATCGTATAGCACTTGCTGAATGAGTGTAGAAATATAAAGCATTTAACTACTTGCTCTCAAACCAAGCCGCATGCACCACGTCACCATGATGTTAACTCTCCAAAAACCCACACTGTAAACCCTAATGCTCAAAATACTTAATTCGTTTGAGTAGGACAAACTTAAATTAAACAAATTAGTTCAGTTACATTAACAGTTATGAGTATTTAAAACTTTCTTTTACTTTTGAGTTCACAGCACTGACATATTTCAAGTAAACTAAACTGTTTTAGTTGCAGCAGATTTCTAATTCCCAGCATGCTTTGCATAAGACTGTCTAAATGTTGAAATAAAGTGTTATTTTGTGTGTTTTTGCATACGATTAAAATAGGGAGACATAAGTTAGTGTTTAATGTTGTGTTATGTTGGGATTGACAGGGGGTTCTGTTATGTTAGTTTTGTAGGGTTACCATTCTGGTGAAGAGTAGACCGTGTGGTTAGGTTGAGGATGGGCTGCAAAACTTTTAAGACCACATATACTGTATGCTGTTTGATTATATACATGCAAGTATATATTGACAGTCTCTTTGATAATTATAATAGCATGTGTTTTTTGCTAACTAACATTTAACCAAGATTTGAATGTGATGTTTATGTAAATTAACTATATGTACTTGAGTGGGGCGAGGCTGAGAACTGTGGGAGCGAAGGAATGCCAGTGATGTGATTGTTAATGAGAGACACCTGTGCACCACACTAGCATTGCTCCACTTCCATGGCTCTCGGCCCCGCCCCACTTGTCACAAAAAAATTAAGTTCTACTAACTTAAAGAAAATAAGTTAGTTAACTTAAATGTTTTGAGGTAATAAGTTTCCTCAAATGTTTTGAGTATTCTGAACTTATTGAGTTTTACAGTGTAACATTAATCTTGCACAAAAAAAAAAAAAAAACAGATTACATAAAACTTAATTTTAGCATTTACTTTCCCTTTCCAGTGCCATGGGCATGCCGTGAAATAGAAATCCCAGGCCAGTTTCAGTTAAACTTAAGTTCATCTAAATTAAGAGAAATAAGTTCATAAAACTCAAAGCAATGAAACAGTTCAGTTTACTTAAAATATATCAGTTCTGTGAACTTGAAAAAAAAAAAGAAAGTGCTAAATACTCATAAAAGTTAATTTGGAGGAACTAATTTGTTTAACTCAAGTTTGTCCTACTCAAACCAATTCATTATTTTCAGCATTAGAGTTTACAGTGTTGTTGGCAAGTAACTGAATGTAGTGAGACTACTAACTAAACCTTCCAGTATTGTGCCTGTAGCTGATACATCACACAGTTTTAATGTCAAACTATAATGGAAATTGTCATTGTAAGCAATCAGTTTGTTCAGATAATTTTGTAGACAAACTAATCTTAAAAAAAATTCACAGCAGAAAAAGTTGCACCACTCATTTAAGACAAAATGTGTAGTTAAATTATGCTGTGCATTACTATTTTTTTTTTATATATATATAGTTAGGCTATATAAATTAGGCCCCGTTTACACTAAGTGCACTAGGTGCTATGGTGACGTCTGTTGTTTTCACTACGCCAGTGTTTTCGAACCTCGAAAACACTGCAGACCCCGTTTTACTTTGAAAACACCAGGGTTGTGTTTCAGTATAAACGGACCAAAACGGAGACTTTTGAAAACAATGGCGTGGCTGCCCACGTTTGCTCTGCGTATCCTTGACGACCGTGTAAACAATAACATGGAGACTGAACTGCAATCTTTGCTGGCTTTGTTGTCATTTTTAGCAGCCATTGTTCAATTAAACTCCGCTTTTTTTTTAATATATATATACTGCAGCTACCTACATGAGCAAGAGGCAACTGTTTACACTTCTATGTGCATGCCCAGTGTGCATGAACGGTCACGTGACATGATTTTGTCCTACTCAAACCAATGCACATGACGGAGATCGTTTCTGAAATGTTGTTGAAACTCCAGTGTAGATGAGGAACATTTTTATTTTAAAATGCCATTTTAAAATGAAAACGCATTAGTGTAAATAGGGCCTTAGAGTGTTCAAAAACTTTCCTTGTGCCAGAAAATCTATAACCGATGAAATTGTGTATATTAATAAAATGCTGTTGTAGCATAGACAGATACATTTTCAAAAGATTAACTAGCCCACTCTGAAACTAGATATTCTTCAACACTGACATCTACAAAGTTATTGGTTCAAACTGTAATTGTCACAAACCAATATTAATGTGTCTGTAGGGTGTCAAACTTTTCACTCCCTCAAGCTTCTGATGTTTAGCAGACATTTGACACCCGAGTACTTGTCATCAATGTAAACAGCTGACGCCTGACACTTGTCTGGAATGTCTATCACATGACACACTAACACAATCAACAGCTCCCAAGTCTACCCCCTAAAGTGCACCAATGTTTAGTAAAACACCCCAGAAGACTGGTCACAGCCCCTGGCTGTCAATTTCTCGAGTTAAGCTACAAAGAAGTGGAAAGAGAGTCAAATGAAACTAGCTCAGATAGGTGTGTGAATTTCAGTAGCAGCCACAATCTGAGATCCAACCACTGAGAAAACAAGTCAAAGCTTCTGTTTCAGCTCACCGCCTCACTTTTCACCAGGGCAGTGGAAACGTGGGAATGCTTTGCTTGGCCGTAATGATGTCATCACCTTGCTTTCAAAGGCCCCTGGCGTCTTGACATGGCAACATTTCACCTGTTGTCATTTCTACGTCCGCACTCCCAGCCTGCCTGAGTGTGCCACTGCATTCAGGGAAACATTTTCACTGTACAACTACCTCCTGAGTGTTTGTATGCACTCTGTCTTGGGCTAATAAACATGGTCTGAGAGAGCCCTCGGGGCCGACGAGGCCGGGTAATGAGAGTATGTTTAGTCTGGGGAAGCTGGGACAAATTCTGATGGATTGCATAGCCACGGCTTAACCTCCTCTAATACATACTAAAGTACAGAGAGGGTGAGTTCTGCACACTTTCACTTTTTCAAAAGCTTCTTGGGAAATGGATGAAATCAGGTTCCAAGATACTCTCATGATTTTTGAAGTAAGACGTATATTCGACGGAAGGCTGAAATGAAAATAGCCTATGCTGCCAAAGAGATCTCGCCAAGCAAAAAGCACAATAAATCAAGGCTTTTCTCACTTCGTTGTGAAAGTGCATGTTTAGTGAAATGGTCTGCCATGTCCAACAAGCACGAACTTGCCCTTCCATTGAAAGAACATGATGAGCTCTGATGGAGTCAGGGTGTATGGTTAGTCACCCTCAGACGTATCCTGCACTCTGAAGTTTCCGTTTATGATCTTTGCACCACAAGCCCAATTGTGACAGTTCAAAGACGCCTTGCAGAATACATAGCCCTTGGGCTCAGCAGTCTTATTGAGAGAACTCAGCCTCTGTAATTAGCAGCTTTACATAATACAAAATTAAAGGTTAGATTTACTTAAAATATTATACGTTTCTCTTGATACAAGTACTAAATTACTTTAAAACTGTTCATCAGAACATCCCAAAAACTTAGGATCTATTCTAATAAGTTAACTTGCACATCTTCCTGTTTGCAAACTGTTCACTACATTTCTATATACATGTTTTTTTTTTTTTTTTTGACAAAGCTTAAGCTAACCATTGTAACCCATATGCTCTCATTCATCCAAAATACCATTAAAATGTACTTTTCACCCCTAAACAATATTGTTTTCAAAATAAACAACATTATATTTTATTAGCATAGCTTTGACAAGCCATAACCCACAATGAACACAAAGTGTATATAAGGAAAGTTTTAAATTGACTATAATTTTTCTGGAAGTGTTATTGCTGGGTGCTGTAGTACTGTCTAATTAAAATGTGTGGCAAGTGCATAAAAAGGACAAGGCATAAGAACCACGTTTAGTTTACGAGGGGACAAAAACAAACATAAAACTGAGTTTTACAGTAAACTGTAATTTACTGCAAAATTTGTATTCTTCGAAATAGAAGTTGTTGAGGGCTATAAAAGTGTCTCCTTTGCAATTACATGGTATTGTATGAGTGTTATCAAAATAAATGACTAGTTAGATAACTCTTGTATCATTGAAAGCATTAAAAGCTGTGTAAAAACTGCCTTATCTGTTATATTTAACTCTTTCCTCGCCAGTTTTTTTTGCCAGCCACCACCAGCATTTTTGATAATTTTCACAAAATTTCCATGCCCCCCAGAATATTTTGTTGTATGAATATCTGAACGTGCAATATATTAAAAGAAAGAACAGAGCCTCTGCTTTTATTGTTCTAGCTTCATGCATTTTTTTTTTTTTATTTATTTTTTTTTTTTATCAACACTTGAAAGGTAAGTTTCAAAACAAATTGTGAACAAAAATCTGAGAAAAATCTTTATTTTTTTTATTTTTTTTTGCCTGTGTTTTGATCTGGAGATTCTGTACTCTTTCAGAAGTTGTGTAATGAATAAAAATGCAAAAAGTCAGAAAACTCCATCAATGGCAGGAGAATTGTTAAATTAAGGAATTATCAGTCAAAGCAGGGGTTGGTGGGATGGAATTGGCTTCCTATTTCTACTTTTCTCACCTGGTACTCAGGCAGTAAACTCATTATAAAATGTCAATAAACTAGAAAAGAAGAAAAAAATATTTCTTTAAAAAAATATAGCTTCCTGCCCCAGTTCCTTTACCTTCGAATGGAAACACATGAGAAGGTTTTGTAGAGCACACATCTTTAAAAAAAACAAGGGAAAAGGGATCAGCTTCAGCACTTTTGATCATTCTGAGAAGCAAGGGCGGAAATTGTTTAAAAGTGAGCGTGTTTTCACAGTAAATCTGTTCAATGTGGCCATGGCTCTGTTTAATAGAGTAATGACCCAGGAGCTTTTAGTTGGTGCTGGCAGCTGTCTTCCTGGAAAAAAAAGCCAATAAACATCTGCACCAAAGAAATGTTTGAGTTTTCATTTGCTTATTATCCGGGTTTTGCTCAGAACTTTTTTTTTTAAGCATGTGGGAATGTTCTTCTGATTGAGAGACACATGTCTCCAGGCCGTAGTTAAGTGATAATGTGTTTTTCTGTGGCACTTTCCATGAACAAGGTAAAAAATTAATGTCCTATTACTTTTTTTAAAAGCACTTTTAGGGGACAAGCCCCAAAAAGCTGTGCAATATTTTATAGTTTATCTAATTATCAGATATTTAGATAAACAATTAAAGTAGCATTCTACTAACCTAGCAAGAAAATAGTATTAAACACAAAGTTTATGTGTATTGGACCCTTTCTGCAGCATTTATATCGTATATCGTTTTCTCAATACACACATTCTAGTGTTGACTGCATTTGTCAAGTTCAACCCTGTAACCAAAGTTATTGTAATAGAACAATTGTTAAATAAATATTTCTGTAATTTACGAGTTTATCAAAATAAGTAACATGGATGGATGGATGGAAAATCAGACCGAAAATCAGATAGTCAGACAGAGACAGAAAAACATGGATGGATGGATGGAAAATCAGATAGTCAGACAGAGACAGAGAAAACCTGGATGGATGGATGGATGGATGGATGGATGGATGGATGGATAGGAAATCAGACAGACAGTCAGACAGAAAGAAAAACATGGATGGATGGATGGATGGAAAATCAGATGGTCAGACAGAGACAGAAAAACATGGATGATGGATGGATGGATAGAAAATCAGACAGAAAATCAGACAGTCAGACAGAGAAAAAAACATGGATGATGGATGGATGGATGGATGGATGGATGGATGGATGGATGGATGGAAAATCAGATAGTCAGACAGAAACAGAAAAACATGGATGGATGGATGGATGGATGGATGGATCGATAGAAAATCAGACAGTCAGACAGAGAAAAAAACATGGATGGATGGATGGATGGATGGAAAATCAGATAGTCAGACAGAGACAGAGAAAACCTGGATGGATGGATAGGAAATCAGACAGACAGTCAGACAGAAAGAAAAACATGGATGGATGGATGGAAAATCAGATGGTCAGACAGAGACAGAAAAACATGGATGATGGATGGATGGATAGAAAATCAGACAGAAAATCAGACAGTCAGACAGAGAAAAAAACATGGATGATGGATGGATGGATGGATGGATGGATGGATGGATGGAAAATCAGTTAGATAATCAGATAGACAGTCAGACAGAGACAGAAAAATGTAGATGATGGATGGATGGATGGATGGATGGATGGATGGATGGATGGATGGATGGATGGATGGATGGAAAATCAGTTAGATAATCAGATAGACAGTCAGACAGAGACAGAAAAATGTGGATGATGGATGGATGGATGGATGGATGGAAAATCAGATAGAAAATCAGATGGACAGTCAGACAAAGAGAAAAACATGGATGGATGGATGGATGGATGGATGGAGGGAGGGAGGGAGGGAGGGAGGGAGGGATGGATGGATGGATGGATGGATGGATGGATGGATGGATGGATGGATGGATGGATGGATGGATGGATGGATGGATGGAAAATCAGATAGAAAATCAGATGGACAGTCAGACAAAGAGAAAAACATGGATGGATGGATGGATGGATGGATGGATGGATGGTCAGTCATCAATCAACAGTGTCTAAAGATTAAATGCATCCTTTCACTGACCATTTGTTAAAAAAGAAAATGACTTCTGTTTCAGACCCAGTTTTGTACCCTACTGATGAAAGATGCTCTGCAAATTTAAAAATAATTACAGCTTTAAAAATCACTGTGTGTTGACTTTCCTTTCAACAACTTTCAAAGCAAACTCAATTTGTTTCTCATTATTTTGAGATATCGATCTAGATTTATGACTTTAATGTAAGATGTAAACCACCAGAACACAATTTTCAGTTTAATTATATCTGCCTAGCACTCCTACAACCTTCTCAGGAGACAAGGACGAGACTTGGCTATTTTTGTTAGGAGTTCATTACCCTTTTTATGAAACCAGAGCTTTGATCATTTAAACAAAAAGCAAACAAAGTCAAAGTCATTAAAAATCTATCTCCTAAAAGTAGACGGACAGAAGGAAAGTCAAACATTGAAATCACCTCAACACAACTTGCTCGTCTAAATAAGGACCACGACTTTACATAAGCATAACAATTCCTTACAGCGTCTTGCCCTGGAGTTCAATACATCAGAACTCGCAAAGAAAGAAGTCAGAGGACATGACATGACTATGTATTCACCTAACGTAATGTTCAAATTCTTTTCCGTAGGAGACGTTATTAAAATCTTTTTGTTCGCCAACACACCCGAGGTTATCTTTGCTGAAGGTAGCCTTAAAGCCAGTCATAAGAATTCACAAAGTCAAGGAAACATTTGACAGACAGCTCTTTTTTCTTATTATTCCACCAGAACAGATAAATGGAGTCTTGTACTTGCAATGAAAAACACAATAATCATTCTGTTTCACTAGCAGGTCATCAGCCACCGGCAATATTCATCTCTCAGCCAAGTAATAAAGTGTAGAGGTCACCCAAAGAGGGACAATGACCACTGCGGCGAGATTGATGGTCCAGAAAAGGCCAGAAAAATCCCAGCTAAATCAAAGCGATTCCATGTTAATGAAATCCCATCCCCATACACTGTAAATCATCTATGAACTAATCTATTAATGATAATGAATTCACATTGGCAGTTTAACCTTACTTTTGCAATTCATTATTTTTGAGATTAACAAGGGATAGAATCTAAGTGAAGTGTCTGTGGGGAATTATGTCTGGGGGCTGCATTGTCAATCACAGATTGTGTTCTCGATGTCTCCCATTAAACGAGAGGAATTAAATAAGACTTTCTTTGACGCCGACAGCTTTCCTATTTAATGCCGTCGCTACTTTCCCCAAGATAGTTAACTCTTCATTACCCAAATGAAAGGCATCCATCTTCCTCACTGCTGCCATATTGGCTTGACCTCTGCCTGTCACAACTTCCATGTAAGATGGTGAGTGATGAATGACTACCACCGATCCCGTCACCCCAAACCCAACTGAGTGTCCAACTCCCTCCAATCCATTTATCTCTAAAGGCCGTGCCACAGTCCTGCTTTTGACAATGAGCAGTAAGAGCCCTAATTGACTTTTATAGAAATGATTTTAATTATATGCCTGGCAGCTCTCTGAGAGTTCATAAAGATTGCCTAAAGCTTTTAACACTGATCTGATGGAATCTCATCAGTTATGAAATGTGTTACTTTGATTTGAGGGAGGATTTCCCCTTCAAAAAGCTTCAGATCTGAACGCATACTGTTTAAACAACATGACTAGTGATAGACCGGACACTGGTGATGATAGAAATAGAACTGTTTCATTTTAGATGGACAGGGAAAACAAAGTGGATCGAGCAGTTGATGCCTCTGATGTTATTGGTTCCTAAACATGTGAAACGATTCCAGATCGTGCACCGCTCTGGCACAAATCTAAGGAAAAAATAGGATGTCTCATTAGTTGCCTGTTTTGTCAGTTATAAAATATAGAGACAACCATGTTGATGGATAATAAACAATTTCTGATTATTTCAGTTTAGTTTCATCTTGTTTACAGTGTTGGGGGTAACATATTACAAGGAAAGTGAGTTACATAATCAGATTACTTTTTTCAAGTAACTACTAAAGTCATTACTTTTAAATTTACAACAAAATATCTGAGTTATTATTCAAATTAAGCTTGCGCAATTTACATATGAGCGTGCCCGGAGACAACAGAAAAACATATGGAGAGCATCAGCTTTTATTTTTGCTCTGACAGCTACAAGACCGGCCAAACACGATGAGTGTGTGTTAGAAATCAGGAATAGTGAGAGAACATTGTGCTTGGTACATTTTTTGTCTTCAAACCAAACTTGGGTCTTTAGCAGACAAAGTTTAAATCCCGTCTGGCTAGCTAGCTTCTCATAATATGTACGCATGAGGTCAGTAGGCAGAGAGTAGATGGTCTTCTGTGGTCTGTTTGAATGTATTTTAACCAAATGAGCGTCTACACTATGAAACCAATTCGGTCGAATGTGTTTTCGACTACCTCTGGAAGTGGTCGAAATTGGACAAGCTTAAAACGTTCTACACCCTGTTTACACCTGTATTTAGCGTTGTCCACTTGTGATCCACTAAACGCATCTTAAATCGCATCCAGGTGTAAACAGGGCCTAAGTATCAGAATTAGTTACTTTTTTAGGAAGTAACACAATATTGTAACACATTACACAGTGTCCTACCCATACGCTATAAGATTCCAGCGACAAACAATTTGTCTGTCTGTCCTCGCCAAACGCGACGTGACTGTGAGATGTGATAAAATCATTCAAAAATCACAGCCAATCAGAAGAGCGCATGGGTGGGCTCTCTTGACAAGCTCCCGGCACTCACAAAGAAATGGATAAGTGGGTCAATGACGTGACGTGAAGTATATATGTCTGGAAAAATGAATTCCATTGATGTCATTCGGAGTAACCAATATAAAGGGACCATTTTGGATCAAGTCATGCGGTCAGTATCATGTGACATGACGTGACATCATTCAGACACCTGCAAAGGACCACATGGTCGTGAAGCAAAGTAACTAACTCTCTTTTAGTTATTTTTAAAATTAAAATTTTCACTTGCTCATACGCATGTCCCGAAACATCAGGTCATTCGGTACAACCGCTATAAAACATGGAAAATGTTGTAATATTTTAAAAACTTGTACTAAATATAAAATGTTTGATTGTCCTTTTGCTAGCTAGCTAGATATCAGCCTGTTACCATTGTTTGAAAATATTGTCATTTGGTGTCATTTGGTAAAACCAAAATGTTGGTTAATCCAAATGACTTTTTTGGTGACAAATTTTATCCATATTGTAAAAAAATGTCAAAAGCAGTGTTAATTGATTATAAAAACCACAATCTCATGGTTAATACAATATTTTTTTATTGTATTTCAAATATTTAAATGTGTCAAAATGATAATTAACTATAATTTTAATAAATAACAAACACATTTCATTTTGGCAATTTGTGTATATCTCATTTGCTGTCATTAAATTGTATTACAAATACTGTAGTTACAGTTCCAGCATTGACAATTGTGAAGGCCATATCCACTGACCCCTAAACAGGACACATTTGAATGTAACTTCTTTTCCCAATGATATATTGTCCACCTTGTCTCAGTGCCCCCTGACCTCTTGTTCCCTGTTCCCTCATAGCCAGAGACAGCTCGCTCTCCAGACACACCTTACTTCCAGAGGAGAAAATTACTCCTTTCTAAGAAAGACGTATCGTGCTCTTTGGAATGTGTGGGAGAAGACAGGTACCAACGGAGAGGGCACATCACCCGAGATGTAATGCTGCTCTGGGTTCTTCCGTTCTCCTGCCAAGCTCTCGCTCGTACCTGTCAGGAGGTCATTGGGAGCGCGCTCAGTACACACGATGAATGTATGTATGACCTTAGTGACAGGTGCTGCGGAGAGAGAAAGAGAGGGAGAAACAATGAACCGAGAGAGAGAGAAAGATATAAAACACTACATATTAAAAAAAAAGAAAATCATCTCTGGAATACAGTCAGCCATGGCAGGAGATTCTCTGTGTCTGAAACAATGAGCTCATCCAGCGCAACAGACTCATACTGACCGTTTCTGTAACAGCTCACTCAGGATTATGACTTAATCAGAGCAGCTTATAGTGCTTAGGTAATTATTTAATCAAAGCTGGACATGCCAATACAGCAGTACGGCAGATTAATTAGGTATAGAGGTGACTTCACCTCCGTCAGTCTCTCTTTCTCTCTCTCTCTCTCTCTCTCTCATGCGACTGGATGAGATTGCATCAGAGATGTGCAATACTTCAACTTCAGCAGGGAGCAAAATCAACACAGTGACAAAATCTGTCATGTGGAAAAAAGCAATATTCAACATTGTTTAATTATAATTTTAACACAGTGAGTTCCAAGCCACCACCCACTGACAGTAACAGAATCGATTTTTAAATTATTGTATTTAATTTTATTTAATTATTTCATTGACAAACACCATATGAGCAATAACAAATATATAAACTACAGTTCAAAAGTTTTAGGTCAGTAAGATTTTTTTTAATTAATACTTTTATTTAGCAAGGATGCATTAAATTGGTCAGAAGTGACATTAAAGACATTTATAATGTTATGAAATATTTCTATGTCATATAAATGCCATTCTTTTGAACTTTCTGTTCATCAAAGATTCCTACAAAAAATGTATCACAGTTTCCACAAAAATATTAAGAAGCATAATAATAATAATACTAATGAAAAAGATTCTTGAACACCAAATCAACAGGTTAAAATGAATTCTCAGCTTCTCTACCACATTAATAAATTACATGTTCAAATATATTGAAGAAATCAGTTATTTTAAAGGTGCCCTAAAACTTTTTTTTAAAAGATGTAATATAAGTCTAAGGTGTCCCCTAATGTGTCTGTGAAGTTTCAGCTCAAAATACCCCATAGATTTTTTTTAATTCATTTTTTAAATGCCTATTTTAAGGCATAATTAGAAACGAGACGATTTCAGGTTGTGGCCCCTTTAAATCGCGCGGTCTCCGCCCCCTCCCGAGCTCTCGACTCTCGAAAGAATGAAGTTGTGTTTATGAATTATACAGACTGCAAGTGTTTAATAATGAAAATAACGACGACTCTTGTCTCCGTGAATACAGTAAGAAACGATGGTAACTTTAACCACATTTAACAGTACATTAGCAACATGCTAACGAAACATTTAGAAAGACAGTTTACAAATATCACTAAAAATATCATGTTATCATGGATCATGTCAGTTATTATTGCTCCATCTGCCATTTTTCGCTATTGTTCTTGCTTGCTTACCTCTGATTATTCAGCAGTGCACATCCAGACGTTCTGCCCTTGTGTAATACTAACTGCCCTTGTGTTATACCTCAATCATGGGCTGGCATTATGCAAATATTGGGGGCGTATACCCCGACTGTTACGTAACAGTCGGTGTTATGTTGAGATTCGCCTGTTTTCCGGAGGTCTTTTAAACAAATGAGGTTTATATAAGAAGGAGGAAACAATGGAGTTTGAGACTCACTGTATGTCTTTTCCATGTACTGAACTCTTGTTATTCAACTATGCCAATATAAATTCAATTTTTAATTTTAGGGCACCTTTAAATCGTAATAACATTCACAGTAGTAGTGAATATACAGTTTTACTGTATTTTTGTTAAAATAAATGCAAACTTGGTGAGCATAAGTGACTTTTCTATATGACTTTTTTTTTTATACATATATAGAGACAGACAGAGAGAGAGACAGAAAGAGAGAGATTTACACAACAGTGACAGGATATTACTTTTATGGATTATATGGATTACTTTTATGATGGATGGATGCACTATTTTGGGCTTCAAAATTGTGAGAACCATTCACTCCCATTATAAAGCTTGGAAGAGCCAGGATATTTTTTAATATAACTCCAATTGTGTTCGTCTGAGAGAAGATAGTCATACACCTAGGATGGCTTGAGGGTGAGTAAATCATGGGATAATTTTCATTTTTGGGTGAACTGTGCCTTTAAGCTCTGGTACACAAGCAGTGCATTTTGTTAATCCTTTCTCCCTTTGATTTCTAGTTCTTTCAATAAAAATGTGGCAAAAGCCCAAAAAGAAACAGTGAAACAGTTTGGCCTGAAAAACTTCCTCTCTTCTGAGGTTTTGACAGCAACGGTTGTGTCATGATTTATAGTTCCCGTGCATGTCATTGTGTTGAGTGGGGTTAGGCCAGTCGCAGCTTGGCAAACGTATATGACTCAGTGGGCTCATCCTGACTAACCTGCTATTAGTCACATGCAGCCTGTCTGCAGATGAAAGCTGAGGAAAGACTCAGTCCCGGCTGATCCTTATCTAGCTGATTAGGGATTCCTGACAGCTTTGACACTGAAACTCGGTGCAAACCGTGATTCAGATAAAGGAATGATGAATGTGGCTGCTGCATCTCAGCTTTGCTTCCGGAGGATTCCGCAGTAGAGACAACCCTCTAAATTTCCATGATTAATGCCAACCACGTGATGAGAACAATGAGAACTATCAAAACACTTCGGGAGGCAACTGGAAGAGACAAAATATTATATATAAAAGCGACATGAAGGAATCATTTCTGTTTAAAGACTTGTAACCTGGTTCACCACCCAAACAGGCACAGAGAAACTTCAAATGTCTTCACAGTGTGCGGTAAAAGCCCATGATCAGTCATCGCAGAAAGACTGGGTGGTATGAGTATACTATAATATAGTAGAGATGATGTCATACCATTCTTTAATATGGAACTACTTTAAATTATTTATTTTATTTTAAGTAATGAAAATTCTCAGAACAGTGTCACTTTTACCACATCTCAAATGTGTTTGGAAATAACATTTTGAACAGTTTTGGAGTGAACCTGCCAACTTTGCTGATTTTTGTCATCTGATATACACATAATTAATATTGTCATACTTTCAATTTGAACAAATTTGTGTTTGAACAATGTGACAAATTAGAATGAATAGATCTTAAAAATATTCTGTTCAGAAGTGATATTTATCTAATATTCTGACACCACAACATAAGAAATTGAACAAGTTGGGAAAAAACATGATATGAAATTACTCATACCATGATATATTATAGTTAATGGAACCCATAACCTTGCTGTTTCTACTCTCTACTGTTTGAGCGACAGTAAGTTTAAAAACTTTCTGATGGAAATTACATTACTAACATTTTTGGAGTAAAATGACAGACTCCTAATTTTGTAGCTATTATTTTATGTATCCTAAATAAGCACAATTAAATATTTTCACACTTTAATTTGGAAAAAGACTAATTATAGATGACACATTATATTAAAAAATCTGTTCACAAGTGATATTTACTACATTTTCAGAAAACAATTGAGTTGAACAGTTGAGTAATATTATAACAAATTTGTTTAAACAATTTCACTAATTAGTAAGCGATAGTTACCTTTTTTTTATTTCTTTTTTTTGAGGTCACAACATAAACATTTTAAGAAATACCTCTAAACTGTTAGAGTGACATAAAATTCACACCAAATAAACGGCCATGGCCTAAAATTAACACTCGCCAAAGCTCCAAATGTGAGGAAAAATTGCAATTGCAGAGTACATAAAACGGTGTCAATCTCTAGTTGGTCGGTAACATTACTGTGAATTCTAACAATGCAATCTTGTGAGAACATGAACGTGAACAAAGTGAATGAAGCTCAGGACAGTTGATGGGCAAGCACTGCATTGTCACAAAAGTTTAAGTCTTGCCAATTTAAATATTCAAGCGCAAAAAGATGTGAAAAGAAACTCAGTTTGGTACTCGTGTGCTGTGTGGGAAGTTTTCTGTGCGCAAACATCCAAATCTCAGGTAGTGCACTAATACTGAATTGAGCTCTCTTTCATGTATTCTTGCACTTAAATTGACAAATTCGAAAAAATGTATGTCAAAAAAATGCCTGTCTCAGCAAGTATCTCATTAAACATGTTCGATTATGTCTTAAGTGACTGTAAACAGTTGTGACAGAAAGCTCATGCACACAGCACCGATCTATGGGATCCGTGCACAATGTCTTAAAGTGACAGCAGCCTAATAAACCTGTTCCATCAAAAAAAAATCATTCACTGGTCTTGTCTGAATAACTTTTGTACCTTTAATAAGGATTAATCTAAGATTCATTTATAAATTGAAGACTGTGCTGTGATTATTTTACATTTGATTATTTTAGGAGATATTTGTACATGAAAGCCTACCAGAAAAGCACTGTTTATTTCATTTATATCTTAGTTTTATTGCTTGTAATTTGATTATGTGATCTTATTTTATTACTGCCTGTTTACTTGTCTTTAACTATGTTTTACATTTTTATAGTTAGGCTAGTAATTTTAGCTGAGGTATTGAAATTGAAATAGAGAATTGTGAATTTTCACTGGCATCTAAATTGTTGGTGTCATTACTGCCTGTTTCATGGCCGGAATTTTTTTTTTAAGTCACCGGCCGCTGGCAGGTGTGGCAAAAAGTTAGTTTGATAAGATTATGACTATTCCTCCTGCTTCTACTTGAACATGTTTAGCTTTAGCACACATGGCGATCAGGCCCACTAGGGCGGAGGTTAGCAGTGGTTGTGTCTGTAGGGAGGGTTAAAGGAACGGGAGCCCTGTGGCAGATGGTGGGGCTGGGGGACAAAGCCTCCCTGCCTTCAGCTGGATCTGGAAGATACGGGGACATGGATGAAATATGCTGGCAAGAATCCACGTCCTTCAGCTCACACACATACACACTCTGACACCAACACACCGCGGTGAGCTCTCAGCATGGGGGGTCTGCCAGACAGGGATCAAAACAACAGTCAAGACAGAGGCACAGAATGACACAGGAGGTGAGGGGTCTGAGGGAACACGGCAACTGTTGATTTCAAAAGCCTGGTTTTTAACACATCAGTCATGCTACATTATGAGTGGAACAGACTCAGAGCCCTCTTATTGGAATGAGCTCAAAAATAAACCAAGAGACATTGTTTAGCAAGACTTGAACAACCTCCCCTCACCCCTGTTAACTTCTATCACTCTCATAACTGTTCATTTTAATTCTAATTCACAAGTTTCTTTAAACAAACTAAAATTCTGTCATCATTTATTATTTTAGTATTAATGATTAATTATGTGCTTATATTGTAGTTTGTGTTAATATTTTGAATACGATTAATATTTTCTGTTTTGGTGTCCCCAGAATGTGTCTGTGAAGTTTCAGCTCAAAATCCCCCACAGATCATTTATTATAGCTTGTCAAATTTGCCCCTATTTGGGTGTGAGCAAAAACAAACAATTTTTGTGTGTGTCCCTTTAAATGCAAATGAGCTGCTGCTCCCGGCCCCCTTTCCAGAAGAGGGCGGAGCTTTAACAGCTCAACAACAACAAAGTTGGAGAATCTCACGCAGCCAAAATGAGGATTGTCAGTAACGGTGTTCAGCCTTACATTGTTCAAACCGGAGTCGAACACTGATGGAGAGACTCAGGAAGAAGTTACAACTTTTAGAAAGCACCATCCTTATGATTTTTCGGCTATATCCCATGCCTTCTGAAGTCACATGATTAGATTGTTTGTCATAAATGTTAAGTTTAAGTGATTATTCATTGAAATCTACCCTCTAATGACCCTCTACAAAGGAGTGGCAGGGTATTCTTCATGTTCACAATTTGTGTTCCATGGAAGAAAGACAGTCATACAAGTTTGTAACAACATGGGGGTTTGTAAAATGGCAGAATTTTCATTTTGGGGTGAACTAGTCCTTTTAGTCAAAACAAAAAAAAAAAAAGTTCCCTGCCTTTCACCTATTTTTTGAAGAACAGAATATCCCTGTGATCTAAATCTGCTGCTGAGATGTTCAATGCTAAACCTTTCACTCAAATATGAAGCTAATAAAGAATGCTTGTTTTAACTCTTCAAACAGGTGTTCACAGCAAAACTATCCACAGAGGAGAGATATTCAAAGGGAAAGGGGATGTGTGAGGCTTTGAAAAACCACAGAGAGGAAAAGATGGGTAAAACATCAAAGCTCGGGCAGGATGAGTCAGAATCCGCTTCAGAACACCTCTCTGCTGGTAATAATTCAGGATTTGAAATATCAACAAAACAGAAACATGTAGTACCAGTGTAACACATTTGTGCTGCAAGGGATTTACACACATTTCTGCTGTTTTCTATCTGTGATCTGGATACCAGCAAAGATTCAATTCAGATCTGATATTGGCATCTGCCCCAAAGGGAAATGTCTCAACTTCTTCCCCATTTGTTTTTACAGAACATGTAAAGGAATATGGATTATGACAACTTAAATTCGGTCAGTTACATGCTTTTACAAAATGTTTATATGTATGCATGTACGTGATGTTAGGGTCAATTTCTGCAATCTGGTTTCCAGCTCAGTTTAGCTCAATTCCTGCAGCTCTGGTTGAGCAGCGCTAGCAAGCCAAGGTCACAGGATTTCCAGGGGATACACATACTGGCAAGATGTATGCATTAAAAATACATTGTAAGCTGATTTGGATGTAAGAATGTAAGAGTGTTTCTTCAACTATGGCTCTCTCCTAAAAGACATTTCTTTTCTTTTTTTCTCTTTACAATTTCATTAGTTTATTTTGTCGGCTAACAATATCCAACACTGTATTCACACATGTAATTTTTCTGTGTTTTATTTTGAAAGCCACAATACTTCCATCTCAAATTATGTATTGTGTTTAATAGCATTCTTTGGAGGAAATGCTAGCTAAGTTTCCATTAAGATGCTATTTGGTCGATCGGATCACAAGTGGATGACGCTAAATAAACAGGGTCTTAAAACATTTTGAGCTTATCCACTTTCGACCACTTCCAGAGGTAGTCGAAAACGCATTCGACTCGATTGTGGTCGAATGTGTTCAAACAGCCGCTAAACTCTGTCTAATCTCTGCTTACTGACCTCATGGGGAACATTATGGGAAGCGCGCTAGCCAGGTGGGATTTAAACTTTGTCTGCTGAAGACCCAAGTTTGGTTTGAAGACAAAAAAAACGTACAAGCACAATGTTCTCTCACCAGAGAAATCAGGATAGAAGTGGTTGAAAGTAGACAAAAGAAACGGATTAAAACACCAGGTGTAAACGGGAATGTGTCTCCCCCGTTTACTTGTGATCCGATCAACCAAAATGCATCTTAATACCTGGTGTAAACAGAGCAAAGATGTGTTTTGGTTGATTGGATCACAAGTAGATGAGGGAGACACATTCCCGTGTACACCTGGTGTTTTAATCCATTTCTTTTGTCCACTTTCAACCACTTCTGTCCTGATTTCTTGTGGCTCTATGGATGGGTAAATGTATGGATTTTTTCAAATATTTCAATCTAATGGACAAAATAAGCTCATGCAATTTAGGCCTAGTCCACACGTACACAGATATTTTTATGAATAGAGTTTTTCCTCCATTTAAAAAAAAAAAAAAAACGCATCCACACGAAAACGCAAAAACACGCTATGAAGTGCTGTCGGAACTGCACAATCTGACGTCAAAAAAGGAGATAACAGCGTGCCCTACGATGTCACTGGCCAAAATCTCTGGTTTCACTGTCTGCATAACGCTGTAACCGGAGTTTCTAAAAATCTTCACCCTGGCCGGAGTTTGCATGTGGACGAACGGCCAAACCGCATAGAAAAAGCTGCGGTTCTGAAAATACCTGCATGTTTGTTTGGATGTTTCGTTTTGATCTTTGTGGATTCCTTCTGTTGTGCATGTGTTATTCATGTATGCTTTTGTTTGCTTTTTGATTTTTAATCATTTCATAGTTTAATGTGATCTGCACAACACACAACCAGAGGTCAGCGAGTAGGTCTAGTGCCATTTCATTAAGTCTTAAAACAAGCGGGCAGCTGCACTGGGTTTACACATCAAAAGGATAAATGCCAGAATATACATGTGTGTTTATCTCCATTCTTTACATTGAGAAATCCAGATGTCTGCAGCATGTGGTGCTTTTATTTGCCCATTAACTTGAGACACAATTAGAGCAGAACTGCAGGCCAAGGGCTTCCCGACTGCGAACTTGAGTCAAACTGTTTCAACAGGAACAAATGTACCATGAAAAATGTAACCGAGTTTAAGCCTCTGCTGCTCTTGTTTACAGACGTGCAGTATCTCAACACCTAATCCGGGGGTATTGCAATAGGTTGTTTCAAGTGCAAACATGTTTAAGCAGGACATAAGTAAATATAGCTGGTGTCGGTGTGAGGAGACGTCTGGGTCTGTGCCCTGTGAAAGGCTACATTGAATGGCCTCCCCACACAGGAATTTCTCTTATGCAACATCTCCAATTATAAGTGTGATTAGAGTTCAAAAGGGTTTCAGGCAAAATAACATTTTGCATCAACAAAACAATCCTTTTTATAGCAGCTCAGATTACAGTTTTAGCCATTTTGTTATTAAAGGTGCCATAGAACGCGCTTTCAAAAGATCTAATATAAGTCTAAGGTGTCCCCTGAATGTGTCTGTGAAGTTTCAGCTCAAAATACCCCATACATTTATTTTTTATTTTTTATTCATTTTTTTAACTGGCTATTTTGGGGCATCATTAAATATGCGCTGATTCAGGCTGTGGCCCCTTTAAATCCTCGCGCTCCCCGGCCCCGAGCTCTTGACTGCCTTAAACAGCATAAACAAAGTTCAAACATCTAATATAACCCTCAAAATGGATCTTTACAAAGTGTTCGTCATGCAGCATATCAGATCATGTATATAGTATTTATTTGAATGTTTACATTTGATTCTGAATGAGTTTGAGGCTGTGCTCCGTGGCTAACGGGCTAACGCTACACTGTTGGAGAGATTTATAAAGAATAAAGTTGTTTATGAATTATACAGACTGCAAGTGTTTAATAATGAAAATAATGACGGCTCTTGTCTCTGTGAATACAGTAAGAAACAATGGTAACTTTAACCACATTTAACAGTACATTAGCAACATGCTAACGAAACATTTAGAAAGACAATTTACAAATATCACTAAAAATATCATGTTATCATGGATCATGTCAGTTATTATTGCTCCATCTGCTATTTTTCGCTGTTGTTCTTGCTTGCTTACCTAGTCTGATGATTCAGCTGTGCACAGATCCAGACGTTAATACTGGCTGCCCTTGTCTAATGCCTTGAACATGGGCTGGCATATGCAAATATTGGGGGCGTACATATTAATGATCCCGACTGTTACGTAACAGTCAGTGTTATGTTGAGATTCGCCTGTTCTTCTGAGGTCTTTTAAACAAATCAAATTTACATAAGAAGGAGGAAACAATGGAGTTTGAGACTCACTGTATGTCATTTCCATGTACTGAACTCTTGTTATTCAACTATGCCAAGGTAAATTCAATTTTTCATTCAAAACACATGATTCTAGGTTTTCTTAAACGGGGTCAAATATGTGCATTAGAGAAATTAAACCAGTTGACGCATATAGTGGCTTTTTTATAATTTTTCTTACAAAAATTAAATAAAGAAAAGTGATGCACAACAGGCAACACAGTGTAACACAAATTAAAATGCAGATTTAAATAAAGATGAAAAAATTGCATTAAGTCATTCTGTGTCACCCAGAGGTCCCCGGCTCAAATTTTTGATTTTATTTATTTATTTTCTGTAGAAAGGCAAATATAAACAGTAATGAAAGCCAAAATATTAAATGCTTTAAATATTCCTCTTTAAAAGAAAAAAGTATCAGCTGTATGCAAAGTGTCCCACATTTGGTTTTTGACCACTGAAAATGTGTACAATTTACCAATTTACTAATGGAGCCGCATTAACATGTCCATATCTCTGGGATTGAACCACTGAGGGCCTTTAAATTGTAGATACCAAAAGTAAAGTTTCTGAAGAACCAGAATCTAAAAGGATCTTAAGATATCTTTAATACTTCTTGAGTTACAGGCATGCAAACTTAAAGGGATAGTTCACCCAAAAATTAGTATAGTTTTATAGTTATAATATTAATAGTTGCCCCCCAGGGCATCCAAGATGTAGATTACTTTTTTTTTTCAGTCGAACGCAAATTATGATTTTTAACTGCAACCGCTGCCGTCTGTCAGTCAAATAATAGCAGTGATTGGGAACTTGAACAATAAGAGTCGAAAAAACTTCCTTAGACAAATCCAAATTAAACCCTGCGGCTCGTGACGGCACAATGATGTCCTAAGACACGAAACGATCGGTTTGTGCGAGAAATCGAACATTATTTATATCATTTTTTACCTCTAATACACCACTATGTCCAACTGTGTTCAGCTTCTGGCTAGTGATGTCTGATCGCACTCTGACAACGGAAGTGATGTCTCGCGCTCATTGAAGTATATGGGCAAGACATCACTTCCGTCATCACAACGCGTTTTTTGACCTCACTAACAGGAAGCTGAACGAAGTTGGACATAGTGGTGTATTAGAGGTAAAAATTATATAAATACTTTTCGGTTTCTCGCACAAACCGATCGTTTCGTGTCTTAGGACATCAATGTGCCGTCACGAGCAGCAGGGTTTAATTTGGATTTGTCTAAGCAAGTTTTATTTACTGTTATAGTTGAAGTTCCCATCTACTGCTATTATTTGACTGACAGACGGCAGCGGTTGCAGTTAAAAATCATAATTTGCATTCGACTGAAGAAAAAAAAGTCACCTACATCTTGGATGCACTGGGGGTAAGCAGATAAACATCAAATTTTCATTTTTGGGTGAACTATCCCTTTAAGGCAAAAAACACAATAAGTGCTTTTGACCATTTTTGAACTGTCACCGTTGGCATATAATGAAACAAAGATTGCTAAAGTCAACAGATTTTACTAATAAACCTACCAATCTCTGTGTGAAAATAAATGATTCTGCCATCTTTCTAAAGCCATTTTTATACCCTTGTAAATTGGCTCCAAATCTCAGGTGAAAATGGTCATTTTGACCCCCCTCTACAAAATAGTGGATCACTCAGTAAATATATATCTGTGACATTTAATATTTTGGCTTTCATCACTATTTATGTTGACAAACATAAATAGTAATGAAAGACAAAATATTACATTCTTTAGAAATTCCTCTTAAAAAAAAAAAGATCTCCATATTTCTGGGATTGAACCATCGAGGGCCTTGAAGATATGAAGATATACGAAGATATATAAAAGGAAAGTTCGTTAAGAATCAAAATCTAAAAGGATATTATGATATCTTTAATACTTCTTGAGTGACAGTCATGCAAACTTGAGACAAAAAAAGTGCTTTTTGCCATTTGGCATAATGAAACAAAGATTGCTAAAGTCAACAGATTTTACTAATAGACCAACCAATCTCTGTGTAAAAATAAAATAATGATGCTGCCATCTTTCTTAAGTCATTTTTACACCCCTCTAATTTGGCTCCAAATCTGAAAAATAGTGGATCACTCAGTAAATATACATCTGTGACATTTAATATTTTGGCTTTCATCACTATTTATGTTTATTTTTCTACAGAAAAAAAATATTAACAAAATCAAAAATTTGAGCCGGGCAAGTTTCTGAAATTTGGTTGATATGGCACAGAATGACCCTATTGCAACATAAAGTATATCTGGATCAAAATTCTTAAGTAATTTTTTTTTTTAATTTCATTTTTAGCAATTAGTGTACTAGGGGCTCACAAGACTGGAGTAATAATAATGAAAATTCAGCTTTCCATCTTAATAAACTACATTTTATAACATTCAAATAGAAAAAAAAAGTTTTTATAAATTTGTAATAATATTTCACAATATTACAGCGTTTTATGATCAAATAAAAACAGTGTCAGTGAACATGAGATTTCTTCTAAAGTATTTGGTTGTACCTTGAAATATCCTATTTCATCCAGTGAGGATTGATGTTTTTCGCGTCTAACTATTGTGTTAGACGTCTGAATTCTAACCTCTCAATTGAGAGACGTGTTCCCTTTGAACTTGGACAGGACTGAGGCTAGATTTAGCCTTCAGAAGCTGCCTCAGAAAAGCCATGACACGACCCGCACCCCTAAACTTTTCATCTGTCCATTTGATTACTGCTGCACACTGGAATGGTATTAAGATGAAATGTCCCCTAGAAAAAAGAAACTATTCTTTAAAGACTACTGCAAAGACTACTGCACATCATACAGCTTTCAAAGCCTATCAAGAAAGATGTGTGCTGGCAGTTCTTTTACAATGACTGTCGAGCATGTGAGAAGGCCACACTCTGTGTAAGGTGGTCATTCTGTAAGGTCAGCTAGCCTTCAAGATCAGCAGACTTTGAAAGGGTCTGTGCGTGAAGCGGTGTGAGTAGTGCCCTTGGATCTAGAGACTATGCTTCTCTATGAACCCACTGGTGTTCAATTACTTAACTGCTGTCATTTGCCTACACTGGGTGTGAGCGTCGAGTCACGTCAAAAGCAAATAAAACCCATTATAATGACATGCGCACTCAGTTTCTGACATACTCTGACTTTATATAACACAATTCTGACTTAATATCACACGATTCTGAACTTATATCACGCAATTGTGACTTTATATCACGCAATTGTGACTTTATATCACGCAATTGTGACTTTATATCACGCAATTGTGACTTTATATCACGCAATTGTGACTTTATATCACGCAATTGTGACTTTATATCACGCAATTGTGACTTTATATCACGCAATTGTGACTTTATATCACGCAATTGTGACTTTATATCACGCAATTGTGACTTTATATCACGCAATTGTGACTTTATATCACGCAATTGTGACTTTATATCACACAATTCTGACTTTATATCACGCAATTCTGACTTTATATCACGCAATTCTGACTTTATATCTCGCAATTCTGACTTTATATCACGCAATTCTGACTTTATATCTCGCAATTCTGACCTTATATCTCGCAATTCTGACCTTATATCTCGCAATTCTGACCTTATATCTCGCAATTCTGACTTTATATCTCGCAATTCTGACCTTATATCTCGCAGTTCTGACTTTACATCTCACAATTATGACCTTATATCTCGCAATTCTGACTTTATATCTCGCAATTCTGACTTTATATCTCGCAATTCTGACTTTATATCACGCAGTTCTGACTTTATATCACGCAATTCTGACATTATATCACACAATTATGACCTTATATCTCTCAATTCTGACTTTTTGTGACAATTGCGAGAAAAAAAGTCAGAGTTGTGAGATAAAAAGTTTATCTGTTTTTATTTATCTGTTTTATTTTATTTTATTTTTTTTAGTGGCGCAAACAAGCTTCCCTATTGTACAAGCTTCAGAAGTATCCCAGTCTCAGAAACAAGTGGATGGTTTATTTTAATGGTGTCTTGCACTGTGTTCGCAAAGAAACTTTTGTTGAAAGATGAAGCAGCAACTGTATTGGATCTGACAGCAACTGCATCACAAACCACAAGTAAATGATTTCATAATGCTTGGTCTGTAAATTACAGTTTTATATGGATATACTCACATGCAATAGCAATACTGTTTCCTATACAATGACATTAGCCAATCGTAACAGTGGCCATTTACAGACAAGCCTTAAAGGTGATAGAGAGGATTTTTTCGTCGACTGAGAATCCAAAGACTGTTACTGAGTTTTTGAAATGAGCGCATGCGTAAGAACAACCCCCCTCCTTCGAAGGAACGCCTCCCAAAACTCGTAAACACTCGTATTGGAACACGAGTGTTTTCCACCGGCATTCGCTGTGTCGTGTTAGTGGATTCATTATGTCGGACTCACCGCAGGTAACTCATAATCTGCAGTTGTTACTTCTGTCTCCGGACAAAAACACTGCATGCGGCACCTGTGGAGTGTGGAAAGTTACTGGAGCATGCAGCCGCGCACGTCTCTCACAAGGAACGTCACGGCAGTGATTGACAAGCCAGAGGGCCAATCGTTTACGCGATGATTGCGTGTTCAACACACACTGTGGACGCGCCCTCCAACATTTATATATATATATATATGTGTGTGTGTGTGTACTCACAAATCCAAATATCTAAACGCTCCAACATGCTCTTGCAGTAACACGAGAGAGTTTTTTCTCACTGAAACACAGATGTAGGAGATGCTCATCACAGGGAAGAAATAACACGCAAATCCACCACCATAATTGGTTGCAGACATACGAAGATGGTAAAGACAGAACTATGACAGAGGGCTCACTTTGTCTCTCTCACTTTATAGGTTTGTCTTCTACTTGGCCTCAACCCTGAGGCCCTCCATATGTTGAAAGGTTACAAAATCCACCCAAATGACCTGTTGAAAGCATTGTCTTGATTTACTGACCTGACTCCTTTAACAAGTCTTTATTTTAATTAAAATATTATTAAACATTTTATCATGTTTTTTAAATATAATTTTTTTTTTTTTTTTTTTTTTTGGTGTCAATGATAAAATATTATGTCTGTAAGCAGTCGAAAAGTCTGCGGGCCAGAAGGAAATGTCTGAAGTCACTGCAAGGTCAGGTATTCTATAACACTGAGCTTTCTGAAGCACCTGTTCTTTCTTGTCTGTTTGAAACATGTGGGTTTATAGCAGGAACTATTCCTCTGCCAAATGTTTGAAACAAAAATGTGAGCCCCGGTAAGTTCCTGTATCTGAGTGCCGAAGGTCACACAAATATAGAATAGAAGTTTTCCTAAAAGTTTGCGTTTCAAGATGCATGTTTCATCTTCTCACTTCTATAAATAAATAAATAAAACAATCAATCTGGATCTCCTGGACATTTCAAAAACATCTCAGAAGCGTAATTGATATTTAAATCCTCTTACATATCAGATTTCTTAAGTAAAACAGACATAAAAGCATGTTGGGCGGAATACTGCATGTCTGAAGCAACACCAGCCCAGGCTGGTTTTATTCTTAGCCAAGGAGCATGAAGTCAAAACAAGTTAGACTTCCTGCTGGCCTCAGTGCTGGTTTACAAGCCAGACCTCTGTCAAGAGAAAGTCCCCTTTCTCTCTCTCTCTCTCTCTCTAGCTGAAGTTATCTTAAGGACAGTGGAATATAGGCTGGTACTTTTATCACTTTCTGCAGTGACTCAGAATACTTCCAGCTGCCAGTAATGAATAACTTTCACTAACTTTCTGTCTTACTTTATCTTCTGCACACGCATTAATATCAACACATGAAAAGTCACCCACAAACACATAACCAATATACATCTGAACACATATACATCTGAAACTGCGCTCACAACCCATGATGTTTCTTACATGATGTGACATATTAAAGATATTCAACAACAATAAAACACGGGAACTATGCTCTGCACTTCTCAAAATGAGCCACACTGAATTCTCCTGTGCCGGTCTGTCCAAAGGGAGGCACAGGGAGAAAACCCTATTAAATTTAGGGGTGCACACTTCTCAAAGTATTTTTTAGCAAATAAAAGCAGCCTTGTTAAGCAAAGGAGACTTCTTAAAAAAGCATCTTATCAACCCCAAACTTTTGAATGGTAGTGTATGTCATACAAATGGTTGTCCTCGACTGGGGATCTACCCAGTCTCCTGCTCAAAGACACTCAGAAATACCCAAACACACACCCCTGTACCCCGTTAACCCCTCAGCTCATTCTCCCTGTGTTCTAGAAGGATGTGGGTGTTGATTTATGGACCATGTCCAATCGCTTGAAATCCCCCCTTCTCCTCGCTGCAAGCCAAAGGGTCGCCGGGACATTTGCTAGGTAGCAGGCCAAGGAAAATATTTTGCGGTGTGCAGTGCTTGATTCACCAGCTAAGCAAAACTGGTAGGAGGAATTCGGGCTTGTTGTCAAAGGCCAGTGTATTCAGAAGCCAGAACCTTTCAGTCTAATTACAGACCCGCGTTACACACAGACTGCAGCAGGTGACAGTGAAACACTAGACAGTGCATCTCCTTGGCAGCGCTGGGAATTCATTGCTTCCAAACCTATTCGGAGTGCTGAAAGAAGACAAACTGTTGCTCAATTACAGGATTAAGGCGAAGGAATGTTTAATAAGAGCATAAATATATTCTGACGTTGATTTAAAACAGCCACGATGGTCTTTGGCATGTTTAAATCGCTGAAAGGCACTTCGCACAGTTTACCTCAGTCTGCATTATGCTAAGCTAAATGTATCGCAGCTGTTTTGGCTTTATTTGTTATGCTAATATTTCAGTTCAGTGACCTCCGTATAGCTAACTTACTGATTATTAGCTGCAGAAAAAGTTGTCTGTAGCCTCCGTAAGGCGCAAACAAGCCATCCGAAGGCCACCACGGGTTTGAGATTTAGAGAAGGATTTAAAGGGGTTTGTGGGTGTGCGTGGGCTGCAGCTGTCCTGAAACAGGAGAAGTCTATGTTGAGACACTCGCGTCCATGTTTATGTTAGGACGGTTGCAGGTGGGCCACTCCAGCGGTCACGCATTACTTCACATCACATGGAGTTTCATTTAAACCTCTCAGGGTCAAGCAGTCAACAACGCCTTACCGTAATCCATTGAGTTGATTCTAACGTGATATGATATTGGTCAGTTAAAGGGGAACTATTATGCAAAATTCACTTGGTGTTTGAACATAAGTGTGTGGTGGCAGTGTGTGCACAACCAACCAATAGTGATAAACATCCACCAACTCCTCTTTTTTAATCCCCAAAAAATCATAAGCAGTGTCTCAGAACAACGGTTTGCAGATTCTACCTTTTGTGACGTCACAAATGCTTAGGCCCCGCCCACGACTACTAACAGACTCTGTAGGCATCATTTTCCGACTCCGGTTCGAACTGAACACCGCTACTGACAGTTTCTGACATTTTCAGTGCGTGAGATCGTCCTCTTTTGTTGTTGTCTGTGTGCCGGAGCATGAGCTCCTGAAGCTCCACCCTCTTCTTGAAAGGGGGCCAGGAGCAGCAGCTCATTTGCATTTAAAAGGACACACACAAAAAACGGCACGTTTTTGCTCACCCCCCAAAAGTGTCATTTTTAACATGCTTTAAAAATGAAATGTGGTGTATTTTGAGCTAAAACACATACACACTTTCACATATGTTGGACATCAGAGACATATTTTACATCTTGTAAAAAGGGGCATAATAGGTCCCTTTTAAGATGCAATGATATTGCTAAATAATTGGCAAAGTGCCCACATTTATCTGTCAAAAGGCTAGATCCATAGAGCTCTGATTAAACCACATTGCTAATATGATTTAAGACTGCAGACCTTTGAATTGAGTGTGACGCATGCTATTCAGACAGCACTCAGTGTGTGAGAGGACTATTAAATTAAACCATTAAGCTGCTATGTGTTTTAATAGACATTTCAAAGAGGGTGAATTTATGAACACTGAACACCACTATTGTATATTATATAGCAGTGATTCTCAAAATGATTTAATAGGGGGCAAAATGCAAAAAATACAAAGCTAAGATAGCAACATTCTCTGAGAAAAAAAGAGAAACAAATAAAAAAAACTTCCCATATTGGTTGTCATCAATTCTGCATGACCATATTCTACATTCCTTAATCCTACCCAATACCTAAACTTAAAGTCCCCCTGTAGTCAATAATTGAATCCCTTAAAAGTCATCTTTGATCACCAAAATTACATTTTTTTTTACCTTGAAAAAAATAGCTTGAATGTAACTCTACACTCTTGCCTCATTAATATATACAGTGCCATGAATATGCAAATTAGCCCCGCCTCCACCCACTCACACCAGTTCAGAAATCCACTCGTTGATGATCACACATTGACGTGATTGGTTACAATGTAGTTTGTGACATCAGAAACACCAGCAAATTTAAAAGGCAGGTTTGAGACTGTCTTTGGTTCACTGCAGTTTTAAGAAGAAAATACTCAGCAATGGTGACACATTAAAAACACCGCAGACATATAAACAACATTACAAACTTGATTTTCATCACAGGGTGACTTTAACAACTACCTTACTAACTATTAATAAGCAGCAATTAAGAGTTTATTGAGGCAAAAGTCATAGTTAGAATAGTGAGAATTGGACCCTAAGCTAAAGTTTGACCATTACATAGGCTAAACTACCAAGCTTATCAGCTAGAAGTTTATTAAAAGATTAGTTCACTTTCAAATGAAAATTTCCTGATAATTTACTCACCCGCATGTCATCCAAGATGTCCATGTCCTCTCTTTATTCGAAAAGAAATGAAGGTTTTTGATGAAAACATTCCAGGATTATTCTCCATATAGTGGACTTCAATGGCCTCCAAGCGGTTGAAGGTCAAAATTACAGTTTCAGTGCAGCTTCAAAGAGATTTAAATGATACCAGACGAGGAATAAGAGTCTTATCTAGAGAAACCATCACTCATTTTCTAAAAAAAAAAAAATAAGTAAATTTTCGAACTAGTTCAAGATGAGCATTTATGGTTAAAATGTTTTTTTTATTATTTTTTGTTTTTTAGAAAATGAGTGATGGTTTCTCTAGATAAGACCCTTCTCATCTGGGATCGTGTAAAATGCTTTGAAGCTGCAATGAAACTGTAATTTTTACTTTCAACTGTTTGGAGGCCATGGAAGTCCACTATATGGAGAAAAATCCTGGAATGTTTTCATCAAAAACCTTAATTTCTTTTTGACTGAAGAAAGAAAGACATGAACATTTTGGATGACATGAGGGTGAGTAAATTATCAGGAAATTTTCATTTTAAAGTGAACTAATGCTTTAAGCTAGTATGCTGAACATATACACTAGCTTGCAAACATAAGCTAATTAAAAAAAAATACTATAATGTAACAATTTATAATTTCTCTGAATTATTGGCTGTCAGGAGCATTCATATTTTTGAACTGTGTGTGCTGATGACCAATCTACAAACCCAGGAAGCAAAACAAAGTCACACACTTTCTCTAGGCTGACCGGTGCAGAAACTTTGAATGCTGGATGTTTGCAACTGGGGAAAAAAAGAAAAGAAAAAAAAAAGTCTTATAGAAAGTCAGATGCACAGCACGAAAGGAGTGTTGTGAACTTTGCTCTGCACTTCTCAAAATGAGCCACACTGAATTCTCCTGTGCCGGTCTGTCCAAAGGGAGGCACAGGGAGAAAACCCTATTAAATTTAGGGGCGCACACTTCTCAAACTGACAGCCCGTGCTGAGACAGCAGAGGGACAGAAAAAAGAAAAGAGAAAGAGAGAGAAAGCAGAAAACATCCCCCACTCTCAGACATGTCACCCATGTCAGGTCCATGTCAAGGTAGCCTGGGAGGGAAAAGAGGCAATGGCTTTTTCAGTAGAGCCAGGTCAACACAAAGAGCACCTAATGATGTGTCCAGATACAGGTTGGCAGCGATGGACAGACAGTGTGTCCTCCGTTGAGAATTAATTCAGAAAACAGTCAAGAGGCTGGAGGGATGAATAATGCTCGTCGTCTTCCTTTTCAGCCCGAGTTTGGTTTTTTAAAAGCAATAAAAGTCAGTTCGCGCCATTCTGGACTGACAAGCTGCAATTAATGGATGAAGGTTAAAGCAGAACATTAATGTCATTATATGATAATGAATGGGGAATTATAAACCCATGATTTGTCAGGTTGTGTTTGGAAATGGATGAATATTTCAGGTTCCGTGTGTAGTCGGATTCCCTCCAGGCATGGGTAATGGGCAGATGTGCTGGATATGATGTCAGCAGAGACTGCATTAGACTGCCAAGGAAGCCAGTGACTGACATAAGGAAGACGGTTTCACAGAAGCTGGCGACAAAACAAAAGCAGGAATCCCCACCCACTTCACCGACTGTTTTCTAGTTCCGTGCGTGACATTTGACCTTACGCGCGCACGCTAATACACGCAGATTCTCTCATGCACGCTAATAAAAAGCCAACTGTCAGATTTCAAAGAATTTCCCTCTCAGTCCGGTTTTAAGAAATATCGACTTTTCCAGCAGTCGGTACAAGTCAAGTGAGTTCGTCATTGACTTCTTAAGGAGAAAGCAACTGAAGCCTCTGCCTTTTTCTGACATGGTTGGACTGATTTTGACTGATCTTTTAATCTTAGCAACAGGGCTCAGTGAAAGAATTAATTGGACAGCAATGGAAGGATTGTGCGCGCTAGGGGTAGCTTTATCCAGAGTAATGCTGGGAAATTGGAATGTGACTCATCTGTTTTAAATTGCTCACTGACTTCAAAGGTGCATCAGTACAGTCAAAGTTTGAAGGTAGAGAGGGATTGGCATTATCATAGAGAAAGAACGGATGGAAGTTTGAATACAGAAAGCCCTCAAAAACTATAAACCCTCAATAGATTTATTCTTTTTTCAAGTTTGATATCATATCATATATGTTAGCAGGCTAATGTAGCTAATGGTATGCTAAGCTTGCACTCTGAGCAAATATCTTGCAAAACCAATGGTAACAAAAAAAAAAATAAAACAAAAAAAAATATGAATAAGTTCTGTCATGAAACTCCAGATGGCACAGCTGATGGGTCCATAACTCAATCTGCTTGCAATCACATCGTTCTCTATAGAAGCAAAGCTGACTGGTTACTGCTGTATCAGCAGCCAATGAGCTTTCTGCTCAACTTTCAAATTCTTGGTCAGCGCCTGCATAGCAGTTTGCAGCGCGCTTTCAGAAACCCTCCACCTTCCCCAGCTCCACCTGTATAGATCTGCTATGGGTAATTCATGTATGCTACTGTACAGCAGCAGCATGTCTTTCTTGCTCATAGCAGTGTGTAATATAAAGGTTGGAAGTAGCAAGTCCCGTACTTGCTCTGCAGCAGCAGCAATATAACATATCTATTTCACCAAGACATTAACATTGTCATATCCATTACCATACCAAATCCTCTGAGATGTCATGACAGAAATTCACAATCTAATTGTATTGTTAATAGTATGTACTAATTTAAAAGACACTAATTGTCATTGTAATAGTTTAGACAACATACACTGTAAAGCATTTTTTTTTAGGATTTCTAATCAAGTACTAAATATAGTACCCATTAAAAGTTTTTTTTTTTTTTTTTTTTTTTTTTTTCACCCTGCTTTGGGGTTTTAGATGAACTTGATTCAACCATATTGATCATGACTGCATCCAGCATTTCCACCTATACCCTTCATTGCAATTCCCTACTGATATAGTCCACTGAATGAGGGAAACAAAACAAGTGAATGAATTAAAGGAACACTCCACGCTTTAAAATGACCAAAGAGTTTTGATATTTTATCTATTTAAAACTTGACTCTTCTGTAGTTAAATCGTGTACTAAGACCGACGGAAAATAAAAAGTTGTGATTTTCTAGGCTGATATGGCTAGGAACTATACTCTCATTCAGGTGTAATAATCAAGGAACTTTGCTGGCGTTCCATGGCAGCAGCAGTGCAATGATATAACGCAGTGCCCGTGAGCCCCTGCTTGCACAGGGAACGTGCCTTGCAACCATGGAGACGTTTGTGAGAGACGCTGCGTAATATCATTGCGCCTGCTGCAGCCACGATACGGCAGCAAAGTTCCTTGATTATTACGCCAGAATGAGAGTATAGTTCCTAGCCATATCAGCCTAGAAAATCGCAACTTTTCATTTTCCGTCTGTCTTAGTACACGATTTAACTACAGAAGAGTCAAGTTTTAAATAGGAAAAATATCAAAACTCTTTGGTCATTTTTAAGCGCGATGCTAACGGTCTAATCAGATTCAATGAACTATGCTAAGCTATGCTAAAAGTGGTACCGCCAGAACCGGAGATCGGCTGAATGGATTCGAAAACGGTAAAACTCAACTGTTTAACTCTAGGGGAGTTGGAAAATGAGCCTATTTTCAAAAAAAGTGGAGTGTTCCTTTAAGACTGAGTGAGCTGAAGTGCTGCAGACGCCATCTTCTGGTGTGACGCGGCACACAACACTTACAGTGAATGGGTATTCAAAGCTAGTCATTGGGCTGTTTACACTACACCATTTTCAACTAAAAACTGAAAATTTAATATGCGTTTTGGCAGTTCATTTACACAACAACGGCATTTTGGGGGTCTGGAAACAAAAAAACCTTCTTTACAAAGTGACATCGCCACCTACTGACCTAGCATGCACAATACAGCATTTTTAGTTGTTTTTGCGGATCCGTGGGAACAGGGATCATTTTGACTGTGTTGTCTTCTATACAAAGAAGACATTTTCTTGACAGACTTCCATGGTTGTCATGTAAACGTGCCCATTGAGCGTACATCAGTTGTACACTTGTTATTGAGGTGAATTATGTGAGTGAATGAATGCACTTGGTAATGTCCACTGTAGTTTCGGACACCACTACAAATAGCTATCCCCTCAAATAATACATATAATGGTATAAGGGGATGATTTCGGACACAACCCATGACACTGATCCCTACCTAGCTAACATTTTTATGGTGGGGCCAATGTAGGAACAATATGGGCTTGAGGTATGGGCCCTACATGGGTTTTGTCCATGGGTTCCACGTCAGCCTTTTTCTGAATAAGACCCAGTATGGGCTAATTTGTGTTTGTGGATTTTAATGATTCAGTTTACAGAGCTAAGTGGCTAGGTCACCACACTACAAACTCATCCATTTCTCTTTGACACGAGCACAGCAACACTAGATCTGGCTATTAAACTTCACCTTGAAACACCCTCACACTGTGCAATCAGGATTATTTGGGGTTACCAAGAGTGTCATGTAGAAAATAGTGCATTTGTTCAAAACAAAGGCATTCTGGGTTTCGCTCTCAGACTGTGCAACAGCGTAGAGAATGCCTTTGGCACTCAACAAATGTAGCAAGTGGTGCATCGTTGCATTCAGTTACCATTTGGAATGTGTGATATGCACGCTTGTCTTATGAGCAAGAATTCGTGAGAATAAATAAGCCACTGAAACAGTCTACAAACACACACACATGTGTGGGAAAACAAGGAGGATTTGATATAATTCAACCAGCTACTGAATATCAAATGTTGAAAATGCTGGTCTCTAACTCAGAAGCTGAACACTGAGATGGCATGTAAGGCAAGGGCCTGTTAATGTGGGGCTGAAAGCCAAACAAACAGTCCAGACACATTTCCTGCTGCAAGAGGGGGAAGGTAGCTGTTTGCGCAAAGTGCTTACAGAGGGATCTCGATGAAAAGGTTAACGTTAAATCCGCAGACAGGTTGGGAGAAGTTTCCCTTCTCTGGTCTTCTCTCTCTTTCTCTCAGTTAGGATGAAAGGAAACTGATTCTAAATCAGTAAAGAAAAGGGCAAAGAGGAACTAGATGGGTTTTTTTTTTTTTTGGTGAAACAGAGGTATGCTGCTTCCTTGGGAACTTCCTGATGTAAAGAGAGGGGCCAGGGGCATTATTATTCCAGAACTCATCCTGCACCAGATGTCTTGCTTTTTTTAGGTCCTGGAGGAGTGGCGTCTGACCCATGCTAACCCCTGGTCTAATGAAGGAATGACTTTGCTTGGATGTAGCTAAAAGTAAACTGCAGTGTGTGAAAACTATGACTCACAAATTAACATGATAAATTAATCTTCTGGATTATGTTTAGCTTCTCGGCAGCATAAACACAGTGGCTGGAGACTCTTTATGCTGACATGACACAATAAAGAAAAAGAATAAAGATAATTAAAAGAAACCCTTACAGTAAGTGTTTTTAGGCGAGAATGTAGTTGTTTAGACCTGAAATATGTGACTCATTTAATCATAGTGCCTATTTTACAGTTTGTTTAGAAGTTTTCGGGGATGCTAGCTCCAGGTCCTTAGAGCTCGTGTACCCACTGAGAACAGCTTAATCTCGGCCAGTGCTTCGGAGATTTGCTGCTATCTCTACTAGTGGTTAAACATGAGATATAATTCATTTTGGGTACATAAAACGGGCAATCTTTGGTCTTATTAATCTATTACTTGTTCCTGAGAAAACAACATTGGGCAATGCTAAATTTAATCATTTAATATTAAGGCTATATTTAACTTACATCCTGCAGAGCACTGCTTATGTACGTTTGATTGAATTGTACAACTGTTTATTTCCTGTCGTCATTTATAATGGCTATTTTTGTTCATTTAAATATTGTTGCTCAATAAAAAAATAAAAAAATAAAAAAAAATTATATAAATAATATTGTATTTGGTATTTAGAATGTGTCCTTTAGTGCATAATATGGATTGAGTGAAAGTTACATTAATGCGCCATTAGATGGAAGCAAACTTTACGAGTGAATGAGCTTTAAATTGAAAGGGGCTTTTGTAAACACAGGACAATGTTTTAATGCCGTTATGAAAAGTTCCCTTAACTGTAAAAAGGACAAGTACAAAGATCGCTTTCCTTAGTGGACATTCAAACACATTTTTTACAATGGATATAATATTATGGACATCGACCTGAAGAATGAATGTCATATTAATAACATAGTAATACCACTGAGATCCTCAAGACTGTCAAGGTTAAAGTCTCTTAAAATGTCACAAAGGATATGTATGAATTAATAATTATATATATATATATATATATATATATATATATATATATATATATATATATATATATATATATATATATATATATATATATATATATATCTCTTTTTAAAAAATAATGATGATGTGATGCAAGCCATTTTTATCATTCAATTCAAACTTTTCTTGAAAATGGTAAGTTTTTCAAAACCACATGAAACCAACATGAATACAGAGAGCACTTTTCTGAGAACCTGGCACATGTAAATAGATTTTTAAAAGATCCAAAAAGATTTTCCTTTTCTTTTCCATGGACACTCTTAATCCTCACTGAAACAGAAGCATCTTTGGATCCCCAAACGCATAAAATGCACCACACATCTCTGGAGATGAATTGGCCTTCATCTCAGAACAAACAATCCCTTCAATTTGCATTCTACTGAGCCGTGTCCGTTCTGAATAAATTGCTGCACATTTATGGATGTTATACTGAAATTTGAAGCTTGTTTGCTGTTCTTAATGTGATTTCGGATAAACATTATATGAATATGAAGACAAATTAAATCATGAATATTTACTTTTGCTAATGTTTTTTTCTCCATCAACACAGTTAATGGATGTACAAACATCTGCAGAAATGAGAAAACTCTGCATTAGTCAGTTGCATTGCTTTGCAATACACTACATGAAAATCTACGACCAGATGGTAGTTAGCAGCTAATGCGCCCAGTAATCAAATAAAAGAATCCAATACTCATTTTCCACTTTATGAAGACTTAAAAACAAATAGAGTTATTCAATTGTTTTTCAAATTGCAATTTGCTAGATCGAAATGAAACAGTTAGTCTGGCTGAAGATTAGATCCATTTTCCATGTGAGGGTGCGTATCCTCAACATTTAACGGCAAATGAAAGCATTACATATGCATTTGCTTGAAAAATGATGACATTAATGGCCATCTGGCTCTGTATGTATCAATCTCAAACTTGGCTTTGAAACTCACCTTAATTGCTAAATATGTGCTACCAAATGGCTGCGAGTTATATTGATATGTAGCACAGATACAAGCACAGAAAAGGTGGGGAGTGATGGGAACGTGCCAGTTTACAAATGCAGCAATACCTGATGAATACATACATCAAAGTATAAGGATTGCGAGCGCAAAAATGAATCATCTCACGTCGGCCTCCAAAATATTCGTCTGGATATTATGAGAACGTATGGCGTCGTTACTCAAATGTCAAACGTAGGCAGGCGCGTTGTACGTCAAGCATGTAAGCATGTGCCAGTGTGTCTTAATATCTGCCGGTCTTTGCATATGACACCCCAACATAAAATAGTAACGGGAGCCATTTGATTCATCATGTTCTCCTACCTGGACAGACCAACGCCAGACATAAACCACCTTGTAGCCATAAAATACCGCACTAAATGGTTTAACACCATGGTCTCTACTTGCTTCTGTCTCAATATCACATAGGATCACTTAATCTGCGCTTGATTTTAAGACCCATACACAGAGGATGGTGGGCAGACCTCAACAACATCTCTCCAGTCTTTTTCTCCACCCACCTTTCCCTCTCCAGATTACTTCTGACAGGCTGACTGACTCGAGGTGTACCTCTGTGATGACAGACTATAGCCTTTATCAGTGACTTGCACACACCGCAAGGCTGCTGTTCTGAAGATTAGTTACTGTGATCCTGATTTCCCCTCAAACCATGACTGGTGCTTTTGAATATATCTTTTTTTTTTATATTCAAGAGGTCAAGGTTTGACCAGTTAGCATGGCAGGTCTTTTGCATCTGCATCTTTTTCCTCTAACACCTATTTAAAAGTATAACGTGTATTCTACCTAAATAATTTGTTTTTACTAGCAACATATCGATCCAGGCTCTTTGGAAAAACATGCCTGTGGCGATATTTCTGCTATTAGGTATTAGGTATATAACATGCTATTAGGTTGCTTCTTGCACATGTTGCAACACTTTCAAAGTGAAACATCCAGTGATTGGTATTTCGGTACAAAGACGGTACTGAAATTTAAAATTTTGTGGTTCTTAAACACCTCTGATTGGCCACTGTGTTCAAGCACTCAACAGATATGTCTGTGAATGGCTACAATGATCAACACTTCAAAAACATTTTGTAAATAGATGTCTTTAATGCTCTTTACCAAGAGCTTACACAAATACACACAGGAGCGTTTGAACACAAAAAACTTTTACAGAAATTTCTTAAATGTCAAACATAACAGCATTAAACACTAACAGGTCTTTCCCTTTACTTCAACTTTACTTTTAATTCAACATTTATTCTTCATATCCAGTCCTATACAAAGCATGCTGGGAACTAGAAATCCACTGCCCAATTTTTTAAGTTATAGGGTTAGGTTACCTATTTTTTTTTTTTTTTAAAGCCAATTAAGGCAGAAATTTGAGTTTAAATTACAGACGATTTTAAGCTGATGTAATGATCAACATTATGTCAACAGAACTCAACACATATTTGAACCAGTGCTAGACACGGTCCCCCTGGTATACCTACCCGGAGATTGCTTCGCACCATTATTATTATCTGCTCAACAAAACAAAATGAAACCGAGTTATCCCGGACGAGCCCCCAATTTATGTTACAAACCCCGATTTAAATTAGCCAGAAAGGGGAAAGCAACATAATGAAGGACACGTTGTTACATGTACTGTGTCCTGTGACCTAGTTTTTCCCCAGTCTGTCTGATTAGTTCATTTGATCCACCTGTGTCTCGTTCATTATCCCATCACCTTGTTTAGTTCCTTTGTTTAGTCTCTTGTATTTATATCCTGTGTTTGCCCTTACTCTTCGTCCGTTCTCGTTTGTATCAACACGTGTGTATGCTGTCTCTCTCTGTTTGGAATTAAAGTATTGTTATATTCGTCATCTTCATCGTTGTTGTGCTTGTCCCTACAACCACACGTAACAGAAGAACGGACCCAAAACAGTTTTTTCTTTGGCGGCGTTTTACTTCAGTTTTTATTTTTTGTTTTTCCTTCATGGCTCTACCCGCAGTCCAGCTCCTCTGCCTGGAGCAGGGAGACCGCTCGCTGGAACAGCACACCAGTGACTTTCTCCAGCTTGCGTGCCTGACTCACATCCCGGACCGCTCGCTCTGTATTTACTATCATACCGGCCTGAGCGAGCGGTCCAAGGCACGCATTCCAGTGGGCGGTCCAACTGAGGATTTCGCTGCATACGTGGAGTGGGTGCTGGTAAACAACAACTCTCCGTTCACCATCGGCCCTGCTGAGGACGACACCAGCACCACTCCACATCCAGAGACCAACCATCCGCCATCGACGTGCACGATGGAGAAACGAGAGCCCACCACAGACCGCGGAGATCAACCTGCTGGGACGAACGAGACCGAACCTGAAGAGAGGACGGAAGGAGTCGTCACCCCGGGGGGTGAACCGCTAGGTGTGTCTGACCAGGTGTGTGAGCCCGTTACATCGTGTGCTGTCGAGGGAGTGTTAGTGGAGTTCGAGGGCTGGGAAGAGAGCCCCAACCACAACATCACCACGGTGGATGGCATCATCATGTCTACAGAAATCTTTCTGGATTTATTGGATGTGTTTGAGGAGGTAAATTTCCCTTGTCTTGTGTCCCCGCTGGTCCCGTCCAGCTCAGAACTGTGTGTGTCCCCGCTGGTCCCGTCCAGCTCAGAACTGTGTGTGTCCCCGCTGGTCCCGTCCAGCTCAGAACTGTGTGTGTCCCCGCTGGTCCCGTCCAGCTCAGAACTGTCCGCGCCCCTGCTGGTTCTGTCCAGCCCTGTGTTCCCTCCCAACCTCCCTCTCCCGCCTCCTCAAACCATCTCATCTCTGCTTCCCCTGGTACCCTTCAGCCTCTCATCAACTCCATCACGTAAACGCATGGATCCGACTCGACGCTTCAGGCCACCAGTGTCACCGTGGACTGAGGTTCTCCTGGCTCCGCCTCCAGCCTTCAAGTCCAACACTCCACCGCGGCCTGTCGACGCTTCGCCTTCGCCGTGGCTCCTCCCTCCCTCGGCTCCACCGGATACCTTCAGCCTCAAGACTCCACCGGGCTCCCTCGTCCCACAGGCTCCGACTTGGTCAGACGTCGTCCAGCCTGCACCTAAGGTTTCGCTTGGCTCCTCCTTCCCCCCGTCTCCTCCTTCGTCCTCGGTCGCACCGCCTCCATCTCAGTCTTCAGGTTCCCGGATTCCACCTCGGATGCTCGTCGTCCCGGCTCCAGCTCGGTCTCCAGATCCAGCAGTGTCGGTTGGGCTCTCCGGCATTCCAACTCCACCTGGATCACCATCATCGGTGGCTTCTCCATCGGCCGTCCCCAGGGTGGCGCCTCTCATCTCCCCACGATGGTTCTTCCTGTCCTCGACTCCACCCTGGGGCCTCATCATGGTTGGTCTCTGGACCAACATCTGGCTCCTCCTGCTCCAGGCTTCCCCTTGGCTCCTCCCACCCTCCACTCCCCCCTGGACTATTTTTGTTTTCTATGGACTCTTGTTTGTTTTTTCCTTTGCCCTTCGCCCTCCTCCACACAAACAAACAACGTAACAACTCCAAAATATAAAGGCAACAAAAATACACAAACCAAAATTAAGACAGATATATAATAAGGGTAATAAAGCTTGTTTGCTGGTGGATCTCCTTGCCATGCTCTCCTTCAGCGTCCTTAATATAGTTAATCCACACTGATGCCATGAGACACAGGTGCACAGAGGAGGACCTAAACAATCAGACTCATCAGGGAGAAAGATAAGCTGAGTCATGACGTCACATGCAGGAGAACACACACTCAAGGTGTAGGCCATAACACAACTTAAAAGGTTTAATTAAAACAATAAATTGGAATTTTTATCTTGCAACAACGCATTTATTTAAGTTGTGGTAAGAGGTCCCCTGAATTACTTTTTAGAGTGCATAACATAGTATTGGGCAAGGAACCAGGTGTGAAATTACTTTTTCTCTTGTTTGCTGTCTTTGATGTCACAGGCCAGGATAGCCAAGTGTGCTAGCTATCTGCTATTGAGATGATGGGGATGCTAATGGCTAGCTTACGCCAGGTGTTACAGTCCTCACAAAAACCCACAGGGCTGTTTTAACTGGCTCATTTCCTCACTATTAAGTAGTACTTTTAATTGACTAGGATCTTTATTGGCTAAGAGATAGGGTAATAGGAAGCAAATGGACAGAGGGGAAAAGAAACTCACGGGAAGGGAGGGGCAGAGAGTCTGATTCACTTTGACATCAGTGGGACATGCGCTGCATGGTTTTCCTGTCTAATATTGCCAGGTTTAAAACACAGCCTTGGATTGATGATATTAATGCCCTCTCTTCTGAAAACAAATTTACATTTCAAAAATCTGATGACTTTTGACATATGTACGCCTGCTTTTTTTTTTAAAGCATCAGCATATTTTGAAAAGTAACATTATTTTGAAGTAACGTTCTGTCAACAACGTTTTCACTATGACAGGTCAAACAGTAATAAGATCTTATGGAAATGCTCGGCAGACAACCTGTCAATACAAACACAAATGAGCACATGAAGCAATGCTTACTGCTAAGTAAATAAAAACTTGGCTATATAGTAGGAGGTCAACAAAAGAAGTCCAAAATCTGACAATGATGTCAGGTTCAATAAGGAGACTCAGTATAAACCAATAAAAACCCTCAGGGGTGATTAAATGATGAAATATGCCCAACATAATTTTTAACCCACCTGTACCACAGATGCGAGCTGACAGCTTTAGAGACATATTCACAATGCCATCCCATGTCCTGGGGTTTCATTGGGAATTCATTTCTAGGAATAACATCAGGCAAGTTTCTGTAGCGCGCACAGAGCGTTCAGGCATGAGTCCCGTAAAATACGAGTAGTATGTTATGTGAGTGTGGTGTCAGATCTGTTTATAAAGATGAGATGAGGTAAGTAGTATTTTGTTGATCAGTCTCACTTTATACTAGGTGTCCTTAACTACTCTGTACTTAAATAAAAAATAAGTACAATGTACTTATTGTGTTCATATTGTATTGCAAAACACTTTTGCTGCTATTGAGGTGGGATACTGGTAAGGTTAGGGACAGGTTTGATGGTATGGGTAGGTTTTGAGAGTGGGTTAAGGTGTAAGGAATGGGTCAACAGTGTAATTATATATGTAATTACAGAAATTACATATGCAGGTATTTTTTAAAATATAAGTACAATTTAAAAACATGTATGTACACAAATTCTTAATTTAAGTGTAAGTACATAGTAGTTAAGGACACCTAATACAAAGTGGGACCATGTGATTTCAAAACGGCGCCCATGAGGTGACCAGTCATGGTTAAAAATAAATAAATAAATAAATAAATAAAGCCCTGTTTTTACTTGGTTACAGTGATGCTGTCTTCACATGCTATCAGAATTATCATAAATGCGAGTTTCACGGTGAAGGAGAGAACCATTGCTGTAGTGACTGTTTCAATCATGTTAATGCACATTTGATGCATATAGAATGTTTTGTACACAGGGAAAATAGCATTTATTTGTCAAAAACTGACTATCTAGATCAGGGGTGTCCAAACTTGGTCCTGGAGGGTCACTGTCCTGCAGAGTTTAGCTCCAACTTGCCTCAACACACCTGCCTGGAAGTTTCTAGTAAGACCTTGATTAGCTGATTCAGGTGTTTTTAATTGGGGTTTGAGCTAAACTTTGCAGAACAGTGACCCTCCAGGAGCAGGATTGGAGACCCCTGGTCTACATAGTGCAGTGAATGTATAGCATAATGTTTATATAGTTGTCAATGAATGGAAGGTGGCATTTTATCAAAAATCAGTTGGATATTGACAAAATCTTCTATACTTTTTTGGCTTTAATACAATTTCCACAAAATGAACCTGTCATTCTGCATGATTCCTACTATTTTCGACAACAAAGCACTTGGAACTCAAACTCGTAATTGCAGCGTTATACTTCAAATGTGTTATGTTACTTTCATAATTTACAGTACATACTGTATACTTGTATATTTTTAATTAAGAAAAATAAAGGATGCAAATTTAAATAGTAAAAATAAAATGTCAAAACTTTTTTGTTTCATATCAATGGAAGCTTGTTTCCGCCACTGAATAAAAAAAAATAAAATAAAAAAAAAGTAATTGTAACTTTTTATCTCACAATTCACGACTTTCTCACAATTGCAAGTTTATATCGCACAATTCTGACTTTACAACTCGCATTTATGACTTCATAACTCACAATTGCTTTTATAGTTTATATTTATATCTGGTATTAAGATGCGTTTTGGTTGATTGGACCACAAGTAGATGGAGACACATTCCCATCTGTCTCTTTTGTCCACTTTCAACCACTTCTTTCCTGATTTCTTTGAGGGGAGGGTCTATGGGCAGGTAAATGTATGGGCTTTTTAAGATCTTTCGATCTAATGGACGAAATAAGCTTGCACAATTTACATATGAACGTGGCTGGAGACGATAAAAAACATAAGTAGCATCAGCTTTCATTACTACTCTGACAGTCGCAAGACCGGCTGTGAGTGTGTGTTAGAAATCAGGAATGATGAGAGAACATTGTGCTTGGTACATTTTTTGTATTCAAACCAAACTTGGTTATTCAGCCGACAGTGTAAAACCCGTCTGGATAGCGAGCGTTCCATAATGTTCACACATTAGGTCAGTAGGTGGAGAGTAGGTCTTTTGTGGCTGTTTGAACACATTCGACCACATGAGCGTTTTCAATACGAAAGCAATCCAATCAAAGGCGTTTTCGACTACCCTTGGAAGTGGTCGAAAGTGGACAAGCTAATGTTTTAGACCCTGTTTTACACCTGTATAGCATCATCCACTGGTGATCCGATTGACCAAAACACATCTTAATACCAGGTGTAAACAGGGCCAAAGTAAACTAGCTGAAACTCCATCTTTGTTATTGAGCTACTTAAAAGGTCTGGTGTAGATTACACTAGTACAATATCATTGGTGATATATGTACACTTAAAAGGTAAATGAGCAGCTCCATTTACACAGACAAGGACGCTTTTTTCTCTCTAAGAGCCTATTTATTCAGATGCTCTGGGTTTAGTTGCCCATTAGCTTTCAAATGAAGATACTAGTCATTTAAACACTGCTCTTAACCTGACAGCTCAGAGCTCTGTTCTCATCACAACAAAGCCAAATGGAAGTTCCCAGACAGTTATGAATATTTCAATCAGCATAAGGCTTTAATAATGTCATACCCAAAATCATCAGAGAAGATCTGTGGGCCACAGGGGCTGTCATTCAAGGAAAAAGTGAGGATGTTAGGTCTTCTGTTTGGGGAAAGCACCTGTCAATCATGACTGAAGCAGCAGGAAAGCATCTGGCCTACCCAATCAGGAGAGGTCCCAGCACAGCAGGTCCGGGACCAGGAAGAGGAAAGCCATCTGGAGAGAGGCTGGACTCTGAAAGGGCCACACGTCCTACGGTTGACTCACGACAGATATACTAAAACTTGACGTGATTTAATAAAACGTGTCTAGGCGAAAACTGTCACTCAGACAAAGAGTCACACAACTCTCTAATGAGTGTAAATCCCAGCACTCTAATACACATGTACCATATTTTTGGCATTAACATCAGGACAGATTGGGTAACAGCACATTGTTAACTAGTTGCAGTCATCCTTCAACAGAATGCACATTTCATCACTGTCTCAACATGTAGCTAAATTGAAACCATATATATATATACACATATATCCTGTTAAATTTATGGTGGAAAAAAAAAAAAAATGCCAGAAAAATTACTATTATAACAACATTATTAGATTGTTACAGGTATTACAGAATGGCATATTTTTTACATATTTTGTGATATAATGCTAATATGCCAATCTATTTTATACTAAAATCTGCTTTTTACCTTAAAATGTACTGATAACAACAATAATAAAAGTCAGGTGGTAAAATAGAAAGCCACATAATGAATCATCATAAGAGGCCTGTTGATAAACAGCCAATATCTGTAAGATACAAAAACAAAACCATCATAAGGGTAACACACGATATGAAAATAATGCAATAAACATTAACTAAATAACATAACGTAACAAAAAAACAGCGTAATGTACATAATATATATATATATATATATATATATATTACATGTACTCATACAGCATTTGATGTGCTACACAGGGATTATAAATGATACATTAATTTATAGTTTTTACTTGCAAAGACCAAAGAATAAATAAATAGTAATAATTTTAACAGCAAAATTCCATATAATGTACTGTTAAACTATTTTGAGTGTTTTACCGTATATGGTAAGATATGGAAGCTTGTTTCCAGCATGAAATAAAAATAAAAAAAGGTATTTGTGATGAAGTCAGAACTGCGAGTTATAAAGTCAGCATTGCATGATATAAACTCGCAATTGCAAGAAAAAAGTCAAAATTGTAAGTTTATAGCTAGCAATTCTGACTTTAATAGACGCAATTACAAGTTTAAATTTTACAATTCTAAGAAAAAAGTCAGAATTTTGAGTTATCAAGATATAAATTCACAGTTGCAAGTTATAAAGTCAGAATTGCATGATAAAAACTCACACTTGCGAGGAAAAAAGTGAGAATTGTGACTTTAAAGCTCACAATTCTGACTTTCTCGCAATTGCGAGTTTACATCTCACAATTCTAAGAAAAAAGTCAGAATTGCGAGTCAGAAGCCCAATTCTGACTTTATAGCTCACAATTCTGACTTTTTTCTTGTAATAGCAAGTTTTTGATTGCGCAATTCTGACTTTAAGGGTGCGTTCACACTTGTCATGTTTGGTTTGATTAAAACGAACCCTGGTGTGATTGCTCTGTTAGTGTGGTTCATTTGAACATGTGTGTGAACATATGTGAACGCTGCTATCCGAACCCTGGTGCTAGGGCTGCAACGATTAATCGCGATTAATCGGTTGCAAAATAAAAGTCTGTGTTTACGTAATATATATGTGTGTGTGTTCTGTGTATAATAATTATGTATATATAAATACACACACATTCATGTATATATTTAAGAAAAATGTTATATTTATATATAAAATATTTATGTTTATATGTAATATAAAATGTATAGGGCTAAATGTTGTTTTTTTTTTTTTTTTTTCTTGGTCCGGACCAAATAAACCAAACTACAAGTGTGAACGCACCCTAAAACTTGCAATTCTGACTTGTTCTTGCAATTGCTAATTTAAATCTCGCAATTCTGAGAAAAAAAGTCAGAATTCTGAGATGCAAACTCGAAATTGCGAGAATTTTTTTTCTATTATTATTTAGTGACGGAAACAAGCTTCCGTATAAAGAAAACTTACATTTAATCAATTAACAGGTTTTTATTGTAGCATTTTCACTGCTGCTTTTTCTATAATGTAATATAATATAAAACATCTACAAAGATGTTTGAACTGAGGACCATATATGTAATTTTTATGTGTATTTATGGATTGGATTAACACAGTAAGACCAGAAAAGTGAAAAGTGAAAACAGAGTCATTGATGGATTCATGTTGACATCACGGGATAACTTTGATGATGACAAAGTCATTATATGGAGCGAAATTTTTGTGGCAATACGGCCATCAGCGCAATTCTTTGTAGACTAGTGACAAAACTGTTAACTGGTGTGAAAAAAAAAACAAAAAAACAATGAACAAAACGATCAAAGATGTGTTCCAGGAAATCAGAGAGAACGGGAATTTGTGCGCTACATTTACCAAATCATCAACGTGATTAATAGTGGATTACACATCATAAAAATAGAGAACCAATTACTGGCGTAAATTAGAACCCAGCATTACCACCATGCTAATAAGCACTGAACATAATTGCATTTACTGCGGTATAGCCAGGCGAGATAGATAAAGTCCCCCTCTATCTCATTAATCTCTCAATAACGTCCACTGCGTGTTTTTGCCATTATCACTATGATTATATATAGTGGCTGCACTGAAAAGAAAGAACTGAGTGCTCTCGCTGCTGTATCTCTGAGCTCGAGGAAGTGTTTTCTCTGGCCCTTGTAGAGAGCATAAAACAGATAATTACTAACTCTAAAAAATGTCTCTTTTGTGCAGTGGGCTGAAAGGAGAAACTCTCCAAGCTTTGAGAAGATAAAGCCCAAAACAAAAGCAGGCCTGAATGGTCGCAGGATTAGCTTTAATAGCAGTAATTACCACTAGGGAAAGCAGTCGAGCTCTCTGGCCATCGCACAAGGCTGGAGGTGAGTGATGTCTAGGGGGTTGGATGTGTGAATGGAGGCCTCTCCTGGCTATCCGACCAGCTGCCTGACTGTCTGCCTCCCTCCCTACACATTCATTTGTAAAACACTTGGGCGAACCATCCACCAAGGCCCTATTTGCCACTAAAAGCTGCTATCTCCTCTCAGCCCCAATAATGGGCCATGCATAGAAAAGGAGGGTCCTCCATCCCAGTTGCTTCTTGAATTACAATCTAGGGTTGATGGTGATGATGAGAGAGACCTTTAAATTACAGCAACACAGGCAACTCGCCTCCGCCACTATAGGACACTCAAGCCACACGGGGTGTCCAAATGAAATACAATTATCCCTATTGGCATGATAAAAAGAGGTAGCGGGGGTGTTGTTGTTTAGAGACAAGAGAGATTGTGCGCAGCTTTAGCCTACAGAGTACTTGGAAAGAAACTTAAATGGTGGATTAATAAAAGAGCCCACCGCCCTTGAATAAGAGTATTAATGTCTGACCCACGATCGGTGCCTGAAGCTCCACGGGACGTCTCTCGTATGGCAGCTGCACCTTTATGAATTGGAACTGGAAGAGTGGTGATTGGTTGCTTACTTTGAAATGAATTTGTCAGCCATTAGCCACAATTCCGAGGGACGGGACAATGCAACACAGCTGCATACAACCAGCAAACAGTGTGCTATTTTTGATTCAGATCTAAAATTCTATGACAAATATGTGCATTTGAGAACAAATTAAAGCCCCTGTTTCAAATTAACTGGGTCTGCAGAAAACGCTTGCTTCCTGTCCTGATTATTGCAACAGGCTCTACAGGGCACTTTCCATGAACAAGGTAGAAAATAAAGCTGGAAACGATCATCTTCATTAAAAGGCATGATTCAACTGTTCAGCAAAAGATGATGCTCAACCTTAAAAAAAACAAAAAAAAAACATAGGAGGTCAAAAATATTCTATTTATCCAAATATTTGTAATTAGTTTTAATATGAGGTCTGAATTTTTGCAACCCTGTTACGGTTTTTTTGAGACATAACTAAATATTATTTAGCTCTGATTCATGTGATTTTGTTAATGTAAATTCTATAGAGGGAAACAGTGCCCGCCCCCTTTTTTAAGCGGTGTTGGTTCCAGAAGTTTTTTTGTTTTTTTGTTTTTTTTTCATTTTTCCCACAGGAATTTAAAAAAAAAGTCAGTTAAGGAGTTATAAGCCATGAACCAAGCCAATCAACTATGAGGTGAATCACAACACTACAATCTTTGATTTGAAGCAAAAACTTTTTGAAAATTGGACAAAAAGACAAAGACTGTGTACTTAATGGTTTTAGTGAGGGAAAGAACTACAATCCCATGAAGCATTGTGAACACCATAATTGAATTTAAAGTGAGGGAGAAATATAAAACCTCTCAATTACAAATGTTGATTTTATTTATAAAGACAATATATTTAAAAGGGGACCTATAATGCCCCTTTTATAAGCTATAATCATTTATTATAGCTTGTCAAATTTGCCCTATTTGTGTGCGAGTAAAAACATGCCATTTTTGTGTGTGTTCCTTTAAATGCAAATGAGCTGCTTCCCCAGAAGAGGGCGGAGCTTAAAAAGCTCAGCAATAACAAAGCTGGAGAATCTCACGCAGCCAAAATGAGGATTGTCAGTAATGCTGTTCAGACTTACATTGTTCAAACGGGAAATTTCTGAATGGTAAGTGGATAAATTTATGTAGTTGCTATGGAGCTGATTCAACTCATCGACTAGCATGTGCCGTCATGTTTTGCGCTGAATTGACCCTCGTTTGTGAAGCAGTTCAGCGTAAAATGACGGCATGACAACAACACTCTACTACAACAACTCTTCCTCCTCTCTATAGCAGCCCAACATGGCCTCATGTTCACGTTCACGCGAGAGTGACAAAATGCTTTACGGTAATTCAAAAACAATGTATATATTATGAATTTATAAGACAATTTCAAAAATTACCCACCTCCACCTCCATTTCTTGTACTGTATTTGCAAAACTACTGCGCTGGTGAGCGTTGTAGTCGTTGTAGTCCAGAGCTGCGCTTGGAGTATTTACGACAGTGTGATTCACTGAACGAACCTGTAGGGGGAGCTTCACAAATCTTACAGAGTTTCGCTTTAAACCCGGGAAGAAGCTTGTTGTAGTCTCTACCAGCCGTTTGTTGTACTCCTAAAACAGTGATTTCTGTAAAAGAAAATATTGTTTATGCTTTTTTAACTGAAGTTAAAAAAGTTTACCCTTTAAGTTTATTGCAAAATGTGCAAATATATATACAAACATTTCAGTATTTTGAAAGCATAGAGAGATCAACTGGATTACGTCATTTGCAGTGCTTGATGGGAGTGGGAGGAGCTAAAGAGCTATTTTGGTACATGTTGCTTTTTCAGCTCTCTGATTGGTGTAATTTTCTTTCAGCATCATGGGTAATGTAGTTTTTCACAAGGAATTCCACTGTTAAACAATTATTTAAAAAATAAACAAGTAAATTTGTCTGACAGCTTCAGCAGAAGCAAATACTATGGATTAACAACCTCATAGTAGGTCTGTGTTTAAAGATTTATAAGTTATTGTTCAAAATCAACTTCCATATGGAGAGTTTTAAATTACTAAATCTGACTGTTGCATCTATACATAAAATATTTGTATTATTTAAAACCTCTAAAACCATTTTTAAAAATGATGACCATTATGACGGTGATGATGATTATTCATATCATTATTATTTACATTGCTTCTTACAATATTTTGTGAAACAAGGTTGAATGCTTGAGTCAACATGACAATATGTGTAAAAAATAATTATTTACTTGTGTTCTTGGATAAGAAACAGATACTTATTGTTTTTAAAACTAACAATGTTTCATGTGAGGATAATATTATGTTGGATAGCAGTTTTCAAATATATGTATACAACAAAAATGATCAAATTTGTGCCTCTAATACTATAAAAAAGTAAAAGCATATCGTCATTCAAGAAAAGTCCAAAGCGGGTTGTTTCACTCGTTTCTGTTTGGCCTGCTAGGCTGCTGACACCAGGAAAACAAACAATGTTTCTCTCTACTGGCCTCTGTTCACTGCTTACAAGTGCAATATAAAATCTAGTTTAGGTTTTTATTACGTGTCTTCAAAGCTTCACACAAACTGTCACCACATTGCATTTCTGACCTCCATGAAGCCTCCATAGCCTTCATCATACCAGGCCTCATAGATCCTAAAACCAATTTCTTCTGTCCACCACACATGCTGTTTCTGGCTAACACTTCTGCTTGAATCGTCACGGCTATATGGAATAGTGAAATCAGAGCTTACAGCATCTTCACAGCCTGAAAATGTGTTTGTGCGAGTCGAATCAAGTGCCTGACACGTGTTTGATGGAGCTGTGATGTCATAATGCATTTATCCCCTCTTTTCCTCTTTCCTTAAAGACACTTGTGGTTATGATCTAGTGTTCACTTCAAGCGTTCTTCAGCAGATGAAAGCTGAACTCTGTCAGCTTGTTTGCATAAGCCGCACAAGAGTCACCACAATAAATATGAGACCAAAGCGAAGGCACAGTTCTGGCTCTCAGTGACACACACATACGCTCTGGAATCCATCTGTAAAAAACACTGTACAATGTGTCTTACTACTTGAATAGTCACATGCTGGAGTGTGCAGTCACAGAGTTAAATGCATGAATACACACAGGCAATGTTTCAACAGCTGAATAAAAATAAAATAAAACAAAATAAATCAAATCAAATCAAATAATCAAATCAAATCAAATAATAAAATCAAATCAAATCAAATTAAATTATTCTTTACTCAAATCATGCCCCCAAAACAAAAAAGTTCCCCAGTCCTGCATGTTCAGTGACTTGGCACACTCATTTTACTCATCATAAATTACCTTCTCTACACATTGCATCCATTCTAGTGAGCTCAGTGGGGCCTCCTAGACTCTCAACCAGCAATTAAGTCTTGAATAGGAGTTATCGTGTGCCGTGACCTCCCTTGACCCACTCATTGAAAAACCACTGCATTCTCTCTCCATTGAGCCTATCTTTAGTATTCAAGGCACTGGCCACTGATTTGAACAGTACTATCCATAGCAGAAAATAAGGTCAGAGGGTCAATTTAGAGAAATGCAGGCTTTGTCATAAATCAGTCTGATCGAAAAATGTAGTGTTTCAGCAATTAAACCCTTGTTTGAAAGCAAAAATAATCTGAACACAACATACATAGATCCTAATAGTCAGAAATATCGAATTGTCCAAACTATTAAAATCTAAAAGTTGTTATATTTGTTTTATGTTTTGTATTATATTTGATACGTTATCTTATATTATTAGCTTATAGTATTTGGCTAATATATATATATATATATATATATATATATATATATATATATATATATATATATATATATATATATATATATATATATATGATATACTGAGAACATAGAGCTCACACTCATGGAAAAAAAAAAAAAAAATCCTGAATTTTATTCACACACAGACCCTTTTTGAACAAAAATATGATTAATAAAATAAAATAAATACAATAAAATAAATGATTAATACTGATTAATAAAATAAAAAAAATAATAATAAAATAAAATAAAATAAAATAAAATAAAATAAAATAAAATAAAATAAAATAAAATAAAATAAAATAAAATAAAATAAAATAAAATAAAATAAAATAAAATAAAATAAAATAAAATAAAATAAAATAAAATAAAATAAAATAAGATTTTATTCACAGGCCCAAATTGAGCAAAAATATGCAATTTGGTGCAGTTGCTGATATTTATCTGGCCAAAAGATTCAAATGTTAAAAATACAATACAAATAAGCATAAATAATTGAATTAAATTAAATAAAAAAAGTAATTGAAATAAAATAAAGAATAAAGTAAAAAAAATAAAAAGAAATATAATAAAAAGAAAGAAAGAAAGAAAGAAAGAAAGAAAGAAAGAAAGAAAGAAAGAAAGAAAGAAAGAAAGAAAGAAAGAAAGAAAGAAAGAAAGAAAGAAAGAAAGAAAGAAAGAAAGAAAGAAAAGATTGATGCACTGGATATCATGGAGTTTAGGTCCAGCTTGCAACATTACCTGATTTCATTCACTCTCTTATCCACATCGTTTCCTCTCTTGCATTATCCAAATGGTTAAAGTGGTAAGCAAGCAAGTAAATACTAAATATAAATGTATATAAATATCAGTTTTCAGCCTGAGTTATTCTTATGTTTACTTTATGAAAAATTATTAAAGATTTCAGAGCAAAAAGTCACGTGAATCATGAAGGGAAACGTTTTAGCATTACACTGAAAGGCCTTTAAACTGTCAATCACAGGGCAGAAGGCATGCAGAGGATTGTGAACAACAGGTTTTTCAGCAAAATTTTGATCATGTTGGTCATTTAGATGCTTTAAAGTCCACCAGCTAATATAAACAGCAAAAGCTATACCTTAACAAGCCGAGACAGACACTATCGAATCGGCTTTGATCGGGTCCCTCACAGAATATCCACTGTATCTTGCTAATGATTTTTACAGTAGCTTTATCTGCTCCCGAGCTCATTAGAGGTAAATACGTTTAATCACTGTTTACAGAGTCAATAGCTAATAAACTAATCGCTGTGGCACAGGGCGGCCTTTACTTTTCATGGACAACATCTTGAACGACAACAAGCAAGGCGCGTTTTAGCCAGCTCCTGTTGAAAGGGTAGAGTTCATACGTGTTAAATGTGCCGCCTCACCTTCAAGAACCTTCATTAAATGCAGTTGTCTAAATGGGAGCCCATCACAAACAGCTGCTGGAGAAACGCGTGTAAACAGTGGTGCTTCGCTGGTAATTGGTGTGGAGCCTTTCATGAAGATAAGACCAAATACATCCATCACACAGAAAAACCTTTTTATTTTAGATCATTTTCAATGACACCCTCTTTTCTAGCCCCCAAACATCCATCTACGTTTTTTTCCGCCCAACACAAATGTGACCTTTCATGTTTTTTTTTTTAGATGTTATTACCAAAACACTAATTTTACACCTCAGCTATTATCCTGAGTGGCCGTGGGCTCACGTTACAGGGGTGTTTTATGATGTCATATTTCTGTTTGCAAGCGTGTGATAACAGAAGGACTGACAGGGCCAGTAATGGGTGCCCAGTGAAATGTCATGCTCTATCAGCGGCCCAGAGCAGCACAGGAGAGTCGTTGTGAGACAGGGGCCAGACGCAGGGCCTCCGCTGTTGTTATTGGTGCTCTGTCTGTGTAGAAGAGCGAGAGAGAGATTGAGGGAGCACAGCAGATGTGACCTCCTCACACACACAGAGCTCCTTTTGTGTCCCAGTTATTCAGTGTTCCTCTGGGTCTGCCTCTGCCCTCAACCATTAACAGCAACTGCCCGTAACTGCGTGAAAAGAGAGAACGGGCAGCAGACACGCATGGAGCAGCAACAAGGTTCAATGTGTTTAGAAGAAATTTACCAAAAAGCATCAGGAATAGGTTTTTATTTTATGGCTGCTTTCCAATTTGACACTGCTCAGGCAGGATGTGTTCTGACTGGACGAGCTGAAATCTTAAAAGTGTATCTTTAGGAGAGTCGCGGCGAATGGCACATGTTCTGACGCATTGAACAGAGGTGTTAATGTAAGCAAAGCAAGTTCAAGTCCAGCATGCAACATTTCTCCTCTGATTGCCATTCTTCTCTCTGTATTAGTTGTTAGAAGTGGCCAAATACACTAAAATCAAAACTAAAAAGTACATAATACAATTTATACTTTGTCTTTTTAATGCCTTAATATTTAAAAAAAAAGATGAAATATTATTTTAATGAAAAGTTAATAATGTCCAAATTTCCATTTAATAATAATAATAATAATAATAATAATAATATTATATATATATATAAGTGAAAATAAAATAAAAAATAATTCAAAAATAAAATGATGAAAACATTTATTTAAATAAAAATATAAATGTATAATTTTAATTTATATAAAATTATAAAATACAATAAATATAAGCATAAATAATAACATTTTAAAATAATAAAATAAAATAAAATAAAATAAAATAAAATAAAATAAAATAAAATAAAATAAAATAAAATAAAATAAAATAAAATAAAATAAAATAAAATAAAATAAAATAAAATAAAATAAAATAAAATAGTTTGAGGCACTGGATGTCATGGAGTTTGGATCCAGCTTGCAACATTACCTGATTTCATTCACCCTCTTTTTATAATAATAGTAATCATAATAATAATAATAATAATAATAATATAAAAACACACATAAAGTGCATTGTTAAGTATTAATAAAATAAAATAAATATAAATTAAACTAAAATAATCAAATTTTAATAATAAAACAATCAAATATGTTTATATTTCTTATTTAAAAAATAAAAATATATTTTATTATTTACTTTTATTTTAACAGTAAATTGTATTACTGAAAATAAAAATAAAAACAGAAAATTTACAGAATATTGCAAATGTTTGTGTGATCATCCTCATATGCAATAACCAGTGTAACTGCACATTAGCTCAAGGCAGTGGATATCAGGGCATCGAGCAAATATTGGCCTCTTATCTTGCTGCCTGTAAGAAGCAGAGCAGGATCATTTTCTACACAAGAGCTGCCACATATCCTGCACCGGGCCAAGAGCTGCTTTATTCAATTATCTCCCTTGCTTAGCAAATACAATTTCCCTGCATAAATCATCCAAATGATCCCTATGACTGTCAGGGCCTCACAGTGGATTTTTTTCAATCCTATCAGCGGAGGCCCAGCCAGGTTAACGCTTTATCCTGCTTCTATGCTCAATATCTATTGAGATGCTCCAATTGTCTGTTTTGAGTTTCAAATCCTCTGGTATCATTCTCAGTTCCTGATAAAAGTGACATTAAGCATGCAGCCACCAAGTCAGTAATCCATTACGAAGAAAGAGTATGCCAATTTAACTAATCCACCAAGCAATGACCCTGTAACCTTGACCTTGTAAACAGCACAATGGGGGGAGATTATGTATGAATATCTGGTCCAGAAACTCTGAGTTGGGCTTCTTACAGGGCCTTAAGCTCTGGCTGGTTTTGCCCAGTTTCAGCCACGCTTGAAAGAAATGTCTTCAGGTCAGTAGTTTGAGACCCCGCTGATAGCTAAATGCAAATATTTTGCTCTAAACCTTATGAGTCCATGCTCATCATTCATTTTTGGGTTAGAAACATCTGTAATACATAGATGTGAACTGACTAAATTCAGCCTGATTCGAAACAGCTGTTCTTCAGCCAATAAAACAGTCCCGATTTCACACAGCAGCGCTCCAGGGCTGCTTTGAGACACAGGCTAAATGCTGAAGGGACAAAAGCTCTAACAATGTTCTCCCAATACAATGGAGGACTAAGACCTCCAGACCCTCCTGAGTCAAACAGTGAATAAGCAAGGAATTCTTTTAGTTCTATAAGTGCTGTGGACCCACAGCTTTCACCCTCTGCACACACCACTCAGCGATACTGACATTTACTGTGGTTTCCAAGAAAATGGACACTGAGATGAACACTGCGATGAAAGGATAAAGATGAATTATATATACAGTGGGTACGGATAGTATTCAGACCCCCTTAAATTTTTCACTCTTTTTTATATTGCAGTTATTTGCTAAAATCATTTAAGTTCATTTTTTTCCTCATTAATGTACACACAGCACCCCATATTGACAGAAAAACACAGAATTGTTGACATTTTTGCAGATTTATTAAAAAAGAAAAACTGAAATATCACATGGTCCTAAGAATTCAGACCCTTTGCTCAGTAATTAGTAGAAGCACCCTTTTGATCTAATACAGCCATGAGTCTTTTTTGGAAAGATGCAACAAGTTTTTCATACCTGGATTTGGGCATCCTCTGCCATTCCTCCTTGCAGATCCTCTCCAGTTCTGTCAGGTTGCATGGTAAATGTTGGTGGACAGCTATTTTTAGGTCTCTCCAGAGATGCTCAATTGGGTTTAAGTCAGGGCTCTGGCTGGGCCATTCAAAAACAGTCACGGAGTTGTTGTGAAGCCACTCCTTAATTATTTTAGCTGTGTGCTTAGGGTCATTGTCTTGTTGGAAGGTAAACCTTCGGCCCAGTCTGAGGTCCTGAGCACTCTGGAGAAGGTTTTCGTCCATCATATCCATGTACTTGGCCGCATTCATCTTTCCCTCGATTGCAACCAGTCTTCCTGTCCCTGCAGCTGAAAAACACCCCCACAGCATGATGCTGCCACCACCATGCTTAACTGTTGGGACTGTATTGGACAGTGCCTGGTTTTCTCCACACATACCGCTTAGAATTAAGGCCAAAAAGTTCTATCTTGGTCTCATCAGACCAGAGAATCTTTTTTCTCACCATCTTAGCAAACTCCATGCGGGCTTTCATGTGTCTTGCACTGAGGAGAGGCTTCCGTCGGGCCACTCTGGCATAAAGCCCCGACTGGTGGAGGGCTGCAGTGATGGGAGAAAGTTGCATAAAGTCAACCATCTCCCGACTGCATCTCTGGAGCTCAGCCACAGCGGTCTTTGGGTTCTTCTTTACCTCTCGCACCAAGGCTCTTCTCCCCTGATAGCTCGGTTTGGCCGGACGGCCAGCTCTAGGAAGGGTTCTGGTCATCCCACACGTCTTCCATTTAAGGATTATGGAGGCCACTGTGCTCTTAGAAACCTTAAGTGCAGCAGACATTTTTTTTGTAACCTTGGCCAGATCTGTGCCTTGCCACGATTCTGTCTCTGAGCTCTTCAGGCAGTTCCTCTGACCTCATGATTCTCATTTGCTCTGACATGCACTGTGAGCTGTAAGGTCTTATATAGACAGGTGTGTGGCTTTCCTAATCAAGTCCAATCGGTATAATCAAACACAGCTGGACTCAAATGAAGGTGTAGAACCATCTCAAGGATGATCAGAAGAAATGGACAGCACCTGAGTTAAATATATGAGTGTCACAGCAAAGGGTCTGAATACTTAGGACCATGTGATATTTCAGTTTTTCTTTTTTAATAAATCTTCAAAAATGCCAACAATTATGTGTTTTTCTGTCAATATGGGGTGCTGTGTGTACATTAATGAGGAAAAAAATGAACAAATGATTTTAGCAAATGGCTGCAATACATATACATACATTTTTCACTATATATGGATGGATGGATGGATGGAAGGATTTATTATTTAAAGGATTTATTCCATTTATTATGGATTTATTGTTTTTTTAATAAATGGATGGATGTTCATTTCATTTATTCATTGTATAACATAAATTAAAGAATTTCAGATGGATGGATGGATGGATGGATGGATGGACTATTTATTCATTTTATAGCCTAAATGAAATAATTTTGGATGGATGGATGAATGGATGAATGTTCATTTTATTTATTCATTTTACAGCATAAATGAAAGAATTTCAGATAGCTAGATATTCATTTTATTCATTCATTTTATAAAAAAATAAATTAAAAACTAATCAAGATTTTTTTCTACTCTGTAAAAAAGAATTGTCGGTTTAACTTAAAAAATGTAGTTACCTTATTTCCTTAAAAACTTTGAAGTTTGAAAATTTGAGTTAATGCAATGAAGGCGGTTGGTTTAATTAACAGAAACTCAAAATATTATGTTATCTGAACCACATTCATTTGTTGATTTGTCAAAAGAAAATATGTGATAAATCATAAATACATATTTATTTATTTAACAGCGCAAGTTTAAAAGTGGCCTCACACTTTTGAAGCCCACTTTAAAACATCTATTTATTTGCATAATTAAATACCTGTTATGAGAAATGAAAATACTGAGTGACAGCTTCACAAAAATCAAGAACAAATACATTTTTCAAGCAATTACATTCTTATTGCAGTTTTATGAACTAGAATATATTAGCTCCATTTTTCTATATGCTTCATCATTCATCATCAAAAAATCTAGAATGACACAAACATGTCCCGGGAATGACTTGGAAAGCCGGGTGCTGTCATCCCTCAGGCTCACGTCAAAATCAATCATCACTCACAATGATTCACAGCGCGATGAAAAAACGTCAATTTTACAGGAGCCATCAATTGACTGGGTTGGGCTGACAGGAAGGATGAATATGAACCCGAGCGGCTTCCTGGCAGATCCACACCTGTGCGAGTGAGTACAGGATCAGGAGCTCATTAAAATCCAAGTGTGATCCCTGCCTGGATCCCTGTGGAGCTGCAGCCATCAGACTCCCTTATGTGATAAATACAGCATCAGCAAGAGAAATTGAACTTGAAACAAATGGCCTTTCTCGCTGTCTTTAAAAAGCTGGCCTGATAATAACCCTCCTTTCTTCTTTGTACTCCTAAATGAAATCTGTTCCCTCGTGCACACAGAGCTTTTTCTTTCAGCTAGTCTTTTATATGAAACAACTGTTGTTTCATATATGAAGTTTAATTTGCCACTTGTGTTGCAGCAGTGCGTGTGACTTGGCTTAAACATTGTAATTTATGACTTGCATTGGCTGCACACAGACAGGCTTATCATAAAAGGTTACAGCAGTGTATAGGTAAACTTGTCAGGGAAATCAAGCCTGTACATATGTTTCTGTTTGAGCATTACTCCATCCGCCCACAGAGAGACAGATTCTCTGAACAGAGAGACCCTGACCCATAATCTGTCCTCAGAGTCTGATTTGTCCTTATTTACATTTATGAAATATGAAGAGGCTTATATTAAATATCAGAGCAACAGAAGTTGGTGCTCAAAAACATTTCTTATTACTATCAATCAGTGTTGGGGGTAATTCATTACAAGTTACAAGTAACAAGTAATTTAATCAGATTACTTTTTTTTTCAAGTAACTAGTAAAGCAACATATTTTAAATTTACATAAAAATGTGTTACTTTTTCAAATAAGTAATGCAAGTCACTTTGTTTTCCCATGTAGTGACTGACAGCTCTCCTGTATACCCATATTGAGAGAAATCGTGAGTGCTGAGGTGTTGTGTGCGGTGTGTGAACATGATGGTTATTGAAGTTCTAGACTAAATGTGAGCAGGCATTTACTCATCTCACTTGAGCAAAAACAGATTGAGTATTCCTCCAAATCAGTGTTGGGGGTAACGCATTACAAGTAACGCAAGTTACGTAATCAGATTACATTTTCTCAGGTAACTAGTAACTGTAATAAGGCTTAATCATGGCTTAATCTAAGCCCTGTCTGTGAAACCAGGCCTTTATGTATTTAATCTCACTTTATCAACCAATGTATTTGCTGCTGACCTTCAACAATCCAATTCAACTATATGTATAAGCAAAAATGACTTTAGTTAAACATCACTTTTTTTTTTTCCGCTTCGTTTTTTGTTTTGTTGCTAAAGTAAGTATTGAACTTTCTTTTCCTGCATTTGTTTGAAAGGTTTGTTTGAGTTGCGCCCTCTACTGTATAGGAGTTTCCTTCAGCATGAGGCTTATTAGTACAGAGCCCTGCACATGACATGCAAGAAATAAAAGTAAATCGTGTGCACAATTTGTTCCCTTGATTTGCTAAAACGTGTACACAATTCACTAATTCGTTCCCTCGATTTGCTAAAACATGTGCACAATTTATTAATTTGTTCCCTCGATTTGCTAAAACGTGCGCACAATTTATTAATTCGTTCCCTCGATTTGCTAAAACGTGCGCACAATTTACTAATTCGTTCCCTCGATTTGCTAAAACGTGTGCACAATTTATTAATTTGTTCCCTCGATTTGCTAAAACGTGCGCACAATTTATTAATTCGTTCCCTCGATTTGCTAAAACGTGCGCACAATTTACTAATTCGTTCCCTCGATTTGCTAAAATGTGTTCACAATTTACTAATTCGTTCCTTCGATTTGCTAAAACGTGTGCACAATTTACTAATTCGTTCCCTCGATTTGCTAAAACGTGTGCACAATTTATTAATTCGTTCCCTCGATTTGCTAAAACGTGCGCACAATTTACTAATTCGTTCCCTCGATTTGCTAAAACGTGTGCACAATTTATTAATTTGTTCCCTCGATTTGCTAAAACGTGCGCACAATTTATTAATTCGTTCCCTCGATTTGCTAAAACGTGCGCACAATTTACTAATTCGTTCCCTCGATTTGCTAAAATGTGTTCACAATTTACTAATTCGTTCCTTCGATTTGCTAAAACGTGTGCACAATTTACTAATTCGTTCCCTCGATTTGCTAAAACGTGTGCACATGACTTTATTAATTTGTTCCCTCGATTTGCTAAAACGTGCGCACAATTTATTAATTTGTTCCCTCGATTTGCTAAAACGTGCGCACAATTTACTAATTCGTTCCCTCGATTTGCTAAAATGTGTTCACAATTTACTAATTCGTTCCTTCGATTTGCTAAAACGTGTGCACAATTTACTAATTCGTTCCTTCGATTTGCTAAAACGTGTGCACAATTTATTAATTTGTTCCCTCGATTTGCTAAAACGTGCGCACAATTTATTAATTTGTTCCCTCGATTTGCTAAAACGTGCGCACAATTTACTAATTCGTTCCCTCGATTTGCTAAAACTTGTGCACAATTTATTAATTCGTTCCCTCGATTTGCTAAAACGTGCGCACAATTTACTAATTCGTTCCCTCGATTTGCTAAAATGTGTTCACAATTTACTAATTCGTTCCTTCGATTTGCTAAAATGTGTGCACAATTTATTAATCCGTTCCCTCGATTTGCTAAAACGTGCGCACAATTTACTAATTCGTTCCCTCGATTTGCTAAAATGTGTTCACAATTTACTAATTAGTTCCTTCGATTTGCTAAAACGTGCGCACAATTTATTAATTAGTTCCCTCAATTTGCTAAAACATGCCCGCAATTGACTAATTCGTTCCCTCGATTTGCTAAAACGTGCACATGATTTACTAACTCGTTCCATCGATTTGCTAAAACGTGCACACAATTTACTAATGTTCCCTCGATTTACTAAAACATACGCACAATTTACTAATTTGTTCCCTCGATTTACTAAAACGTGTGCACAATTTACTAATTTGTTTCCTCGATTTGCTAAAACGTGAGCACAATTTACTAATTTGTTCCCTCGATTTGCTAAAACGTGCACACGATTTACTAATGTTCCCTCGATTTACTAAAACATGCGCACAATTAACTAATTCGTTCCCTCGATTTACTAAAACATGCGCACAATTTACCAATTTGTTCCCTCGATTTGCTAAAACATGTGCACAATTTACTGATTTGTTCCCTTGATTTATAAATCATGCGCACAATTTATAAATCGAGGGAACAAATTAGTAAATTGTGCACATGTTTTAGCCTACT